>NC_056628.2:8364254-8705504 GCF_002870075.4 Lactuca sativa
TTTTTAATTTAAGTAAAATAGTATTCCAATCATTATCCATACATCGCAAATAAAACAAGTGTATCAAATATCATATAATCAGAGTGAAATATCAAGTGTGGAATCCATGTCGTGTGTGAAATGTAGTCACCCCGAGCTCTTCCCCTTGCCACTGGTAATACCTGAAATATAAACTGAAAACCGTAAGAACAAAGCTTAGTAAGTTCGCCAAACTACCCCACACCATACATAATAAATCACATACTGGGCCCTCGCCCGACATTGGGCCCCTCCCGGCATCGAGCCCCTATCGGTTTACAGATCTGCTACTCTTAGGCCTCGCCTATCACTAGGCCTAACCCGTTATCACATACAACCTATATCACATACTCATGCTAACACATCTAATGATCATAAACGTTAGCATATGTTCCAGTTCTCAGGCCTCGCTTGGCATCAAGCCTCGCCCGGTATACATAGCAGCACATAAAACATGCAAGGATCACGCGGACTCCTAGCACCCTAGCATAATCACTAAGGTCCAGCATTAGTGACTTAGACCTCCTAAACCCAGTGAGGAAATTCACCTCGAATGTTGAAGCTCACAGAAAGAAATCTCTAGCTGCTGCCCAGACGACTCCCCGAGCTATCAATACAAAATAACACCCAATTAACACTTGGGTTCTAATCTATATCCAATAATATATACTTGGGGTAAAATGACCATTTTACCCCTGGCCTAGCTTGAACCAAAACTAAGGCCCAAATCCATAAACCAAAAAGGCCCAAAATCAATTGATCCACTAAGGCCCACTTATAGCCCAATTTTCCAAATTAGGCCCAACCTCCATATGGGCCTTACCCTAAAGCCCATTAAATTTTCCTTAGCCCAAAAGCCTGATTTCAGATGGACCAAAAGGCCACAAGGTCCAAAGGACTGGCCCAACCGAGGAACAAAAGGTGTGAAGCCGAAACTGACTGAGTACGTGAGGCGTACTCGGTTGTACGCAAAGCATACTCGTTGCATGGCTTATACATTGTGCGTATTGGCTTTTACGCCCAACGTACTCCTTCATTAAGCCATTTCTTCCATTAAGCTCTTATTACTTAAGTCCATCGGTCCAAAACACAGATCTGAGTCCCAAAGAGTATCTAGAACCATAAAGTCACTGACTTGGTGACTTTACATGCCCTAAAAGATCCCAACTTAGATTTATAACATTCTACTTTCATAATAATGGCCATAACTCATGTATGGATGGTTCTAAGCTTCAAAGATGACAACTTTACGACTCTAGGACCAAAAGAACACCAAGATTAGCATCTCTAAGCTTCATAAATGATAATAATCCACAAAATCTCATCTATGGGACCAAAAAGGGTCTAAAACTCAAACAAAGGAGATCTAGGCTATAACACAACAAGTTCAAAGCTTTATACCTCAAATGAGTGCCAAAAGATGATGATAACCTGATCTACAAGCTCCTACTCTTCCAATGAAGCTTCAATATGATCTCCTTCCTTCAAAACACCAAAAATGCACCCAAAAGACCTTCTAAGCTCAAGAACACTCAAATATGGAGCTAGGGTTCCGAGTATAGGGCTAATAGGACAATGACGCTGAATAAATGAGGGTTTCATTTCCATATGGATGATTATATAGTGGCCAACCCCGGAGATTAGGGTTTTCAAAAGTCCTTACGTACGCCTCGCGTACACTTCTGTACACCCAGCGTACACCTCCAGATCCACGATCAAACCTTCGCATGAGTAAGCTAAGCGTACTACTTGGTACGCCCCGCGTACAACTCAAGGACTAAATGGAAAAATCAAATAATGCAAGGGCAAAAGAGAAACTTACCAAGATTCAAGTGTTACAATTCTCCCACCAAAATCCAACACACATGTACGCCCCGCGTACAACTCAAGGACTAAATGCGAAAAATAAAATAATGCAAGGGCAAAAGAGAAACTTACCAAGATTCAAGTGTTACAATTCTCCCACCAAAATCCAACACACATGCACACAGCATATCCTCAAGAGTCTGAATAGTCTGCTCACTCTGACCATCAATCTGCGGATGAAATGTTGTATTGAAATGGAGACGAGTGCCCAACTCGTCATGAAACTGCTTCCAAAACCTAGAAGTAAAGCGAACATCCTTGTCTGAAACCACCGATATCGGACCCCATGACGTGCCACCACATCCCTAATATAAATCTCGGCCAACTTCTCTGCAGAAATACTCTCCTGAATCGGAATGAAATGTACGCTCTTGATCAAACCTTCGCATGAGTACGCTAAGCGTACTACTTGGTACGCCCCGCGTACTCGCTTCACAGCTTGTACGCTAAGCGTACCTGGTGGTACCCCCACCCACCCCCCCCCCCCCCCCGCATAAAACTCAATGAATAAATGGGATTGATCAAATAATGCAAGGGCAAAAGAGAAACTTACCAAGATTCAAGTGTTACAGGTGTGTCATTGGAACCATCTTCTTCTTCTGTTCCACCTCTGAATCAGGATCCTGATATACTGTTTGAGGACGATCAAGAAACCATTGATGACTTTCTCTTCCAACCCTTTAATTTCAACATCGATAGTGATGATGAGGACGCCCCAATGACTAAAGGTCAATACAAGCAGCTGAATAAAAAGCTTGGCTCCATTCTTGAGCATACGAATGCTTTCTCCTCCACAAAATGGGAAATTTTGTTTACGGCTCATATGGCAACGGTGGAACTGTTAACGTCAACAAATGTTAAGGTTCTTGAAGAAAAAACGAAGACTGCTCAAGCTTCAGAACAGAAAATTATAGAAGCTACGAAGAAGGTCAATAAATTGATAAAGGAAGTCCAAGAGTTCATGACTGACTTCAGGACTTCTTCCAATAAGAATTTGGCTGATGTGAACAAGGTAATTGAAGGTTTTCAGATTTCTTTACAGGCCGAAAAAGAAGCCCTCTAGCCTCCGATTCAAAATTCAACGTGACAATGTTGATCCTCATCCATCATTCTTCGATTACATAATGATTTTGCTACTGAGAACAGAATTATGGATGCATTGGCAGAACAAACTCATAAAACAAAGGTGCTACAAGAAAAATGAGGAACACATCGATCAATATTGAGAATCTTGAAGAAGAAAAGATTTTGGTTCAAAGGCGCAACTATGAAATCAACCAATGATTGTTGCGTATCGTTGAGTCGAGAGATGCTCCGTTCACTGACTATGTTAGTCAGATTCTCAATGAGAAGCTTAAGCATGTGTTTGAGAATCTTAATGAGATCAAGAATGTTATGAGAAGCGAGGATCTTCGCAACAAGGGGCGAACCGGAGGTAAAGTTAAACAATCTATATCAGACGGGCTTCATGAAGAAAACTAAAGAAGCCGATACAATCAAGTTAGAAAAGAAAACTCTGGCTAAAAAAATTCAAGAATATCAAGGAAGTCAAGACTGTTCGGAGGGATCATGTATCTTCAGGATCAGGAAAGGGCAAAGTCAACATCATTTCCGAAAAAGTTACTGAGGAAGATCTGACGTTGACTAAGACGGAAAGAATTGCAAGAGAGAAGAGGGACGAGGAACTTGATGAGCTCAATGCCTAAGGGAAAAGCCGGATGCTGAAGAGGCCAAAGCCAGGAATTCAGAAATGATTCTTGAGAACAATGAAGCTTTATTTCTAGCATGGACTCCTGATCGTATGCACAAGGAAGCTATCGATGAGCCAGATATCTTTTGGTTGGAACCAAAGACCTCTTTTGACATCAACAATGATGTGGAGTGTCAGTTCGATTTCCCTATCAATCCAAGAGATTTTCTCTTCCGATGCTTTGAGAAGATAGAGAAATCGTTGATCTCCAACAACGCACCAAACCGAAAGCTCTTCTCATTCTACTTGAAATATGTGAGACCTCAGTACGATTCATGTAGTCTGAAAATAATCGTGGGTCTAAAGGTTGGTTTACCTATTCAAACAGAAGACTTTTTGAACATTCAATTCAAAGGATTTTGAGGTCATAATCATATTCTTCATGAGTTCACATTGGTTGATCTACCATTTTTGCAGCCCTATGATTGGATTTCATTGCAAAGGATATAAAGAAGTACGAACCTATCTATGAACATTTGAAGAGAATGATCAAATGTTATATCCATGAGATAAAAAAGATGGATGTAGAAATTGCTTCAGTTCTGAAAAAGAAACCAATATTGAAGCCTTTTGATCAACCACAAAACATCGAAAATTTTAGGGGAGGATTGATTGACAAAGAGTGTTGGAGCATTGTTACAAGAAGAAGGAAGTTGAAGAGATTAAGACCTGTATGTTCTTTCTGAGGGATAAGCACTTATACCCTATAAGTGTACTGAACTCAATCCTATCTAGGTCCAAAGCAAACAAGTCCAATTCTGATGTCGATGTCAAGTGTGTTTCTGATATGGTTCGTTGGTATCTATCTATTAGAGCATCCATTCTAAAGATAATGTCGAAGATTTTTGAGGACCAAAAGCAATAAAGACTACTTCATTCCGATTTGACACAAAGGGGGAGATTGTTAAGTCATTATTTGTGTTGAGTCAAAATGGTTATTTTCAGAATTTACTCTAGTTTTGATTTTGAAATTGGCATGTCTACTTTCGGAATCGTTATCTTTGCGTCTATAAATAGAGTATTGTTATTGTCTTTTTCTATAGACTTCAGCCTAGCATAGAAAGAATAGTTTCGATCTTGTATACGAATTGTTCTAATGCTAAGTGAATGAAGATCAATCTCTTTTCAATCATTATCATTTCAAATCATTAATTCATCTTATAATATAGAATCTGACGACCATTTTATTCTAACAAAAAGCTACCAGGGTACCTTTTCATGAGCTTTTTTAAAACTTCTCGAAAATACCTCAGTTAACTATAAAAACATATTATTCTAAATGTCATTTTATGCTATTTTATATCTTTCAGCTAGCTTATCAGCTAGCTTTTATCAGACGTTACTTTTTGTCAACTAGCTTTTCAACTAACGTGTCAAATAGGGGTGGAAATCGGGTCATCGTGTCGTTTTTTTGTCTGACACGATGCGACAATGTTTTATGTAACACGACACATCACGATTGTTGTGTTCTTTTAATTAACACGAAAACAAAACGATTAAAAAACGACAAACACAACAAGACATGACAAAAATAACATAAAATAACAATTGGTTTATTCAAATAATACTTAATCATACATAACATGACAAACACGAAAAACACGACAAAAAATGGTAAATCGTGTTAATTTCGTGTTGAATTTTGAACTTGAACAACACACGACACGACGTCATGTTTTTTACACTTGACAGAAACACGATACAAACACGAATTTGAATTAATGTATCGTCCCAATTTCGTTTTTTTTTTCATATATTTTTGTCGTCTCATGTTGTGGCAACCCAAAAAAAATTTGCTTTAAAAGCCAGTCCAAGCTACCTTAAGTCAGACTCACTCCTGCTAACATTGGGCATTGTTTAGAGTTTGTTTGAGTGTTCTGAGCCCAATACACTCAAGGAATGAGTGTTAGGATGTACCAGCTAGAACCACTGAACAATGATCGAGCCTAAAACACCAACACCATGAGTTCACGGCCACCACATTGGAGTTTACGGTCGTAAACTCCATGTGGGCCATAAACTCACCTCATATATACAATTTTGACCATTTCTTTCATTTCTTTCCTCCTTTGGCCGATTTTTCTCCATTATTTCTCAAGTACCAACCAACTTTCCATCCTTAGATCATCAAAAGTGTAAGTGTTCTATCCCTTTATTAGTTGATGCGCCTTATTAACTAGCTTCATACATTGATTTCATCCATGAAAATCATGTTTGTTTAGATCTTCAAGAAACACCAAGAACACACACTAGTGTTCTTGGCCAAAACCGACCATTTCAAGCCCCTATATCGTAAGTACTCTTGCTCTAGCTTGTTATGTACTAGATTAAACATGTTTAGGTCTTAGAAACATCAAGATTTGAGGGTTGGATGAGAGTTTACGGCCAAGGATCTCCCAAGGCCGTAAACTCCCTTTTATGGTGCAAAGTTTCCCTAATTTCCTTTCTTATGCTTAGAACTTGGATTAGAACCCTCCACCAATGAACTAGGGACATTAAACTTTGAGTTGGTACTCAATACCATGAGTTTACGGCCGTAAACTCATGGAGGAATGGTCCCTAGGCCGTAAACTCATGATAAGGTCAATTCTTGGACCTTAAACTCATATAGACCCTTGTTTAGCCTTGGAATACTTAAACACTTGAGACTCCATACCTTTAAGCCTCTAAATATGACCCTTTAGAGAGTTTATGGCCAGGAGTAAACTCCCATGGGTCGTAAACTCCATTGAGTGTGGTCCTTAGGCCATAAACTCAATAGCAATGCCTTGCACTCCTTTGTTGCAACCCAATGGCCTCCTAGCACTTGAATCAAAGTGTTTTCATGTCCTAGGGTGTCTTAAATTAGTTAATTAGTTGTTAATTGACTAATTGGATACATATATGTGTTATTATACGTTATTTAGGATCATTGTGTGTGTTAAAGTCTTCACTTGACACCTAGCACTTTGCCCGACACTTCCGTACGATCCACTCACTACAGGTGAGTTCATACCCCTTAATTAACCTTTTAAATGTTTTTAATTGCTTTTATGGGGGGAATACAAGTTGAATCATGATAGTTATTATATCAATCACATGTGATTAATAACTATCAAACTATGGATTTACCACACTTTTAGCTGTTTTACCAAGCATACTACTTCTAAATGACTTTATCAAACGTTTTTACATGTTAAACTCTTTATCAAACTGTCTTACATATTGTATTATTCCTTTCAAACTCTGTTACAACTGTGTTTCAAACAAAGGTTTTCATGTATTTCAAACTGTATTTTAGACAAAAGATTTCATATACTTTAACTGTTTATATCAAACAAATTGTTTTTAAACCGTTTATAAATTGACATCAAGTCATCAAAACTTCTTTTAAACTTTTACATTGTCAAATGCATGTCTATATATGTATAGTTATATAAGTAATGTTTAAAGGACTTAGGACTGCTAGCTCGCTTTAATTCCTTTTCCTTATTTGGATGTAGCCTTAGGGTATCGGTTATTTGTCTGAATGTCATCTAAATATGGGTTATATATTATGTATTCATATATAGACATAAAAGTTCTATCAGTCAGTTCAGCACCTTTGGGTAGCAAAGACATACTTTCGTTCATTCATATACATACATTACTAGTAACTATAATATGTATAGTTAGGAGATACTACTTACTATTCCTAGTACAAGGAATCACACAAGAGTCAGTTCATTCATAAGTCTGTACAAATATACTACATATTATATGAAGAAATACTATTACATATGAAGAGATACTAATACATACTATATGAAGAGATACTATTACATACTATATGAAGAGATACTTCTACATACTACACGGGACTTACCATTCTACACCCGCCTGTTAGATACAGTGGGAAACTGCACATCGACAGATGTCGACGGTTGTTCGGTTCAGCAAGTTGCCACGTCGTGTTTATCCTAGTACAAAAGGATACGATTTCAATGATTATATAGTTTTCCCTATTATTTTTATCTTGTGACACATTCACATAAACGATGAGGTAGACTATATTTTGATAATAATAGTTGTACATAGGGAAAAACCTTCATTCATACGGAGAAGCAAAACCTCCCAAACTGTGGGGTCTTGGTAGAAGACTATTTTTTATACTAGTAGGAAATATGAGATTTTCTAGGGTTTTCATACTTATACAAACTTTTTCTCCATCAATTACAAGTCTTTCATTACAATTTTTCTACAAATCAATGACACTAAAATACTTATGAATTCACCAGCTTTATGCTGATCTACGCTTTCAAAATAACTTGTATTATCAGGTCACCAGTAGACAGGTACGATGACCTAGTTTTTTAGAAGACGGAGCAGTCAAGACTCGTCTTTTATTTTGATTACTTATGTTCATGTCTTATTCTATGAAAGAACACACTTGTACTTAAAATTATATTATTAATGCAATGGATGATGTTGTTGCTTGTTTACTACTTTGCATTGTTGTGATACTTTACATGACGTCCTCCGCCCCAGAATGTTTCCACCGTTCTTGGTTTTGGGGTGTGACACATGTCATAATTACATCCCTAGTGTCAAACATAGACTAAAGTCTAAATCTCTCTTCTCTCTATTCTAATAAATGAATAGATTTATTCTCCTATTGACAAGTGTCATTATATTTGAAATCATCATTAATATTATATGTCTTCTATCATGTCACTTGTCAATGTATTAATTATTCATTTTAAATTTCAAATTTTAAATTTCTCACCTAATTATATTAAATTTTAAATTTCAATTTTTAAATTTTTTTCACTTTAATTATATTAAATTAATAACATTAGATTAAAAAAATAAAATAAAATTTATACAGATTATAAGGTGATATAATTTCACATATTTATTTAAATATATGATTATAATTTTATATAACTAAAAAAAATATCTTTTAAATAATAATTTATTTAAAATAATTGATTAATAATTTTAATTTTTTAATATAAAAGTTTAATTAATTTTATAAACGTGGTTCTCACGAGTTCTAAACTAATATAAAAATATAAAAATCCATAACATATATCTAAAATTCAAGGCTAAAGTATGAACATTTTAATACACATGGTGATTTAACTTTCTTATATATTTTGATTGTGAGAGAGAAATGGAGGATCGATGTATACATTTAAAAAAAAAAAAAAAAAAAAAAAAAAAAAAAAAAAAAGCATATTGGTCCCCATCATAACCCAATGTTTTTTCTTTGCCGGTTGCCATTTTGCACTCACACGACGTCGTACGTATATTTTGTAATTTTCTGGTTGTTCGTTTTTAATAAATAAATGTGGAAGGATGCTCCACGTATTATTAGACTTGTGGATTCCATTTCTTTTTCGACACCGAGATTTAATAATTTTTGTTGTGGAATTTTTTTAGTTATAATTTTATATTAAAAAATATAAAATATTGTTTATTAATGATAAGAAGTTAAATTAGGGGACCGTATTTACGACTCCTAACTCCGTCACTGGTCTCACGAACACAAAATTAATTAATTAGTATTTATATTTTTATATTTCATAATTTGTATTAATAATATTTTTTATGTTTATTATTATCTTAGTTACATCATGTTCGATATATTGAATAGCAACCTCAAAATTTCATTATTGTTAAGTTTATATAAAATAACTTTATTTGATTAAATTTTATTGTCGAGTGACGTTTTTTAAATATAACATGTGTTTAAAAATAATAAACTATATAAAACTTTATAAAATATTTCACAAAATATAATCAACTAGTTAATTAAAAAAAATTAGAGAAGGTTTATAGAAACATGTTTTATTAAATATACAAATGTTGTAAAAAAACACTCGACGTTAGCTAGTCGTTAGCTAATATAATAACAAAGTTCGTAAATATCACGAATATCACAAAAAATGTAACAACCCAATTTTTCAAAAAAAAAATTCATTTTTGATTAACCAAATACCTTCTCCAAACCATGAAATCCCAAACACATTATAAAACCTACATATACCACATATGTCATGCATACAACATATAAGGAAATCATGGAAACCCTCCAGGGTCTTACACCTAGTGCCACTGAAACCCCCACGTGGTCTTAGCTGTCTGTCATGGGAACCCCAACATGGTCTTCCTGCCATGGGACACCCACATGGTCTTCACTACCAAACAAGACATAATGCAAACTACATATGCAAATATACTAGGATGCCTTGGAAACCCTCCAAGGTCTTACAACAAATGCCACGAGAACCCCCACATGGTCTAAGACTACTACCATGGGAACCCCCCCCCCCCCCCCCCCCGAGGTCTTCTATGCAAATGTCCTACTAACATAACGCATGTTCAATCAACAATCCACATATCATAAAATGGGCCGGCCTTGGTGCCTTAGACTCATTGGTATGGTGAGAAGACTCACATCTCGGATGTTGAACTAACAAGCTAGAATCAGATATGTCCCACATGCTGCTCCAACTCAACTGCCTATAATCATTATGTGATTACTTGTCACAATCTCATAATTACCCTCAAAGTCAACCCTGGTCAAAGTCAAGGTCAACAGTCCATGTTAACCTCAACTCGTCGAGTGGATTCAACCACTCGTCGAGTTCCTATATGACTCATTAACTCGCCGAGTTACCTTTGTAACTCGTCGAATTTCTCCCGAGTCCATTTCACTGAATCCCACATTAACTCGCCGAGTTACCCTAGTGACTCGTCGAGTTCTTCATATGTCCAGAAAACTAATGTTTGATCAGACCAAAACCCTAATCCTTCACTGCACTCATCCAGAAACCCAGAACGGGCAAACCCTACCCCGACTCGTCGAGTTAGCTAAGGGACTCGACGAGTTCCTTCAGTCCTTCCAAAGTTCAACCCTTTTTAGTGGGATCTAGGGTCCCAAACTCCAGATCCAAACTCCCTTAGTGCAGATACCACGTAAAGTTGCAAACTTTATGTGCATGCAAGGCCCTTACAGGCCATAACATCAAAACTAGGCTTCTTACAAGGTTTTTGTACATGGAAAAGGGCTAGGCTGCATAAAGTGAGCAACTTTATGTTATTGGGGACCTAGAATGGTCCATTTCTGGAACGATATCCTTATTATAAGTCCAAATCTGAGTAGGACACCCTTTTGGCACCCAAAGTGACCTTTTACTTCAAGAAAGGAGATCTAAGCAACTAAAGGTCAAGATAGTGACTTTATACCTCAATATGGTCGCAAATACAGAGTAGAAGTCGGATCTACTACTTCCCTCTTTGCTCCTTCTTCTTCAAGCTCCAAGATCTTCACAATCACACCAAATAATCACTCTCAAAGTCTCTTTTTCTCTCTCTAGAGGGTGCAAGGCTCAAGCTAAGGGTTCTCTAGTTGTAGGGACGATGGAAAAGGCTGGGAATGAGCCATAAGTTCTTTAAATAGGGTCCAAACCCCTGAAAATTAGGGTTTCTCTTTACAGTGCCTACTCGTCCAGTCGGGCCCTCCGACTCGTCGAGTAGGCCCGAAGTCCCGCGTCCTCATAATAACCTCTACTCGACAAGTTGGAGCTCCCCAGCTCGCCGAGTCCATGAAAAAACCCTAAAAATAGATAAATTCAATAATACCTGGAACAGGTGTTACAAGTCTCCCCCACTTGAACTAGACTTCCTCCTTGAAGCCTGCTGACCCAAATAAATCCGGGTAGTGATCTCGCATCTCATGCACCGGCTCCCATGTCCATTCGGAGCCCCTTCGGTGCTGCCATTGTACCTTCACTAGCTTCACTTCCTTGTTCCGAAGAACCTTGGTCTTCCTATCTAAGATTGCAACCAATCTCTCAATGTAGCTCAGGCTCTCGTCCACCTAAATATCATCCAACGAAACGACTGTGGCCTTGTCAGTGACACACTTTCGAAGCTGTGACACATGGAAGGTGTTGTGGATCTGGCTAAGCTCATCCGTCATATCCAAGCGATATGTCACCTTGCCCACCCGGGCTGTAATGCTGAACGGGCCTATAAATCGAGGTCCTAGCTTGCCCCTCTTGTGAAACCTGATGACCCCCTTCCATGGTGACACTTTCAGTAGCACAAATTCCCCCACCTGGAACTCAAGATCCGATCGCTGCCGGTCAGCATAACTTTTCTGATGAATCTTTGCGACCGACGGTCGATCGTGCACCTGCTGAATCAGCCCGGTAGTCTTGAGCACTACTTCAGTGCGCCCCAGGACCTGGTGTCCAAGCTCGCCCCAACAAACTGGGGTCCTGCATCTCCTACCATACAACATCTCGAAGGGAGGTCGATCGATACTAGCATGGTAACTGTTGTTGTACGAAAACTCTGCCAATGGAAGGTACATATCCTAACTCCCTCCAAAATCCAACACACATGCCCGAAGCATATCATCAAGTGTCCGGATCATTCTCTCACTCTGGCCATCTGACTGGGGGTGGTACGTCGTGCTAAAATGCAGCTGAGTGCCCAGATCCTCATGGAACTTCTTCCAGAACCTAGATGTAAACCTAACATCCATGTCAGAGAGTACCGACACTGGCACCCCGTGTCTAGCCACCACCTCTCGCACATAAATATCTGCCAACTTCTCATTGGATATACTCTCAAAAATCGGAAGAAAGTGGGCACTCTTCGTCAATTTGTCCACAATCACCCATATGGCGTCCACACCCCTCGTCATCCTCGGTAACTTCGTTATGAAGTCCATAGTGATCTTTTCCCACTTCTACATGGGAATGGGTAGCGGTTGAACCTTGCCATGAGGTCACTGATGCTCGGCCTTGACCTTCCTGTAGGTCAAGCACCGCTCCACAAACCAGGCGATCTCTCACTTCATGCAGGGTCACCAGTAACTCAGTCTCAAGTCTCTGTACATTTTCGTAGCCGGTGGGTGTATAGAGAACCTAGACTTGTGTGTCTCCTCTAATATCTTCTGCCTCACTCCTCCAATCACCAGTACCCACACCTGACCACACTGGGTCAAAAGACCTCGACTATCCTTAACAAACAAAGGATATTTCCCCGAATCCACTCTATCTTCCAATTCTCCTTCTTCACCCCCTCGACCTGAGCCTCCTAGATCATATCTAACAATGGGGAGATCATCGTCATACTCGAACACACATTCCTAATCGGGGACCCTTCCGCCTTGCGGCTCAAAGCATCGGCCACTACGTTGGCCTTCTGTAGATGGTATAGGATCTCACAATCATAATCCTTCAGCACGTCCAACCACCTCCCCTATCGCATGTTGAGATTTTGCTGATCCATCAAATACTTTAAACTCTTGTGATAAGTATAGATGGTGCATCGCACTCCATAAAAGTAGTGCCTCCAAATCTTGAGGGCAAACACCACTTCCCTTAATTCCAGGTCATGGGTGGGGTAATTCGCCTCATGAGGCTTCAACTGCCTTGAGGCGTAAGCTATCATGTTCCCCCTCTGCATCAGTATCACGCCTAACCCTGAGATAGATGCATCATAGTACACCACCAACTCATCTAACCCCTCCGGTAGTACTAGAATCGGAGCCTCGCATAACCTCCGTCTTAGGGTCTCAAAAGCCAAATACTGGTCCTTGCCCCACCAAAATGTCACATTCTTCTTGGTCAAGCGGGTCAATGGCACAACAATCTTGGAGAAATTCTGGATAAATCTCTGATAATATCCCGCTAAACCCAAGAAGCTATGGATCTCAGAAGCATTCTTTGGTACTTCCCACTGCATCACTGCCTCAACCTTGGCGGGATCAACCGAAATGCCCTCCTGGTTGATGATATGCCCCAAAAGTATACCTTTCGCAGCCAGAAATCACACTTGGAGAGCTTGGCATACAACCTCTCAGCCCTCAGGGTCTCCAATACCTCTCTCAGATTTTGCTCATGCTGCTCCTTGGTCTTAGAATAGACCAAGATATCATCAATAAAAACGATCATCGACCGATCCAGAATTGGTCTACACACTATGTTCATGAGATCCATGAACGTTACTGGAGCATTGGTGAGCCCAAATGACACCACCACAAACTCATAATGCCCATACCGAGTCCTGAAAGCTTTCTTCGGTATGTCCTCATCCCAAATCCTCATCTGATGGTATCCCGACCGTAGATCAATCTTGGAAAACCAAGACACGCCCTGTAGTTGATCGAACAAATCATCGATCATCGGTAACTGATGACGGTTCTTCATTGTTAATTTGTTCAGCTCATGATAATCAATGCACATCCTGTGTGACCCTTCCTTCTTTTTCACAAACAGGTACGGAGCTCCCCACGGGGAAATACTCTGTCGGATAAACCCTCGGTCTAGAAGCTCCTGACGCTGCGTAGATAGCTCATGAATCTCGGGCGGTGCTAGCCGGTACGGTGCCTTTGCTATCGGTGCGGCACCCGACACTAAATCAATGCGAAACTCCACTTGCCTCTCCGGAGGCACTCCCGATAACTCCACGGGAAATACATCCTGATACTCCTCTACAAGTGGCACACTGCCCACCTCCATCGTAGGCTCCACCCTCGTATCCGAGATATAAATTAGAAATCTCGTACATCCCTGCTGCAGAAATCTCCTAGCCCTCGCAGCTGACCAAAGGGTTGGCCCCGTGGGGCTCTCTCACCATGAATAACCAGTTCTCTGTTGGATTAGTGTCTAAGTCCATAACTAAAACTGGTATGTACGTGACCCGATTTGGCATGGTCCATTTGGGTTGCGCTTCACCGGAACAATTTATATGGATAGTCTTTTGAGAATAGTATGCTCATGATTTATATTAATATATCATAAGTTCTAATATATTAATATGGAATCATATTATTTAATTATTATTGATCAATAATAAATTTAGAATTAATTTAGTGATCAAAAAGCAACTAATTAAATATGGACACTTATATATATATAGCAAGGGCCAAGTTCATTTAGGTTAGGCTAAGCTTGCATGGATAGTCCATGGAGTTTTTAACCCATGGATCCTATGGAAATGAAAGGTCATGGGTATTATGGTTTACATGAATGTAACCCTAATCCTTCATACTATATAAAGAGGTCTTTGGCACATGAAATGGCACTAGTGTGTAAGAAAACAAGAGTGGGCCAATTTCTAGTGTGCTTACTATTCTCTCAAGTTTTCCAAGGTGTTTTTGGTGATTTATGATTCCACTTGAGGCTTCCACACTATTGGGGCTAAGCTCTTAAAGTTCAAGACTTCAAGCTACATCAAAAGGTATGTCATCTAACTAGGCTTTTGTAGTATAGTTGCTTCATATTATGCTAGTTAGGATGAAACCTTGGAATATCAAATATTCACATGTATAATAGAGAAAACATAGATCCAATGTTTATAAGGTTGCATGTACACCATAGGAGTGTTAGAATGCTCAAAACCCATCAGTGGTATTAGAGCCTAGGCTTGTTTTCAATTATACTTGATGAAAATTGCTGAAAAATGATGAAAAAATCGATTTTCTGTTGTTCTGGATAGTGGACTCGCCGAGTCCATGCACAAATTCATCCAACTCGTCGAGTTGGTTCATGCAATCGACGAGTTGGACCCCCAGACAACATATCTTCGAGTTTTAAGGCTGGAATTGGTCTAGAATCATTACCTTAAACTGTTTGGACTTATAAAACATGTTTTTGATGTGGTAATGATTATGGTAAACCAATTTCAAGGTTATTATCAAAATTCATGTTTTATATGTGTTTATGTAATTCTTGAAATTATTGATATGATTGTTCATACACTTGTGAGTTTTGGTAGATCATAGGAATTATTTGCAAAATTGTTTGTTAGTTAATTCTTGATCTAAATGTTTTAATGGAGTCCATAATTTATCCTCAAGTTATGGATTACCAAAAGTCATTTCTTTTAAAGATCCATTAAAATTCATAGGTTACACAATTAAAGAGTCTTTTTTTCTTATGAACTCCATAACTTGTCCTCAAGTTATGGATGTTTAAGAGCCTCTTCATTAAAGTTATTAAAACCTTAATTAAACTCATAAGTTATGAAAATCCAAAAGTTTTGAATAGTTCAAAACTTTCCCTCAAGTTTTGGAATTTGTAAAGTTTCCCCTCATGAATAGTTTAATTCCAAGTTATACCCTTAGAATTTTAAAGTTAAAATTCAACCCTTATACTTTATAGTATTATAAGTTATTAATATATATATATATATATATATATATATATATATATATATATATATAAGAACAAAGTCAGTCTTACCGTTAGTAGGCCTCATTCATGAAGTCGGTCTATAAGGGGGGTATAAGGTTACTGCCTATAAAATAGCAATTTAATGGGTGTCCACTCTCACCCACCACTTCTTTTACTGGTGGAGGGTCGTTAGCCGAACGGGTAGGACAGGACTATAATTCTCCCTTCATTATAAGTGTAATGATAAACATAAAGTAACTAAACCTTTTATAAATTCCCAATCTTAGTTACTTTAGGAAAATGTGAATTTGGTGCTAACCCATAAAATTGCACTTTGCACTTGGCTTAAGTCGGTAGTGGAGCGTGTGTGGTTAACCAACACACTAGCTTGGATTTAACAAGGTAGGCAAAGGGTAACTTAATGTTTATCATAGGATCGGTGGAGCGCATGTGGTTAACCGGAATATCGATTAAGTGATAAATATTAAGGGTACCAAGTATATTTCCATGGTTATTCACACCTTGTTTGTGATCCTCGACATCTCAGTCACAAACTTGAGAGGGCACAATCGAGACTGAAACATGTCATTGAAAAGTTCAATGAATCTCAAAAGATCTAGGAGTTTGAAATCTAATTAAAACCTAATAAATTATTTCGTTTTTCATGGTGGAAATTGGTGAATCGTCATTCACCTACCTTCAAATATTTTATAGTTTGGATTGCGGCATCCCTCTTCCAAGTTATATAATATTGTGTCGGGTGCTCGCCTTAATATTTCATATTGGGTGTTATATTAATGACTTAAATCAACTGACTTGAATTTCTCCTATTATAGATGTCTGGTTCAGACAACTATGATCTTCCTAAATCGCTTGGAACAATTTTTCCTAATGAAGATGATGTCCCATGGTTGGATCATGGAAATCATACTTCAATTTCTCCACCTCCTCCAATTATTCTCCTAACCCACAAGTTCAAGGTCACTCAAGCCCTATTGGCAAGCAAGGTCTATGTGTGCTCACATCTTGGAGATGAAGTCACATATTGACAAGTCAGGAGAGTTGGGTGTCAAAGTCTTGAGAAAGTTGGTTGTTTACTAGGTTCTTCAATCACTTTCTAAGTCACATAGTGAGTTTCCTTTGGGACTACTATGTAACAGACTATGACATGACCCTTAATGATCTTATCTATTTGCTTGGTGCTACTAAATCAGCAATGATTTAGAGCACTGGTAAAGAAAATTTGATTGGAAGATCGACTTCCCAAACTTCCATGGATATTGAAAATGGTGACATTGGAAATCCAGAAAGCTTTCTCTTCCCAATGGAAAAGGATCGGCCATAGTCAACTCGGTTGACCAAATGGAAAAGAGAAAGGCTAAGTCTGAGATTGTCCCGTGTACCATTCCCAGAGAGTCCAGGTGGTTCTTTTGCCAAAGGAAGGGGCATTGGTTGCAAAGCTGCTAAATTTACCTGAAAGATCATAAGGATGGTAAAGTCAAAAGGTTTGACTCTACTTCGGGTAAAGTCCACTATATAACTCTGTTAAGTTCCTAATTGATGATCCTCGGTTTCATTTTGATGTTTGGTAGGATCAAGCGAAGGGAAGCAAACTTAAAGGAAGAGTATGTTGAATCTAATCGAGGAGATGGATTTCAATTACATGGTTCGAAGATCGGATTCTTGAGCTACTACTTAGGAGTTATGATGGATTGCTAGAAAATATGTAATAGCATAGTTTTCATTTAAAGTTGCATTGTAAGGAAAAAAAATTCCACATCTTATAAATAAATAAAATTTTGTTTATATGTTTCCAGCAATATTGGAAAATTGATGTTTGTATGTTTCCAGCAATATTGGAAATATGAATCTGATTCTTTCATTTGTGGTGGTGTCTAAATTTACCAAATAAGGAAAGATTCGCATCACCCAAGTTTTCAATTGGACCGAAACTTGGAATCATTCAAGTTGTATGATGAATGAGAACTTTCATCTTTGGAAAATTAAGACTAATTCCTTGATCACATGTATATGTGAGTCAAGTGAAGGACAAAGAGATCTGGTACACTTGGTTGTGTGCTGGTCAGGTCCACCACAAAGATTGATAAGACTATTCGTCGTGATTTACTAAAGTTTAGTAAATATGGTTATACTTACAAAGTTTAAGTATAATTCTGAAACATTGGAAAAGTTTTGATTTATGGCAGAATGAATGAGAAGAATCAAATTTGGCAGAAAGATAAAAGTTTCTCAAATCTGAAAAGATGGGAGAGTACTTTAGTATCATGCTTTATGATCATCTTAATGATTGTGAGACCATATCACAATTCATCCTCTAAGGACACCTTAGTGCATTCCTATGACTAAGAAGAGGAATCTTGAATTGTTGAAATGGTTAAATCAAGAAGATGACTCATACTTCGTTCCAAACAATTCTTAGAGTCATACTCCAAGATTGTAACTTGAGTGACACATCTTAAAGAAGGTTTATTAACACTTGTCAAATGTAACAGTAAAATGTGTTCTACTCTTGTACATTTAAAATTGGTAAGTTGTGATGTTTTGGATAAAACAAAGACCAACTAAGGCCAATTGTGTGAAGTGTTTGTCTTGAAAAAGAATCTGCACTATCTCTTGAATATTTGGCAAGAGAGTCATATGTGTCAAGAGGACAATGGGAGTCTTGAAGATCCTGAAAGTATTTCAAGATCTAATCAAGAATAAAACCTGTAGTTCATCACTAGCACACGACTTGAGGTTTATAACCTATCATGTTGACATATTCCTATTTTGGTGCCCATTCCAGTTAAAGTTGGCTTTGCATATGAGTTCTGAGAGTTCTCAATTGGTTGCATAACAACTTGGAAGCAATGGCAGGCCCTTGTGCTGCCAGGTGGCAAGAAGTTAAGACTCCACAAGTTCAATCCATATGAGTTTGGATTTGTCACTAACCTTGTCTTGTGATTATGGTTTTGACAAATTCACATGGATAGGAAAACATACACCATAAAATCTAAGTGTCATAAGGTTTCTCTCTGGTTCATGAAAATGATGGTGAGGAAACGCTTTCACTAAGTGATTTTAAGTAGATAGCAATTGTGATATTTTCATTCTCAAAGTCATTAGTGGAGTGTGTGTGGTTAACCGGCACACTAACATGGACTTGTGAGAAATGGCAAAGGTCTAAACAATTGAGACTATGATTACGGCATCCCTTTTCATAGTTCTGAAATTGTATAGGCACACATGTGTGTTATCTAAGGAAATGTGTATGATTTTGATAAAGTTTAATCAAAGCATATCGTATCAGAAATCTGAACTTTGGTAAGAAAGTCAATAAAGTATTGATTTCTAGAAGTCCAACTGGTTTCTAGATACATGTCAAGGCTAGTGGGAGCATAAGTGTTATGCTAATAATCATCATGTGAGTGGGAGCATGATAATTATGATAAGTGTTGCAAGTTATCAATGTTAAATATTATAGAAAAACAAAAGTTTCAATTGGGAAAAAATTGTTTTGCTATAATTAAGGGAGAGGAAATTATACTTCATTTCAATTCTAAAAGATTATATTGAGATTTTAATCATCTTTCGTCAAGGATATATATATATATATATATATATATATATATATATATATATATATATGAATTTTATGTTGGAATGGTTCAACTTAAGGAAATTCTATATATATTGTGTTCTCAAATTCGATTATGATTACGGCATCCCTCTTCATAGTCGAATTATGAAAACATGGCAAATAAAAAATATTGTAGCAAAATACTGATCTAGGATCATGTCTTTATGTGAGACATCATGAATCGTGTCCCATATGCTTCGGGTATAGGATCAATTACATGTGCTATAATATTTATCCTTTCTAAATTTTCCAAATGCCCTGAGCATTAAGAGGGGAAAAGTACTAGAACTGGATATGACTAATTTGATTAAGCAATTGTCGAGGACAATCTAAGGTTTACCAAAGATTGGTTGAACAGGGACAGTTGGAAGTATGGTGTAAATTTTTGGAAAGAACCATATTGACATATTCTGAAAAGATGCTACTCTTGTTCAGAAGTGATAGTCAAAATAGGAATATGGAAATGTTTCATAGATGGAAGTTATCCATTAAATCTGTGCAAGATAAGGAAACTTAATGCAAGAAGGATGTTCAAAGCAATGTACTTTGAATTTGAGACTTCGGTTCCATGGAATGATCTCCATTGGAATACTCTGTAATGTCTGTTGACAAGTCTTTGTGACTTTTTGCATAGTCATTACGAGAGGATCAATGCATATAAGTTTAGAATCTAACAGATTTCGGTAAATGGCAAGAATTTGGAATTCTTACATTTAAGGTAAGGATTTGGGTCTGTGAAATGAGCATCATTGGAATCATGTTCAATTGGTCTATTTCACTAAGGATCATAAACAAACACAGTGTGCATACTTGGTGTATGGCATAACTATTGTTTAGAAAACATAGTGTACATGTTTGGTGCATGGGAAAACTATTGTTTTAATTCAAGTATTAAGTTGATAAATTTGAAACATTATACAATAAATAATGAGTAATCAATATGGTGTTTAAATAAAAGGTGTTTTGTTTACTCTCAAAGGTGCTTGGGGCCATACTGAATTAGTATTATTCTTGTGTTTCACTTTGCATGTTTTGACTTCCAAAATAACTAGGTCATTCTTCCCGAATGACTAAGTTATTCAAACCATCCACAGTCGATAATACATTGGAAGTATGTATTAAGGCAAGACTGTCATGAAGTTGGCTTGTAGATGTCTAAGGTGTTGGACATAGCAAGAGTTGCTACAATATTCATGAGTGCTCATAAGTTCTGAGTATTGGATTAAATCCATGCTCATTTGAATCACTTCATGGATTTTATCATGAGTGATCATGAGACGATAATATCGTATATTCTTCAAACCTAGAGATATGAGTTGGTTATACATTGATTGTACGAAAACGCATTGGTAACTCGATGTTATAAAACGTGCCTTTGTGTATGATTCAACAAGTAGTAGAACAAGCATATGAGTCGAAGTTTATCCATTCCTTTTACCCTTGTAGGGATAAAAGCGATATTTGTGGTCCCTTCGATGATTTAGTGATGACATCCCTAAGTGCTTGGCCAAGCCTGGACTGATTTGATTTGTTCAATTAGTCAGTCGTCATAAATCGGAAATCGGGAAACAACAAATGGTAAGAGAGAATGATTATAATCCATGTCTTAGTCCATATGATATCTAGAATGGAGGAATATATGATCCCTTATCTAATGGACAAGTCATTGACTAGGTCAGAGTTCGACAGCGGCTTTAAGAGCTACAATTGCTAGTCGGCTTTTGGAGTCATACGCAATAATAGTTTTAGACGTATCCAAGTGGGAGACTATTAGATTAGTGTCTAAGTCCATAACTAAAATTGGTATGTACTTGACCCGATTTGGCATGGTCAATTTGGGTTGCACTTCACTGGAACAATTTATATGGATAGTCTTTTAAGAACAGTATGTTCATGATTTATATTAATATATTAATATGGAATCATATTATTTAATTAGTATTGATCAATAATTAATTTAGAATTAATTTAGTGATCAAAAAGGAACTAATTAAATATGGACACTTATATATATATAGCATGGGCCAAGTTCATTTAGGTTGGGCTAAGCTTGCATGGATAGTCCATGGAGTTTTTAACCCACGGATCCAATGGAAATGAAAGGTCATGGGTATTAGGGTTTAGATGAATGTAACCCTAATCCTCCATACTATATAAAGAGGTCTTTGGCACATGAAATGGCACTAGTATGTGAGAAAACAAGAGTGGGCCAATTTCTAGTGTGCTTACTATTCTCTCAAGTTTTCCAAGGTGTTTTTGGTGATTTATGATTCCACTTGAGGCTTCCACACTATTGGGGCTAAGCTCTTAAATTTCAAGACTTCAAGCTACATCAAAAGGTATGTCATCTAACTAGGCTTTTGTAGTATAGTTGCTTCATATTATGCTGGTTAGGATGAAACCTTATAATATCAAATATTCGCATGTATAATAGAGAAAACATAGATCCAAGGTTTATAGGGTTGCATGTACACCATAGGAGTGTTAGAATGCTCAAAACCCAACATTCTCTCCTACTTGGGGTTCGAACCCTCACCAACTGGTGCTCACAATCAATCATGGCCCCATTGGCCTCCAGCCAGTCCATCCCGACAATCACCTTCAGTCCTCTCAATGATATTGGAACTAGATCAACACGAAACCTCTCTCCAAGCATACTCAGGACACAGTCCTGATACACCCTTGCAGCACTCACAATGTGGTCATCTCCAATCTCTACCTCGAGCGTAGAATCCAAAGTTCCCGGTGCATCCCGAAACTTCTTGCTAAGCGCAAGAGACACAAATGATCAGGTAGCTCCCGAATTGAACAAAACATGAGCCGACATACCATTGACCAAAAAGGTCCCTATACATAAGCACAATATATACATAAGCAGTGCAAATAATATAGAGCAGAGAAGAATAAACATGTACCAACCACAATGTATGGCACTGCCCGAGCCTCCTCGGTAGAAAACTAGAATGTGCGGCTCTTCACCGCTGGAGCATCCACTTTAGCGGGGCGTCCATCAGTAATCTTCATCGTGGCGAGCGCAGGTACCGCCACTGCTCCTCCCCCTCCCTGCAACCTCGGACAATCGGTCTTTTATGGCCAGTCTGTTTGTAGTGGAAACATATCAAGCCCTTCTTGGGGCAATCCCTGCTCACGTGGCCTGGCTGACCACACGTATAACATACCGGGCTCGTCCCCCGGCAAGCTCCCCCATGAGATCTCCTACACTTGGCACACCGTCCATGGCCCTACTGGCCCCTACTGGATGAATCCGAGGTCTTAGGCTTTTTAGCCTGACTTACTACTGTATGTGCCTGCTCAGGCTTCCGCTTGGTGCGGAAGTCCAGCTCCATCTCCCGCTCGCGGGCCTTCTACACCATCTTATTCAGGTTTTTGCACCCTGTAAAGCTCACGAAATCCCGGATATCATCCCTCAGCATGGAATGATATCTCATCCTCCGTATGTCCTCATCGGTAGCATAATGTGGGATTAACAATGCTCGCTCCCGAAACTTGGCGGTGATCTCTGCCACAGTCTCGGTGGTCTGTTGGAGCTCCTGGAACTCCCTCACCATCCGCTGCACCTCAATAGTTGGTGCAAACACCAAATAAAATCACCTAACAAACTCATCTCATGTCATCTCAGCCACACCGGTTGATCCCACCTGACTAGTCACCTCGCCCCACCAGTCTCTGGCTCTGTCTCTCAGCATGCATGAAGCAAAACCCACCTTTGCCGCATCCAGGAAAGAACTCGTGCATTGGGTGTTCTCGATATCCACCACCCAGCGATGGCTAACAATGGGGTCCTTGACCCCGAAAAACTCCGGTGCTCCGCACTCCTTGAACTCCTAGAACTAGGGAGTTCGGGCCCCAACCTGGCCCGCAGCAATCTCGACTCTGAATGACCTAAGCCTCTCCTCCATAATCTTCATCATACCCTCCTTGACCGTCCGAAAGATAACTGGGGTAGCATCTAGAATGCCTCTTGTAACCTCGGTTGCAATGAGCTCGCGTAGCCTCTCATTAATGGGCTTAGTACCGCTGCCCGACCAAGATCCAGATCCCAATCGTGATCTTGATCCCCCTATCCCAAATCGTGTCACCACCATGCTGAATTGAAATGTCATAAATCATAATAATCAAGATATCTATATAGGGGATCTTCCCATGCCGGTCCTCCTTAGAGCTTCCAGGTCTAACATTGGTTCGGGTACAGGTCATGTGATTTCAGTAGTACGGGCCCAATACTACCTTCCACACCAACCTGTACCTTCACCAATGCTATACCTGATAACTCCAATTCGTACCAAAATAAATCATATCCCACCGACTACCACATGTCTTAAATCCTAAGTGATCCTAAGATTTGCTCTACTCACATCAATCAGACCAATCATAGCATGTTGCCTTTATGCATGCAAATTATACACAAGAAAATGATCAAATAGACTTTCGAATAATAGATTCTACCCTAGAACCATAACTAAACAAGGAACAGGAAATAAGGACAAATCAATCATTCTAAGGCTATAAGCTCCTAACCGTATACAATTTAAGAAGCATACACATAGCAAGATCCATATGATTATCATAGCTCAAATATCAGTATAACATGGCTAACATATTGGGGAACTACTTACTTGGCTCGGCCGATCACGCGCGTTGCACTCTCCTCTTTTCCATTCTTTAAAAGTTTTAACTTTCATTTTTATTTTTGAAAACAATTTTACCATTTCCTTAGTTTGTGTCCTGACTCACCCGAGAGTGTGCCTGAATCTCTCAAACCAAGGCTCTGATACCAACTTGTAACAACCCAATTTTTCAAAAGAAATTTTTCATTTTTGATTAATCAAATACCTTCTCCAAACCATTAAATCCCAAAAACATTTGTTTTCAAAATTCATAATAATAACAATTTTATTCAAAAACATCAGAGTGTCCCATAAAACTAGAGGTGGCAATCGTGTCATGTCGTGTCGTGTCGAAACACTAAACGGGTTGAAAGTGCGTGACCCTAACCCGACCCATTTAATTAACGTGTCGTGTCGTGTCAACCCGTTTATTTTCGTGTCGGGTTTTGAGTTAGGGATATACCTTGAAATATGTCGTGTCATGTGAGGTTAAAAGATTGAGCATGTTGAAAGAGTAGGAGTTGGGTAGGCGGAGAGGAAAACTAATAGTTTGGAGGCAGAATAGATGAAGTCATAGCAAGTTCAGATGAAAAAATTAAAAGAGTGGGAGTTGGGGAGGCGGATGAAAAGGTCGCGAGGATGTGAGAGTGGTGAAAGAGATTGGGTAGTTTGGGAGAGAATGGAAAAACTGAAATTAAGTCTTAATCTAGACGACCAAGTCATTTCAACATTACAAAACGACTCAATTCGAAGGTTTTCTTTTACTTATGGTTTTGGTTTTGTATCTTTCTAGTTTATTTAAATAATTCAAAAAATTTGCATATAAATAAACGGGTCATATTCGAGTTGAAATTCTGAACCCTAACCTTACCCGTTTAATTTTCGTGTCGTGTCGTGTCAACCCGTTTATTTAAACGGGTTGAAATATCTTACCCAAACCCATTTATTTCCTGTCGGGTTTCGTGTCGTGTCAATTTTTGCCACCTCTACATAAAATGCCTGAGAGAGAGTGTATGTCGTGCCATCATACTTTGCCCTTGCCCTGAGGCTCATATGTACCTGCAACAAATCCACAAACTATAAGCTAATTCTTAGCGAGTCCCCCAGAGCATACCCCACACACAATCCACATAACACACATCATATAAGCTATAAAAGCTACATATACCACATAAGCCATGCATATAGCATATAAGGAAGCCATGGAAACCCTCCAAGGTCTCACACCTAGTGTCACTGGAACCCGCATGTGGTCTTAGCTGTCTGCCATGGGAACCCCCACATGGTCTTACTACCAAACAAGACATAATGCAAACTACATATGCAAATATACTAGGATGCCTTGGAAACCCTCCAAGGTCTTACACCAAATGCCACGGGAACCCCCACGTGTTCTCAGTCTACTGCCACGGGAACCCCCTGAGGTCTTCTATGCAAATGTCCTACTAACATAACGCATATTCAATCAACAATCCATATATCATAAAATGGGTCGGCCTTGGTGCCTTAAACCCATTGGTATGGTGAGAAGACTCACCTCTCGGATGCTGAATTGACAAGCTAGAATCAGATATGTCACACGTGCTACTCTAACTCAACTGTCTATAATCATTTTGTGATTACTTGTCACAATCCCATAATTACCCTCAAAGTCAACCCTGGTCAACCCCGGTCAACAGTCAAGGTCCACAGTCTATGTTGACCTCAACTCGCCGAGTAGATTCAACCACTCATCAAGCTCATGTATGACTCGTTAACTCACCGAGTTACCTTTGTAACTCGTTGAGTTTCTCCTGACTCCATTCCACTGAATCCCGCATCAACTCGCTGGGTTACCCTAGTGACTCTTCAAGTTCTTCATATGTCTAGAAAACTAATGTATGATCAGACCCAAACCCTAATCCTTCACTGCACTCATCCAGAAACCCAGAACGGGCAAACCATACCCCCAACTCATCGAGTCAGTTAAGGGACTCGACGAGTTCCTTCATTCCTTCCAAAGTTCAGCCCTTTCAGTGGGATCTAGGGTCCCAAACTCCCTTAGTGCAGATACCACGTAAAGTTGCAAACTTTACATGCATGCATATCCCTTCAAGTCCATAACATCAAAACTAGGCTTCTTACAAGGTTTTTGTGCAAGGAAGGGAGCTAGGCTGCATAAAGTGAGCAACTTTATGTTATTGGGGACCTAGAATGGTCCAGATTTGGAACCATATCCTTGTGATAAGCCCAGATCCGAGTAGGACACCCTTTTGGCGCCGAAAGTGACATTCTACTTCAAGAAAGGAGATCTAAGCAACTAAAGGTCAAGATAGTGACTTTATACCTCAATATGGTAGCCAATACAGAGTAGAAG
Organism: Lactuca sativa; assembly: GCF_002870075.4. Lineage (NCBI taxonomy): Eukaryota > Viridiplantae > Streptophyta > Magnoliopsida > Asterales > Asteraceae > Lactuca > Lactuca sativa. The sequence goes on from NC_056628.2 coordinate 8,390,671, forward strand.
TCGGATCTACTACTTCCCTCTTTGCTCCTTCTTCTTCAAGCTCCAAGATCTTCATAATCACACCAAAAAGTCACTCTCAAAGGCTCTCTTTCTCTCTCTAGAGGGTGCAAGGCTCAAGCTAGGGATTCTCTGGCTATAGGGACGATGGAAAAGGCTAGGAATGAGCCATAAGTTCTTTAAATAGGGTCCAAACCCCTGAAAATTAGGGTTTCTATTTACAGTGCCTACTCGTCAAGTCAGGCCCTCCGACTCGTCGAGTAGGCCAGAAGTCCCGCATCCTCATAATAACCTCTACTCGATGAGTTGGAGCTTCACAACTCGCCGATTCCATGCACAAAATCCTAAAAACAGATAAATTCAATCGCGACCAAGTCAGATTTTTTGCAACACTAAATGTAACTAATGGAAATATAATTTGATAAGCTATATTTAGGCGTGCTAGGTTTCTAATAAGAAAGAGGCATATGTGAACTTCTTGAGTAACCCGTTAGAAAGAATATCAACACTTAGAGCAGCTGACGTTTTAGTTTTTGGATAGATATGAAGGAAGTATGTATTTGTGGATCTAACACGGTTTTTCCATCTTGTGGGCTTGAGGAGTGGAGTTTTCACTATGAGACATGTTGTTTAAAAGCTACTTTATGCAAAGTGACAAAACATGCGAAAACGTGCATGAAAAATCAACACGTGTTTATGCCTTTTGCGTGTGATATTTTAGATTTCTTTGTGTCAGATGCTATGAAGCTCCTCAATAGAGTCCAACGTGTCATTTATATTAATGTTATGACCTCAAAATCTATATATGAATATTGTTTTTTTTAAGTGTTGTTATCCAAAAAGGGTTAGCGACGCGGCTTAAAAATGTGTTGCTATCCAAAAAAGTTAGCATTGCAGCTTGTTGTCCGTTTACCCGTTATTTATATATATATATATATATATATATATATATATATATATATATATATATATATATATATATATATATATATATATATATATATATATATATATATAATCAATGAAAGTCATTGAAAAAAAACTATAAACATGATTAATAAGAATGGATGTCCTAAGGGTATTATGTATATAATATAATATATTCCTTAGGCCATATATATAAGAACCATTTGGCCCAGCAGTAAGAATGGCTCTCTCATTTCAAAAAAGTTATGGGTTCAAGTCTTATTTGAGACATACGTGGTAATAGTTAGGAGTATTATATATATATATATATATATATATATATATATATATATATATATATATATATATATATATATATATATATATATATCAAAAGTATTATCATAATTAAATGTAAAATAATAAAATTCATATTTAATTATGGTAATATTCATTATAATTAACGCATTTCATATTTAATTATCATAACTTTTGTCATAATTGATGGTTCTTATATGTTTTTTAGAACAAATGTTAGAAAATCCGATTTGTATCAACCGTATTACAATTATTTTTGTTACACCAAAACCATATCAAAAATAGCTATAAAACAAATACCAAAGGGAAAATGACTTAGGAGGGTAACTATCTCTTATTCGTGTTCACATATTGGCAACTTCTTTTTTTTTGTACATAATAAAGCAACTAACTTGTTTTAACTGTTTAAATTACACAAATATTACCGGCAAATACATGTTTTAACCGGTAACTCAAAGGGAAAATGACTTAGGAGGGTAACTACCTCTTATCCATGTTCACATATTGGCAACTTCTTATTTTTTGTACATAAGAAAGCAACTAACTTGTTTTAACTGTATAACATTCCAAAAATCATGACCTAAAATTTCGTTTTTAATTTAATACTAAAACCATAATTGTCAAACCATTAATTTAATACTCCGGCATCGGGCCTCGCCCGACATCAGGCCCCGCCTGGTATCGAGCCCCGCTCGGTATACAGATTTGTCTCTCTTAGGCCCTGCCTGTCTCCGGGCCCCGCCCGCTAAACACATACAATCATATAACATGCTAACACATAAAAAAAACATACTCTATTGTATCCTTGTCCTAAGAAACATACTCTGCTAATAATGAGATACATAACTTCGTCCGTACTCAGCTAGTTCCAGCCAGGGCTTCAGCAGTGCAAGGCGAGTCTCCTCACTGTGTGAATGGGTCTAAGGCCACAATGCCAGCTCATGTAGTTTATGAGTAGGAAGACTCGGGGGTTAGCCCTAGGCATTATATGCTAGTATGTTATTCCATACCAAGGTCTGATGTCGGGCGGGTGCCCGAGGAATGTTTGCATGTTAGATTATACTTGTTGTCTGTGTGATACTTGTATGTACCTGGTAAAGAGGTGAGTGTGGGCGAGGTCCCGTATCTCATCACTAGCTGAGTACGGACGATGTTTCGTATCTCATTATTAGCAGAATATGTTTCTTAGGACAGGGATGCAGTAGAGTATGTTTCTTTATGTCTTAGCATGCTATATGATTGTATGTGTTTAGCGGGCGGGGCCAAAGAAAGATAGATCTGTATACCGAGCGGGGCTCGATGTCAGGCGGGGTCTGATACCGGGCGGGGCCCGATGCTGAAGTATTAAAGTAATGGTTTGACAATTATGGTTTTAGTATTAGATTAAAAACTAAATTTTTGGTCATGATTTTTGGGATGTTACACAGTTAAAACAAGTTAGTTGCTTTCTTATGTACAAAAAATAAGAAGTTGCCAATATGTGAACACGGATAAGAGGTAGTTCCTAAGTCATTTTCCCTTTGAGTTACCGGTTAAAACAGGTATTAGGCGGTAATATTGGTGTAATTTAAATATTTAAAACAAGTTAGTTGCTTTATTATGTACAAAAAAAAAGAAGTTGCTAATATGTAAACACGGATAAGAGGTAGTTACCCTCCTAAGTGAGTTTCCCAATACCAAATTTATAAGAAAAAGTAAATATAGGAAATTTGATTTCTCAATTTATAATTTAGTCAATAAAATATTGTAATTGTTTTTTGCGTAAGTGAAATATCACTATGGGCGTGTTCGGCAAAACTAGTTGGTAGCGGGTAGCTTGTAGGTTGTAGTGTTTTGTTAAACGATATATGAAGTAGCATTTGGATTTTGAGTGTTTTGATTAAACTAAACACTATAAACTTATAGTGTCAAACGAGACTTTTTGTTTTAAACATAGCGCTTTGTCAAACACTAAAAGATAAAAGCTCTCAAACGCTCCAAAACGCTCTACGCCAAACACGCTCTATGCATGTTCCATATCTAAATAAACTCTTTCTTTGGGTAGCACATAAAGTACGTTATTTAAGTTTCATAAATACATCAAATAACAATATTACATATCCTGATTTTTTTTACAAATTAGAAAAAGAAAATGAAAAGAAAGATTTATAGTACGATTTGCACCTCTGCAAGTAAAAAGGTAAAGAAAAGAATCACCCACAAAAATAGGGGGTTTTATTGAAACTTGTAGTAGAGTAATCAATAATGCTAGGTGGTGGTCCATGCATCACACACCGTGGACCATCCTAAAAACCTACCACCCGCTTTTTTTTATTTATTATTCATCTCACTATCAATTTAGATTAAAATTGTTTTTTCTTCTAAATTCGATTAAACTATGTTTATGTTATAAAATTGAGATATTGATTAAGCTAACACTTATAAACGAAGTAATTAATAAAAATGATTATATTTATCTCATTTATAAAAATTAACTATTTTATATAATAACATAATGTTCGTGATTGGTTACATTTGTTTGGAAGTGACAATGAAGTTGGTTAGATGTGACATAAATGATTCTAAAACCTGACATGATAGAAATAATGTATGTATATTATGGACTTTTATCGTAGATAAGGTATATTCCGGCCATACAGTTTAGATTGTTTTCAAATACATAAGTTGTTTGTATAAATTCTTTTATTACGAAAAAGTTTTGCCAACATCACTCTTTACTGTTCAAATAACAAATCCTGGAAGTGTTAACCACGAAAAGGAAGATGTGAACGAGAGTTTTGAGTTTTGCTTTGTCACCATTAGATGTGTAGTAAGATATTTTATAATGTCACTTGTTCATTAATATTGTTTTGATTGATGGTCTAATAATTTATAGATTCAAACATTCCTAAGTTGAGTGCTACAAATGATCCTTCATAGGTAGTCCCATTTGAAACAAAACTACTTAAACACGACATTCATAGTTGTCACAGACGGAATCCATCAGACTGCGCCCTAGTGTACGTTTTGGGCATGACACAAAGTGTCGCATCTTATTCATGGTAGTTGATGACGATGAAGGAATGTCTTGGGGATGTAGCATTCATAACAAATTTGTTTGTCCTTTAGTCATCTATTCTCATATTCATATCATGAGAATTATTGTCGCAATTTATTTTTGAAATTGCTATCTCGCACTAGAAAAGCTCGGGCAATGGAACTTTTGTTACATAATACATGCAAATCTTATAGAATATATGATTATGATTAAAAAAAAGTTAGTTTTAAACATGCAATCTTGACTCAAAGTGGGTGGCTTGGTAATATTGGTCATGTGAAATGGGCAAGGGCCTTTTCCATAACATATGTTTCAATATAAAGACTTTTAATATTCCTATTGTTGTGTACATGATATCAATGGATGATGTAACGTCCCAAAATAGAAAGTAAATTTTTCATTTTAAATGTGACAAAACCATTCATTTCATTCCATCAAGATAATCAAAGTTTAATATGTAATTTCATAACATCAATGTAAAACATAAAACAGATAATGCAAAAATCTTAGGTGGATGTGATGCGATCAAACCTAGCCCTTCCCCTTTGCTACAAGATGTACCTGAAACATTTAAACTTAAAATCGTAACCACAAAACTTAGAGAGTTTCCCAAAATACCACATGTCGTACATAAGACATACAAAACGATATGACCTATTTCAAGTAACGGGTCTATTTCAACCAATGTGAATGTTATGGTCCTCCTATAGCCTTTCATAGAGTTGTTAGGGTCCTCCCATGGTCTTTCATACGGTTGTTATGGTCCTCCCATAGTCTTTAATTCAAATTTTACAAAGACAATTTAGCATACTTCTTAGTATAATGAGAAGACTCACCTCTCAATCAAAGTAGACTAACACCACAGCTCGCAAAAACATAAAGGTTGGTACTACACATCACCTAACATTATTCAAAAGGTCAAATCTTAGTCTACTTTCTAAAACTATCAAATTGAACAAAGGTCAACCTGATCAAAGTCAACGGTCAGCAGTTAAAGTCAACCATATAGACCAATGCATTATGGCAATACCTTGGTCATGTTGTGGTCTGGCTCAACAAAAAATATGATGGATCTGCCCACTACATTGTGGTTAGCACTTGGCCACGTCGTGGTCAAGCTGGTAGATCTAATTCCTTATCAAACTCTTAATTCGTTAAGTCCTCTCCTAATATTTTCCAAAAAGCTTCATGGCATCCTAATGATCCATAAAAATCGTAACTTTATGGACATGCATGTCCAATGCATTCCCTCATTAAACTAGGTCAAAATGGTGAGACATGGAATCATAACACCATGCATGGCATCAAAAAAACTTAAGAGTTCATATCTGAAACATATAACATTCTTGGGACCTCAAAGATCAATAAAGTTTCAAACTTTTTTACAATTATTCACTTGAAACTCATAAAAAGGACCATACTAGTTTTAGCTTCTAAATCTACAAGAACTGAATCACAAATATTGAGTCCTGAAGACTTACAATGGTCCAAGAGACGTTCAAAGGGATTGCTTGTGCTTTCCAAAAGGTTCTGTAACGTCCGGGTTTCAGGGCTAAGCATTTTTGAAAATGTATTAGTTTAGGTCAACTATTGTAACTCTTTTTGAAGTAATAAAGATGAAATATTTGAGTATTATGTGAATTATGTGTATTTATGTGCTTATTATTTAATTATAAATGTATAATTAATAAAGAATAAAAATAAGCGTCAAAATTGAAGTGTGAGATAAGCCTGATATCTCTACATAAAGTTGTAGTGGTTGAAACAAGGATTCCGGAGATATAAAGAATGCTGAAATCCGAGTTATGACCCGTCGAAGTTTCGCGACGGAATCGGCACGATACCGGGAAGCGTAAATAGTGAAGATAGAGCGAGATTTAGCCTTAGCGATCTAAATGAAAGACGTAGAATACGTTAAACTGAAGCGTCCATAAAAAGAACGCCCAAATCTGACTTCGTATGAAGAAGTTATGATTTTTCGAAGTTTCGGCTTAGCAGTGTACAGCCCGAAATTCGAATATTAGATCTAGCGGTTTTTAGCCGACACAACCTAAAATAGAATCGAAGATCTCGTTAATATTAGCATAACGATAAAAAGACAGACGAAAACGGACGTCGGATGAAGAAGTTATGAATTTTTAAGGGACCAATCGTGTCCCGGTCTGTTAATAATATACCTTTTAAAATAAAGTCAAAATTAGCCAACGGAGTCTAAACAAAAGTTGTAGAGTATGTTCCCACCTTCGCGTGGATATAAAGAACGTCGAAAATGGAGCTCGTATGCGAAAGTTATGATTTTTAGAAGTTAAGAGTGCAATTTGTGAAGCTGATGATGACGTGGCATGATATTAGCCTTCCCTTGCTCCCCATGGTCTTGCATCTGATGAACGACGCGTCATCCTCGCATTACGCCCCGCATCCGAGGCCAAGTACGCCCCGCGTACCTTCAATTTCTGAGAGTAGGCGCGTGCAAGCCAGCTGGATCCGAGCTGGTGATCTTATCCGAAGACTACGCCCCACGTAGCTTCCCCTACGCCCAGCGTAACCGAGGCTGCTGGCCCTATAAATAGATGTGAGGGTCTCCGGAAATTTCACACCTTTCTTCATTTCTTCTCTCTAAACTTTCTCTCTCTAAGGGTTTTAACCCTCCCCTAAGCCTAGGTGATCCCCTAGCACCCTAAGGAAGCCCCAAGGCTCCCGAAGTCCCGAGAAAAAGGGTCTTTCGGTTTCGGAAACGCTGCTCCGAGCAAAGCCCGGTTTTCTTTAAAATCCGTTGTAAGTGAGCTACGCTTATGCAATTTTTAATATAGCTTTCAAATAATTATAGTAATGTTATTAGGTCCTTAAAATAATTATCTGGGCTATTATTATGAGTTATATTGAGTGTTATTTAACGCTTATATAATAGTAATAATAGTCAGACTATTAATTAGTCGCGGTTGACGTTAGACTAAACCCTAGTGGTATTGATACTAGGTTTTATCGAAGGAAAATTGTTTTGAGGGTATCGAGGCGTTGTCTGAGTGTTGAGTCACCACCTTTCAAGTGAGTGCATAGTTACTTTTAGCTTACACATAGATATGAAGTATTTTATATAAATTACGTGCTATGTGTGCATATTATCTGAATACTTGCTGTCTATGCTGAATGAACGTTTTTATACATGTTTTCAATGATTTAAACTGTATATGTATTTTATATCTACGAAAATGTTGGGGTAAAACATGGGTAGATGTAATACGTGATGTGTGATAAAATGATGAGAGGCCTCGATGTTGATGTTGTTGATTCTGTCATCTAGCGGAGTATGGATAACGAACACGGACTCTTCTAGACAGTCCAGTGGAACACTAGCAGACTCGCAACCTGTAGGTGTTTGTGAACGATGTGTTCACCAGTGTACTCCATCCCCCACATGGTTGCCTTTAGGACATTTATTGATGAGGAATCCCCTTAGCAGTAGTGTCCATCCCGATGATGATCCTTAGGCTAGGTCCTTATGATAGGTGTTTAGGGACATAAAGTGAGGATAACGGGAACGGGTAATCGGGTTATTGTTGATTGATGAAATTAATAAACTTATTTATTGTGGGTTGAAAACCCTATGTGCTCACCAGGCTCCCAAGCCTGACCCACTCAGTTTCTTGTATTACAGGTAGTGGCACATGAGCATAGATGTGATGTTTTGGATGAGGGATTACGGATATAGGCCTGTAGATATGAAATAATGTAGTAAGGCTTATATTGTATTATTTATGCTTTTGATCTGTAACGAACATGACATCCCAAGTCTTTTAATGAAATACATTTCTTTAGAAATGCTTTTGATAAATCATTATCATATTTTGTTTTGGGACAAATTCCGCAACACTTTTATTTAAAATGTTACTCTGATTTTTAAACAAAGCATAAACAAAATCGGTCTTTTATGGCCGTGAAAATGGGGATGTCACAGGTTCCTTTCACCATAATTCTCTTCTTCCTTCATTGGCCTCCAAGAACACAAAATGAGCTCAAAATGAACAAGATGAGGTTAGGGTTTATTTTTCTGCACTTGGAGGTGATGGAGGTTGAGGGTGGCAAAACACTAGCCATCACACTCTTTAAATAAGGCTCATGACCCAAGAGTTATGGTTTTGAACCATAGTCGTCATCACGTCGTGGTGAGGGGTTGACCATGTCATGGTCATTAAATGAATCTCACGCCATGGTCCAGGCCCTACTAAGTCATGGTTTCGGAAAAATCCCAAAACCACAATGTTGCAAAGCATAAGACTTATACCTAGAAACCAAATGTTACAACTATTTCCCACTTAAATCAGATTTAATCCTCGAAATACAAAACTGCTAATATCTTGGGGTAATACTCTCTCATTTCCTCATTGAGTTCCTAAGTCCAGTCGAAACCCTTTCGGCGGTGTCACTGTACCTAAACCAAGACTACCACCTTTTTTTTGCAGGTTGTTTGTCTTTCTGTATAGGATAACAATCGGCCCCTCCATATAATTTAGGCACTCATTAATCTTTATGTCATCCAAAGGAACCATTGATGAATCACCGAATAAACACTTGCGTAGCTACGAAACATAAAATATGTTGTGGATCTGACTAAGCTCTACAGGTAGCTCCAACCGATAGGCAAAACTTGCCCACCCGAGCAATAATTCTGAATGGATCGATAAACCTGATGACCCAACTTTCCCCACTTATGGAACTAGATGACACCATTCTAATGTGACACCTTTAGAATAACATAATCCCCAACCTGGAACTCAAGATTGGAATGACGTAGATCATCATAACTTTTGTGACGGCTCTGTGCGGTCTGCAACCTCCCACACACCTGTTGTATCAACTATGTAGTCTTAAGCACGACCTAATGGGTTTTGAGCATTCTAACACTCCTATGGTGTGCATGCAACCCTAGAAACCTTGGATCTATGTTTTCTCTATTATACATGCAAACTTTCATTTTCCAAGGCTTTCATCCTAACTATCATATTATTGGGTATATGTAGACATACCTTTCTTGTAGCTTGGATTCCTTAAGACCTTGTGAGCCTAGCACCCCAAATATGATGCCTCAAATGCTTCACACAACACCACAACTCTTGGAATAACTTGAGAGAAGAACACTTGTGCACAAAAATTCGGCTAGCCCTCACCCTTATGTCTTAGTGTCGATTTTGCTTGCCATGGAGCTCTTTATATAGTGTGCCACATGTAGGGTTACACCATGTAAACCCTAATGTGCATGACTTTTCATTTCCTCCATGATCCATGGGTTTTAACCTCCATGGAGCACCCTATGGGTTTTAGCCCAATCTAATGAATCATGGATTATAAGCCCACTATATAAGAATGGATGATTTACCAAATCAATCCCCATATATTTAATTAGTCTCTTTTGATCACAAAATTAATCTAAATTAATTCTTGATCAATACTAATTAAATAATATGATTTCATATTAATATATTAGAGCTTATAATATATTAACAAATCATAAATGTCCTTTTTCTCATTTGGTCTATCTAATTGTTATGATGTCATGCAACTCAAATGGACCATGCTAAATTGGGTCAAGTACATACCAAATATAGTTATGAACTTAGACACCTTATCCAATACGGCCTTCCTACTCCTCACAACTCGTTGACCGATCTCTCCCCAACAAATTAGGTTACGACACTTCGTCCCATAGAGCACCTCAAAGGGGAACTTACCAATCATAGAGTGATAGTTGTTGTTGTACTAGAACTCAACTAAAGGAAGGTAGGTTTCCCAACTCCTACCAAAATCTAATACACATGCTCTAATCATTTCCTTAAGAGTCTGAATAGTCCACTCGCTCTGACCGACGACCCAACTCATCATTGAACTTCTTCCAAAACCTAAAAGTAAAACAAACGTCTCAGTTGGAATCCATAAAAACATGTACTCCATGTCGTGCAACTACTTCTCTGATGTAGATATCAGCTAACTACTATTAACATGATCATGTCAAGTTCTAGGTTTAAACCTAGTGGCACCTGTTTTGGTAAAAAAAAATAGACGAAACTGCAAAAATGGTCCATGTGGTATGGTATGCATTTTTTCCGAGGTTTAGTCCAAACATCGACTTTTTTGGCTTCGTGGTCCTTTTGAGCTAGTTTTGTTGCGGATTTGGTCCATCAATAAACTGAAATGACTTTATACCCTTGGGGTCATTATTTTCTGTTCTTCTTTCTTTTTTTAATCTAATATTTATTTATTTATTTAAAAAATAAAAAAGAGACCTACCTCTCTCTCTCTCAAGAAAAAAAAACTCATCTTTGTTCAGAAAAAAATACAGTTACTGGCGAGGCTTCCGACGATTGTATCTTCCAGTAGGGAGGGTTACGGTGGATCTGAAGGAGTGAGAAAACTAAAGTCGGCCATCACCACCTCTACCTTCTCTTTACTTGAGTTGTTCAGCAAAGACAAAACCGTCGATCTGAACTCCAGCAAGTCTTTCCAGATCGGAACTCCAGCGAACAGATGGACCTTGTTCTTGCATATTTGAACTCTGTCACCTCTAACATATCTTGTTCACGACGAAATGAGATCTTCTTCATAGACCTTGTGCTCCAGTGATCTTCATTCGTTTATATGTGAGAGATAGATAACGATGTTCAAGATCTACGCCGGAACGCCACCTCCTCGCCTGCTAACGGAGATATAGGGGTTCCACTACCGGCGATAACGATGTTCCAGATCTACGATGAAGGGTGGCGGCTACGAAGGACAAGGTTAGGATTTCCAGATTTGCAAATGAGATCTTTAGTGATGAGGGTTTGAGGATTTGGAAACGGAAGAAGGAAAATATGAAGGGTTGTGCTTGATGAAAACGAAGGGGAAAATAGGGAAGATTAAGGACGACGACGATGGTAGGGTGGTGGTGACGTTTCAATATAATTGAATTGTTTTTCATTCTCATTTTCTGGAGGTTTGCAGATTTGGAAAACTGAGTTTTCAGAGTTTTTGTTTGAAGATCTGGAAAATTTAGTTCTTGGTTCTAGGGTTTTTGATTTTCAAATCTGAAAAATGTACTTTTGTTCTTGAGATCTCAAAAAAATAAAGTTTATAGAAATACTATGTTCTTAAATGTTCTTGAGTAATTTTGCTCTAGTTTTAGTGTTCTGCAAAAATTTAGTTTGCAAAAAAATCTTTTGTTCATGAAGGTGGTAGGAGGCAAACGATGGTGTTGGTGTTGGTGGGAGGTAGGAAGTGGAAGGTAGGTTCTGAACACTTGGTGTTCATAATGTTCATTAGTGAAGAGCAAATGAAGCTTTGTATTCATAGGTTTTGGAGAGAGGGGGGTCCCTCTTATTTTTTAATTGCTTAAATAAATAAATAAGTATTAGATTTTTAAAAAATGAAAGAAAAAAGAAAAATAAATGTCACAAGGGTATTACAGTCATTTCAGTTTACTTTACTGATGGACCAAATCCGCAACAAAACTATCTCAAAAAAACCATAAAACCAAAAAGGCTGAGGTTTGACCTAAATCTCGGAAAAATTGCATACCACAAGGACCATTTTTGCAATTTTGTCTTAAAAATACTAATAAAAATGTGAAGTCTACTATCAACATGATCATGTCAAAAACCAAAACAATAACCTAATAAAACATAGTAATATGTTACTTTTTACACATAATTTTTATTTGTAATGCTAACTATGTATGATATATTATGTTAAGTTTCGGTTTTAAACCTGACACCAGTTTTAGTAAAAAATACTAATAAAAATAAGAAATTCATTTCAACTATCATCATGATCATGTCAACCACCAAAACAAGTATCTAATAAAACATATTATGTTATTTTTTACGTATAACTTTAATTTGTAATGCTAACTATGCATGATATATAATGGTAAGTTTCGGGTTTAAACCTGACGACACGGTTTTTTGAATAAAAATACTAATAAAAATGAGAAATTAATTTCTACTTGTTGAAATATTGAAAAAACATTGTTGGTGGAAGAGAATATGAAAGTAAATTCTTTCTATAAAAACTCTAACTCTAAACTAGAGAAAGACATTTTATTTGGTGGGTCTTTTTTTTTAGGATACCTTTTGGTTGAGGTTACAAACTTTTTCAAACTTAAAATATTTTATTTTGGTTTAAAGTTTTGGTTTCTTCAATGTTGCTTAAACTATTTTTTTAGTAAAAACTATTTCTTGTTTGAGTTACGCGTTTCATAGGTTAGTCCTATCTCGATCAAACCCGGCCCAAAACGAACCCGTTTTTCAGGTTTATGTTATTATATTTGATCGGGAAAAAAAATAGTGTCTCTGCTGCTAGATGTTTCTGTGTCCCCCTTTTTACATGTCTATTTATTGATTTTCATTGTCTTACATATAATTCATGTAAGCATCTCATTAATATCGACTTAAATAAAAACAATATTTGAATACTTCCAAATAAACAGTTTAATTCGTGCAAACTTTCTTATTAGTTCGAAACTTAAAAATAAATAATAAACGAAGTCTTTACAAAAAAAGACAAACAAAGAAGCCTTATGGTTTTAGTCTTTTAGAACTTATGGTAGTGGGTTATTAAGATGGGTTATATCCAGAAGCCCAAACTTGATTCATCACTTACTTATGTATGAGGAATTTTAATATTCGGCCATATAAATTTGATAAGACAAACTGGTCCCTCTTCGATTACACAATATTGAATATTCTCTGGGTCTTAGCCATATGTTTGAAGTTTCAACCACGGATTTATAGAGTCATACTTAGTGAAAACATGTTTCTTATGCAAATGTATGTGATGATCGATTTAAGTGTTTTAATTGCCATATCACAAAAAACATGTAAGTACATCTATTTTTCTTAATTATTTGCTAAAATACAGCCTAAATTTTCATATTTTCTCAAAAGCAACTGTCGATTTCGCAATGCCCCCATAGAAAAATACATTATTCACTGCAAAACCCACTTTTTTATATTTTACCCGCCAAAAAATAATATACCAAACAATTACTGTTCACTACAGAACCAAAATAAATTGATATTATACATATTTTGAAATTAGCCATATTTTTATGAAAAAAAAAATAAGATAACTGATAAAAAAATTTTAAGTTCTTTGTAGTGTGAACTTCAGAAGATATTTTCACATTACAATAAAAAAAATGAGTTTATATTGTAAAAACAAAATATTAAAAAAAAAAACAAAACTGAATTTTAAAAATATGTCTTAACCAATAACCATGCTGACCTATACTCCTATTTCGAAGTACATTTTGCATTTGTTTCGAAAACAAGTGGTTATTTTTATAAAATAATTATTTTTTAGTTATTTCTTATAGAATGATCAATAATTATAGTTAGTTTTAGAATATTTTTTTTTAAAGTTAACAAAATACAATGACTTAATATTTAATAATAAGACAAAACAAGTTGAAGAAAAAAAAATCTATACATGATGTGAACAAGACGAATGGATTGACCACCAGTCTCACAAAATTTCATCAAATTTCTTGCCTTGCATGATGCCATGAATATGTCCCCAAATAAATAAAAACTTCAAAGTTTCAAACCCTCATTTCTTCCATTTATACGGAGGTTTCAGTACCACCATGTCTGTCACAGCATCTTCATCGCCATATTCGACTATAATCAAGTGCTGTGAAGACACGATTGGGCGCCGACGAAGAGTCGCCATTGACGAGAATTGTTTCCCGGAGAAGAATCTGACACTCAACGCCACCAATGAGAAACCTCCACGGCCGCGACGAATCATCCTGGTGCGACACGGGCAGAGTGAAGGAAACGTGGATGAAGGAGCTTACACGAGAGTCGCAGATCCGAGAATTAGATTGACGGAGAAAGGGAAACAAGAGGCGGAGCAATGTGGGGTGAGAATACGAGAGATGATTGAGAAGGATGGAGCTGATGATTGGAAGGTTTACTTTTACGTTTCGCCGTATCAGAGAACGATTGAGACTCTTCGCGGTTTGGGAACTGCGTTTCAACGATCGAGAATCGCCGGCGTCAGGGAAGAACCGCGGTTGCGAGAGCAGGATTTCGGTGAGCTTCTCCTATCCTTATCCACCTACTCCCGCCCTCTCTCTCTCTCTCTCTCTATCTCTCTACACGTATAAATTTGACAGGACTGCAAACCGCCACATGTTGCTTTGGTGGTTGTACCGTACAACCATATTATCCAAGTCGATTCTTAAATCTCACTTTCCTTGGCTTTGATTATAGTATTAATCTTTTTTAACTTTGAATTATGGTTAATATTGTAAAAACTAATAGTATTATAAAAGAATAGCATAATATGAAGATTGTAAATAAAATAAAGATATAGTAGTATAAAATACCTTTTGTTTTTTAGGGACACCTTTTTTTTCACGGATAATATTCCGGTAATTGATTTTTTAAATCTAAGAATTCACTTTTTTTTATATTGAACGTTTGAATATGAAAATGCAAGGGAACTTCCAAGATCAAGAACAGATGAAGATTCAGAAAGCAGTTCGAGTCCAATACGGTCGGTTCTTCTACCGTTTTCCAAACGGCGAATCCGCAGCAGATGTCTATGATCGAATCACAGGTTAATTAATACACTCCATTGAACAAATTCAATTCAATTCAATTTATCATCATCATCATATTATATAAAAGAAAGATGAAATTGTGTGTAGGGTTTCGGGAGACATTAAGAACTGATATTGACATAGGTAGATTTCAACCACCAGGGGAGCAAAGCCCGAACATGAACTTGGTCATCGTTTCTCATGGTTTAACTTTAAGAGTCTTCTTAATGAGATGGTACAAATGGACAGTTGAACAGTTTGAAGGACTCAACAACATGCAAAATGGGAATATGATCGTTATGCAAACAGGTCAAGGTGGAAGATACAGTCTGTTAGTTCACCACACCAAACAACAAATGATGGACTTTGGTTTGACCCAGGATATGCTCGTTGACCAAGAATGGTATCTATCCATTAATGATTAACCCCACCCCTCCTTCCTTCCATGACAGATTTATTTAAGCCAATTTCTTTTTTCAGGCAAAAAACAGCAAAACCAGGTGAATTAAACTACGAAATCCCAACAGGCGGACCATCTTTCTTCACACATTTTGACGATGAAAACAATGGAAAATTCAGGAGCTAAGTTTTGTATATAGATATGAGAAACCATTAATGATGTGTAGTGTACTTTTTTTTTTCTAATAATACCAAGAAAACACAAGGATAATTTAACTTATGCTTGATTTAAAAAGCAAAACTAAAAAAAATGTGAATGCAAAACGAAGACTAGACTAATCTGAATGCAAATTAAACCCAAGCCAGCGAGAACCAGGGGAACAACAGCAAAGATTCAGATGAGTTTCTGAGAGCTGAAAATATAAAAAAGAAAAAACTTTCAAAAGGTTCAGTGCTATGGGAATAAATGCGTATGTGTAATGCATATTCCTCCCTATATATTAGTAAAGGGCAAAAGTAGCACGAACCATGGTTTGGTTTGGTTTGGTTTAGTCACCTTCCTTCACCACCACCTCATTAGTCATCATGATCATGGAGTCAAGGTTAGATTGGTCTTTTTCTTCTTTTGTGTCAGAATCTTTCCTTTCTCTAGACCGCCGTTTAAACTCACCAACCACCACCTCCCTGTCTTCCCTCGACCGTCTTGGAAAATCTTTAAACCTGCCATCTGTCCCTGTCCCATTGCTTTTGATATTCCCACGTGCATGAACTTCCAAAGCATGTTTGTCACGTGCATCAAAACCCCTCCCAAAACCATCTTCATCATCGTACTGAAACCTCTTCACATGTCCATCCATGTTATACCGCTGCTGCCTCACAAACCCCCCACGCCTGTATCCATTATCGGGTCGATCACCTTCATTACCCACATACCTGGGTCTGCCCCGCCCGGCTTCACTCGGGTCAAATCTTCCAGGTTGCCCGGATCTGTAGAACTCATTTTGCTTTGGTTTTCTTTCATAAAAACCAAATCGTTCCCTTTCCCTTTCCCTTTCCCTTACACTCTCCCTTTCCACCACCTGTGGTGGCGGTGATCTCCGGTCAAAAACAACCGGCCGTTCCTTGTAATTTACCCACCGCGAATTCGGCGGCGGTGGTGATGAGTTACTGCTTCGAGGTCCGGAATTGTATTCCGGTTCAAACCCACCACGCCGGTAGTTGGGTGATCTCGGCCTTCGCATTCTGAAAGTAGGCGATCGACTCCGGCGTCGGAACCCGGAATTGGAAACCGGAGAACGCGTCCGCGGTCTCGAAGGTGATCTCGAATCGGAATAATGATTCCCATTCCCGTTTACATTCCCTCTTCTTTCCACGGGTGAAAAGCACCGGCGTCTCCTCGGGAAAGGATTTGGGTAATCCGGTAGAAACTCATCGCATTCGTCACTTCCGGGTCCATGGTATCGTCTGGGTCCAGGACCGGGTCCGGGTCCTTCCCCGTCCACCCGTGTACCATATCTCACTTGTCCGACCCGCCCGCGTCCCCTGCTCCGACCCATATTGAACCTCTCGTGACCCGTGTCCCCGGTTGGTCTTAATCCTAAACGTGCACGAAAATCATTTGCTTCACGATTCATTGGTGAGCGGCTTCTGAAAGGTCTCCGAGTCATATATGATGAAGTGTTTGGTCTGTTTGAAGAATCATTTTGATCCATGGAGCCTTCGTTTGTTATATTATCCAAACTTCCGGAATCTTCTAGCATAGTACGAATGAATGGTTGGTTACGATCTGGGGAACGATTCCATACACCGCTTCCCCGTCCACTACCACGGTTATGCGGGGAGTATCTACCACTACCACTACCACCACGTCCAAAGGATCTTACCACACCTGATTCCCTCTCTGGTCTGGAAGCTAAACCATCACCAGACTTTGAACTGTAAATAAACACATTAACAAAAGTCAAAATGTTGACCAGATTTAAGGTCAACAAGAAAGAGATTTACTAAATATGTTTTACTTTTAGTTTTAGTACCTGCATCCTTGCACCCGAAATCTACCTCTAGAAAGGAACACATCATGTGTCGATGGACCTCCGATACGTGTGATCGATTCCTTTCTGTAGAATCTTGACCCTTCACCTTTCATTTCCATATCCTCAGGGTCAAATCCGTCTTTTTGTTCGCCATACGAAAATTTCCGACTTGTAAAGTTTCTGGTTTTGGTGAAATTATTCAATGAGATTCGTTGATTTTCATGATCCAATCCTGAAACGTTCATCTTCCACTCGTCTGATTGGTTCAGATTCTGGACAATTTCCTGTCTTTCACTGTTGGCTTGATTGCTAACCGTCTCATTTGGTTCTGAACCGGATAAGACTTCATCAGTGTTATGAAGTTTCTCTGGCAACACGACACTAGATGTTAAATCGGTTTCAGTGAGTTTGATTCCTGGAGAGGCTTCTTGTCCACATGGAGAGGTATTAGTTTCATGGGAATCCATGATTCCGATGTTCAAATCGTCTCCCCTGTTGTCAATCACATATTCATTTTCTTCTCCTTTCCACGCATTTATACTCGATTCCCTTAGCTCTCCATCTTCGTATTGAGAATCGTATCCACTTCCAGCTCGATTATCAGTCTGTGAATTATCATAACGGATTCCATTCTCCAATGGTGCTTCAGAATCATGTATAGAAGGAATTGAAGCAGTTTGTAAAGGAAGTTCTGTCCCCTTGCTAGCATCATTGCTAGTTAACTCCATTTTCACCATGGATTCATCGACTTTATTTGAAAGATCTCCATTTTCCATAGAGGCTGCAGGGGTAAGTGATAAATCATGTTTCTCGTATTCAGGTTTACAGGTGTTAGTCATGGCTGGTTGTGTAGTAACAGGAATGGCTGATTCCGCCACCATATTTTCTTTGGATGCATTCAAGTTTAGATAATGATCAAAACCTGGGGGTACAGAACAATCCATTGATAATTTTGTGTCAACAGCCTCAGTAGCAGAAGTTTGACCACCACGAGTCGCCCACTTTGAAAAAATATCGGGTGTTGGGTTCTCCAAGGTTAGGGTTTTAGTAACAGGAATTACTGATTCCACCACCACGGAATGTTGAGCATTATCTAGTTCACAAGACAATGGTTTTCCCAGCTTTAACTCGTTTTCGTGAGCCAGACTTTTCATCTCAATGGGTATGTTCAGATTGCTGATGTCTTTTGATGGAATCCCGGATTCCCCTTCGCTTCTAGACTTATGATCTCCGGAATTGTCTTTTGTACAATCGTCTTTTTTGTCTTCGAAAAATGTGACTTTGTTGTGTGCAGAAACTTCATGCTCGCTTACATATGGTTCCTCCCATGCATCATCCATCACGGTGTTCAAGTCCCAGTTGAATCTGACATCTCTTGAAGTCGGAATTGCTGATTTCGAAGGGGAATGTGAAGAGGAATTATCCAATGTGGATTCATTTGCTGAAGATTTCTCCAATGGGAACTTATCTGGGGCAGATTGGTCCTTTGTTGATATATGGGGATCAGATTCTTCCTTAGCAGACTTTGAAATGTTTTCTTTTAATTCAATAGTGGTTAGAAGAGCTTCTGGACTTTTAGTGACAGATGCGGCGATTCCAATTCCAGACTCTTCACTGCGATCGGCTTCAGCTCCCAAACTGTTACTACATGCTGCAGCAGCAAGGATAGATATGCCAGAAAAGTCATCATCTTCACCAGGTTCATTTTTAGTCTTCACCAACTCCTTCTTTACCGATTTATCATCATTACTACCTCTTTCACTCATTCCAGTAACTGATTCAGGTAGACAAGCTGCATTCGGGTTTAGTTTTAGCTCATGATTATAAGCTTTGGGACTCTCCAGTGAAGGATTCCGTGGCGGAGAGGATGGCCGGAATAAGAATCTCCTTTTCTTGATTGGAATGTGTTCTGCCTTTTCACTGAAATGACACCCAAGAACAGAGACTCCCAACTGCAATTTTAGTAGAAGAGTGTTTAGGTTACAACTTACAACTAATGAGTTTCTGCTAAAAGAGTATGATTATAATGAACATTGAAACATCACCTTTTCTGATTCAGAAACAGGCATTTCTAGAACCTTTGAATCCTTAGTTAAGTTAATTGTGTTTGAACGTCGAGGTCTCCTTGATGAACTCCTACAACCTTTTGAAACTTTTGTCCAAGTAAAGTCTGAATTGATTAAGCTAGTAAGTTCCAAAACTGTGCTAAGAAGACAACTTGAAGAGCTTTTTCCATTAATTGATGATCTTCCACCACAGTTTTTGCAGGATAGTGTTCCACTACGTCTTTTGCTTGATGTGTTAGTAGAGGTTGAACCCCCAGTGCAGGTACACAGATGAATCTGCAAGTCCAGAAACAATTACCTCCATCAAAATGCTGTAACATCAAAAGTGTTGTAATGGAATGTTTTGAGTGATTGCAACTCCCACCATTAGATGTGGCCCCTCATTGTTTGCCTTTGAAGATAGTGATGTCTGTAAAGCTTTGAAAACCCAAGGTAGTCGATTCACAGCCTGTAAAGCATCATAGAAATACATGATTAGATGAGCCAACAAAGCAATTAATGCAAAAAGGGATTATATGTTCAGTATTTGGGGCCAACAAAAGCAAAAGCTGACAAGACTCCTGAACTCTTATGGATACATCCACACTAAAAGAAATGGCATTGTAAATCAAAGATGAAGCGTTTGGAACAAGACACCAATCACTCAGAGGATCTAAAGCATAACGAACAGCTTTCAAAAAGAAGCCAAGTCTAGTTAAGTTGCTGGTTTGCTGCAGATTCAGGCTTCCAAGACAATCATGTGAAACATGCGACGAGTCATAACATAACAAGATAAGCACGATTCAAATATGCCTTCAATAGAGAAGATTTTGATCCATGTGTTAGCATTTCCCTAATCTCCAAATGAGCAGAAACGAAATACTGAGGATGATGAAGATTGAAGAGATAGCAAAAGCATATTCCATGCCTTGTCTTAAACAACTTCAGATTGATTCGAGTAGAAGCCATGGATTCCAATATTTAGTAGCAAACAATCATTTCTCCATTCAAACCAAGGAGATTTACAGAGCTCTAAGGAAACAAATAGGTTATGTGTGGTCAAGGTACTGCACGCCCTTGTTTTGTTGACCTGTAAATGTTGTGAATCGGAGCATAACGTCTCAAAATGATGAACATCTAAGGAGATTAGATCCCTCAATGTGCTAAACCTAGGTAGAAGAAAAACGAGATCAGCTTCCGTGAATATCAAGCTCGTAGCAATAAACCACAGATCCACCATATCGACCTAAAAATGGCATAGCAGATTTGATGCTTGTACCGCAGATGAACAAGCACATAAGATTTCAAAAAATGAGTTCGCTGAGGATGTGATTCAAGATCCACGACGCCGTGAACTCAGCCACGGAGAGAGAAAATCACCACGAGAATCATGAAGAATGCCACCAGTGAACTCGAAGATACAGCGGTAAAGCAAGAAAACCCTCCGTAACATATATTCTTCTTCAAACAAAACCACTTGCAATCGCGAAAACCATCAAAATCCATCACTCGTCGCAACACTTCAAATGAGACTATAAGATTTCCGAAGCGAGAAACTTCCATTTCATTTCAACCTTTCAATCCAATCGATCTAAGAAAGCATCGAACCATCCAATATCATCGAACCTCAATAAAACAAAATTACACACAAACAAACAGATAATATCAAATACACACACGTCCACACGCACACAGACGCAAACTAGGGTTTCAAATACCTGATAAAAAATCAAAACACAGATCGAATGATTCACATTAACCGATCCTTCGACAAACTCCGACGAATCAAAAACCAAAACTTCTCCTCCGCCGTAACAAAAATGGCGGCGACTAATGACTGAAAAACTTTCTCTCTCTACAACTTTCTCTCACTAAACACACACACACATCATCTGTATATATAATATATATGCATAAATCAATCTTCTTCAAACGCTTATATTCCACACATTTCTTCTCCCATATGCCACTCTATTACGCGATCCCTTGCTTCGATTGTGTGTGACTGTGTGTATTTTCACACCCTACTGTGTGTGTATATATATACAGATGCATCACCACCAATTTCTGAGTAGTTTTTTTTGACGATTTTGCCCATGGTTTTGGAGGGTATTGACCGTTTTGCCCTTTTCAAGAATCACCAACCCTTCTGCAAGTAGCGTGTTTAGTTTAGCCTTCTCAATAATAAAAGTCAACCGACACCAATTATGAAAGGGCCAATTAAAGCCTAAAATAATATTCTAGATTTAGATCTTAAATATGTATAAACTCTTTTTTTTACCTAATATTTCCTAATAATAGATTTATTATTTTCCTATTTTAATTAAATTTATTTTTTGGCTTAGCATATTTTTTGGCAAAAACTTGTTTTCATTTTAATTTTTTGGAATTTATGATCAAAATATTTAAATTTTAGATCAACTTATACCTGCTGTTCCTGTGATCAAGTAGTTTTTTTGGATTTAGTTAAAGAAAAATCGTTATTAATCTTTCTTTTATTGTTTCATAACATTTTTTGGTCTAAAATCATTTTAGATTAAACATGTTATTCCCTTTTGTGTTTAAGGTGAGCAACTTGCTGTTGGATGGATGCAAAGGTTGTTTGCTCTACATAGGCTTGGTATCAAAAGGTGAGGGGTGCTATAGGAAAAGGCTTGTTTGAGGGTATTGTAGGAGTCTAGGAGAAGGAGAAGGAGAAGAGTGGACTTGTGTGGACCCTTAATTATGGGAAGTAGGTTAGGGTTTGAAACAATAAATACATAATTAAAAGAGTAATTAAAATGTATAATCCTTTTATATCCACCGGTAAGTTAGAGGGGTTTATTGATTTAATGGGGTTTACAATTATATCAATATAAACTAACTGGAAAAATCGTGGATTACACGAGTTGATTAAAAAAAATAAAATATTAAAATATAAATAATAACTATTTTTTTAAATAAAATTTTAAAATAAGGAATGAAGTAACATATTAATTGCAATTTAGTATAATATTTATTATATTTGATACTTTACATTTATAAGTATAATTATTATGTGGTTTTTTAATTTTAAAATTTGAAAAAAAAAAACATAAATTGACATGTAGATATTATTTATTTAAAAAATATCACAAAATGACAAGTATCAAAATTAATTAGAGATTGACATCTGACAAAATTATCTTCATTTATTATTATGGTAGATATATAAATATATAGAGCTATGTATTTATTTTTTATCCTAAAACAATATAGGTGTTTGATTTCGATACTAAAACTACCTAGTTTTTTAATTTCGACCAAAAAACTAAATCTTAACAGAGGCAATATGAGTAATCAAACTCCACAAGTAAATAACTTAATCTAACTCCACAAGTAAATAACTTATTAAACCAAATGTTTCATCACTCCCTTGAAAAACACCTAAACATTGTTAAGGATGTCTCGTCCTCAACCATATCATGCAAAAACATAATCAACATAAATGGAAAAAAAGAATGTCTTCCATTCTAGATTAAGGGTGTATTTAGCGAAAGTAGTTGTTAGCTGTAAACAGGTAGTTGGTAGCGTATAGTGGGTAGCTGGTAGCGGAAAGCTGTAGTTTTTATTTATTATTTGAGTATTTGGCAAAAGTAGCTGAAAGCTTTTAAAATATATAAAATTACATAAAAGGAGAATTGCTTAAAAAAAATAAATAAATATATTTTTAAAGGTAATTATGGAAATTGATTTTAAAAGCTCAGTGGTGTTTTGTTAAACGCTACATTAAGTAGTTTTTAGATTTGGAGTGTCTTGTTTAAAGTAAAAGTTAAACGATCATACTGCCAAACAAAACTTTTTGTTTAAACTTGAGCGTTTTATCAAAAGCTAAAAGCTAGAAGCTTCCAAACGCTTCCAAAAGCTTCATGCTAAACACACTCTAAATCGAACTTGGATGAGTTGAAGATATAGGGTATCCTCAAGGATTTTTAACAACTCAACTACTTAAACAAAAAGGTTTGCAAATGAAAGTGCATGGGTAAATTCAGTAGCTACTATAAGTAGCAATAATATTGGGTATATGACAACAATTAATGTTTAAACTCTTGGGTTATGATGATTTCCACACACATCGCAACGGTA
Source organism: Lactuca sativa (assembly GCF_002870075.4). Classification (NCBI taxonomy): domain Eukaryota; kingdom Viridiplantae; phylum Streptophyta; class Magnoliopsida; order Asterales; family Asteraceae; genus Lactuca; species Lactuca sativa. The sequence continues at coordinate 8,414,089 of NC_056628.2, forward strand.
ACAAAAACATAAACAAAACTTTTAATCATCATAATTCACCATGGATCTTTTTCTAGAAAAATTTTAGCAACAAAAATACATCATAATGCAAGGATCGAATATACTTTTCTTGTGGAGAGTATGGATTGCTCCCTTCCTTCTCTTGGATGACTTAGAGCCGAAAGGAGAACCCTTTTAATGTAGTCACACCGAAGATGAATGATCAAGCACCAATACACAAGCTACTCTTATTTGTTCCTTGCCAAAACCGAGAAAGCATCACCTTAAGAGAAGGGTTGTCGAGTGTTGCTTAGAACCGATAGACACAAGAAAACAAAAGAGAGGTAGAGAGAGGAGACTGAAGAGTGTACCAATTAGCTAGGGCTTTAAGGATTTGTACCCTTATCTTTTGACTAGGCATAATTATCCCTTAATACAAGCAATAATTATTACCAACTCAAATTAGGGATATTTACACTTAAACCCTTTAGTTTTAGTAGTTTCCAATTAATTTATCATATAATGATTAATTAACAAACTAGCCCCTCTAACTTCTCTTTTATCATCTTATGCTTAAATTACATCTTATGTCTAACCCAAAAGGACCCTATTAATTATGGAAAGTTATAAAACTTGTTATGACCAAGGGATAGTTACTACGTAACAATTGTTTTACCGATGTGTTATTTGTCTATTTTAATGGAATAAGAATGAAGGTTTTGGTAGGCTTCACGATGCGATCATGTGATGGTCATGGAGCATACCAATTGTATTAGTGGTGTTTTAGTGCCTTGAGTGTGAAGCTTATAGAATGAGAAGGTGCATGTATATGCATTTTGGTCCCATTAACTAGATGTTACTTGGAGTTTGGGAAACTCCAATGATATAGACTTGTTTGAAAATCATTTCTGGACACTTGGTGGAGAAAACAAAGCATGCTTGAGCTCTCTTTGAACCATGCAAGGAGTTTTAGCCTCTTGGAATTGTTTTGGATTTAGGGTTAATGTTTGTTATTGTAATACACATATCCTCATGTATAATCCTTTAAGGTTAAAGTTGTCATTTTTCACCTTTCATGTCCTACGCTGAGTGTAGGTAGAGGATCCCAAGCGAGGGTTCAATGTCCTACGCTGAGCGTAGAGAAAATTGTGTTGATCATAGGCGTGCAACATCAAAAATCCTAATTGTGGGGTTGTGAATCATATTTAAAGGCTCTAACTCCTTGAGGGCATTTCCATGCTCAGCCTCCACCTTCATATTCAATCATCTAAAAACCCTAGCCACCTTGTGAGAGTTTTAAAGCCTTAGAGTGTTTTTGTGTGCATCCTTGAAGGCCATTGGAGAAACTTTTGGGGGATCCAAGCTTTGTAGATCCGGATTTTGCACCTCATCATCCACCTCCGAGAGGTATAAAGTTTCCATCTTGATGTTCCTTTATGCTAGATCTAGTTATTTCATGAGTTTATATGGTTTTTGTGCCATAACATTGGTCTTAATGTGTATGAGGTACTCCAAACCTTTTGAATACCATTTCCATACATTTCTGAGCTTGTAGAGTCATAAAAATAGGAGCTTGGTTACTCTCATCCATCCATACATGAACTCTTGAGCAATAGAGTGTTTTATGGACTTAGGGTTTGGCCTTGTCCTCTTTTTAGCCATACAAATGACTAAAGTCGGAGACTTTACCTCTTAGGGCGTTTATTAGATTCAGATCTGATGATTGGATGGTTGGTCTTTGTGTATTAATAGCTTAATAGGAAGTTGGTGGATTAACGAGATTACTATAAGCGTAATCTTAACTATGCTTACCATAGCCTGGATTTTCCCCGTTTCCCATCTGAAGCTCTACGTTAACCGTAGAGCATGTTGTTACATTGGGCATAAAACTAGAAGATTGACTTTTATACTAATCAGTGATCGTACACTGGCAAGTATGGATGAACCATCTAGCTACAAGGAAGTGATGGCAGACCCCAAATCTGCTAAATAGAAGGAGAGCCAGGAAATTGAAATTCAATCCACATATGATAATCAAGTTTGATATTTTGTTGATCCTACACCTCGCATCAAAATTGTTGGATGCAAGTGGATCTTCAAGAAGAATACTGACATGGATGAGAATATGCACACGTATAAAGTTAGGTTAGTTACAAAGGGTTATACTCAAACTCAGGGAATTAATAACGAGGAAACCTTCTCGTCATTAGCCAAGATTAAGTATATTAGAATAGTACTTGTCAAATATGCTTTCTACGATTATGAAATATGGAAGATGGATGTGAAAACTGATCTCCTTAATGGGAAATTGGTAGAAGATGTCTAAATGAGACAACCAGAAGGCTTCATCGATCCAAAATATCCTAATAGAGTGTGAAATCTTGAAAGGTCCTTTTATGGATTAAAACAAGAATCAATAGTTGGAATATTTTTTTTCATGAAAAGGTTAAGGAATTTGGATTTTCTAGAAGTGAGGATGAGTTGCATATATGTGAAAGTTAGTGGGAGTAATGTGGTCTTCCTAGTATTGTATGTTGATGATATACTCCTTATATGAAATGATATTCCAACCTTGCATAATGTCAAAACTTGGCTTGGAAAATGTTTCTCTATGAAGGTTATAGGAGAAGTAGCTTACATATTGGGCATTAGAATCTATAGAGATATATCTAAACGTTTAATCGGAATAATCTAAAGTGCATACTTAAATAGAGTTTTGAAAAGATATAAAATGAAATACTCTAATAAAGGGTATTTACCTATGCAACATGGCATAAGATTGAGTAAATATCAATCACCCAAAGGTGAACAAGAACTTGAAAGAATGAGTCGAATCTAATATGCTTATGCTATATGATCGATCATGTATGCCATGACATGTACTATACCTAATATCTCATATGATCTTAGATGTTGAGTCAATATCAAGAGAAGAAATGATGATAGTCATTGGCGGTCGTAAAGAATATCCTCTTGTATATGAAAAGAACTAAGGATATGTTCTTGGTATATAGTGGAAAATAAGAACTGAGAGTTACGGGTTACAATGACACAAGTTTCTAGGCTAATAAAGATAACTCGTGCTCATAATAGGTATGGGTGTTCTTACTTAATGGAGGGGTTGTTACGTGGATACATTCCAAACAGAAGACGGTGGCAGATTCGACATGCAAGTCTGAATATATAACGGCTAGTGAAGTTACAAAGGAAGTTACATGGTTAAAGAAATTTATCGGTGATCTTTGAGCTTTGTCAAACATCAAATAGCATATGAAGATCTTTTGTGATAATGAGGATGTAGTCAACTTGACTAAAGAACCCAAGGAGAATGGCAATTTGAGGCACATTTAGAGGAAGTATCATTATGTTCAACACCATGTAAAAGATGGTGACATCATCATGAGTTAGGTATCATCTGAGGAAAATCTTGTTGATCCATTCACAAAGCCATTATCAAGAGAGAAACATGATAGTCATGCTAGGATCATTGGCATGATAATAGATAGTGATTTTATGCAGTAGTTTAATTGTTAGGTTGAATTATTATGAAACATATTATAGTATGAATTGTAACAATATTTATGTTTATTTCGAAGAGTCTTAATAAAGAGTTTTAGTTTGCTATCAAAGTCTTGTTAATTCGAATATTTTGTTTTCACTTTTGCATGTTTTAAACAAACTTTCAGAATATTTAATTATGTTCAAAACTCCACGGTCAATTGCATTCTTGGGAGTGAATGTTAGAATTGAAGATTGTCATGAGTATAGGTTGATTAACCAAAGTTTTTTTGGGCATTGCAATTGCGATTGCACTAATATTACACGAGTACTTGAAAATAGAGATTTAGGTATTGGAACAACCCGCACTTAGAGATTACTTAATGGATCTAGCAGTGGCGAAGCTAGAAATTCTTATGTGGGGGGGTACAAACATTATCAATAAATATTCTATGTAGTTATCATATTCGGGGAATTAAAAAAAATGATATAATCTTTTTAGTTGTAGGTACAATAACATAGAACATGTTTACAAATAAAAAATTTTGTATACATTAAACAATTTTTTGGGGGTGCTGAAGTACCCTTAACGCCCCATCTTGCTCCGCTACTGGGATCTAGTCACGAGTAGTTCTTAAGTAACAATATCTTATATTCTTCAAACCAAGATACATATGGCATTTTGTGTACAAAACTTGTTGTGCATTGTTAGTAACAATATCTTTTAGGCTCCACATAACACATTTTCCCTTTCCTTTTGGTTCAGAAGTTGCAACATTTAACTATTGAAGAACCTGAGCCTTCTTCGTTTATGTTCAAACCTTTCTTCAATTGTAGCTTCGACATATCAACTTCGACATTTGGAATTGTAGGTGTTTCCGAAGCCATCATAATGGATTTCATTGGGAGTGAAGTTGGGATTTGAGTAGAAAACAGCTTCCCAACTACTTTTCTTTTGTCTTCTCCATCGTCTTTTGAATAAACACCCCCTTATATCCCCCCTTGTGACACGCTCATTGATGGTCATGGAGCATTGGTGGGTAATCAAAGAATAAGATGATTCCACTGAAGAAATCACAGAAGATATTTGATCTTCAAAAATCAAAGTTGTTAACGGAAAATAAAACTTCGATAAAGAATCATGAAAACTCATAAGATAGTTCTCAATGTTTGTAAACACCTTTCCATCGGATTCCTTCTTAAGCTTCAACTCTCTAACATATTCCTTATTGGAAGCTCAAATATCTTCCATCAAGGTTCGAGTTACTCCAATAAGAACATCAACATTATCCTTAATTCTTACACATAACTTATCCAACTGTGTTACTTCCTTTGAAAACAAATCGATCAACTCATGAACTTTTAAAGTAATGGACTCCTTTGATGAAGTTACCATCTGTTCAAACAATTTGTGCCTTTCACGAGCAACTTTCTGTAATTCCTAAACCTGATGTTTGTAAGAACTGGAATGGGCAGCATGACGTTCTTCGAAACTTGTAACAATATTATTTATCAAAGTCTTCGTCCTCGACCTTGAGAATTCAACAAAAACTCAACCTCTTCACCACTTACAAAAGGCTTCCAAGCATTATCATTCAAAAACTGAAGTATAGTGTTGAGTTTGGAGTTAAGAATTTTTTACTGCTTGCCTGACATGACGATATTGTCATCAACATTATCTTCTTCAAGATCAAACTCCAGCTCAGCAAATTCAATTAGTTCATCTTCTTCGGTATTTGATGGCTCTTGATCTGTCGATTGAGAATAGAATAAAGAAAAGATAGGTTTATTTATGATACTTGAAAATGTAGGAGAAACAACAGGAAGTGTTGTTGGTGGAATAGTCGAAGTTGGTGGTGGAGACAAAGGTGGTGGTCTTGGTGGAACAATTAAAGTGTCTGGAGCAGATGTCAAAGTATCCTCACCCATAGTAACATTTGAGCCCTTATTAGGTAAGTTCTGAAGGATGTTTGAAGACCTACCCTCCTCCATATTGGACTTGGAAATAGGACCTTCGGGTGGAGTGGCCTTTGTCGTCTCAGGAAAGCGAAGTTGAAATTGTTGCACTAGAATTGATGTTTGTATCCACATTAGATGCATTTACAGCGACATCTGGATTGGTTTTCTCCTCGGTATTCGATTCAACAATAACATCATTTCACGGTGAAACATGGAATGTGAGAACATCAATATTTGTATCTTCATTGCCCGTCTCAACAATGACTTTATCTTTATTAATAGGCTTCACTTTAGTTGAAGGCTCTTCGACTGTTAGAGCCTTGATCTTCTTAAGTCGTTTCAACACCCCGACAACCATTCTTTTCTTTGTTTCCTAAACTACCTCATCATGAATCTCCTTGATAAAAACACCTTGAGACTTATGCTTTGACTTTAACTTTTTCGATTTCTTAACAACAGTCTCATGAACATCTTTAACAACTTTCTCTATCACCTTCTCGAAACCACTTTGAAATTCCTTCTTAGAAACATCTTTAATAACATTGTCAGAAATTTCTTTAACAACCTTCATAGAAACAGTTGCAACATTTTTCTCAGAATCACCTGGAACTGTCTTTTCATAAACTCCGTGCTTCGATGATGGTTTCTTTTTAACAACATGCAAAGATTTAGATGCTCCATATGTCATCTTCTTTGGAATAGGACCAAAAGAAGTAAGATTCAATGACGATTTGTATTGAATCAACAATTGATTCTAATCAAACACCAATTGGAGTATTGCATAATGTAACATACACGTTCAGTTATCATGTTTTGTTTAAAAATGATTATTATTAAATAATGTATGATTTTGAGTGTTGAGTTCTAACAAGATAGTTTTATGAGATTTGAAGTAAAACTATGTTTAGAATCATTTGGAAAAGTGATGGGAAGTCTTATGAGATTCTTATCAAAAGTCAAATATTGAAATTAACGAAAATGTAAAATTTAAGATGGAAATAAGTAAAAATAATGTTATTAAAAGTTGTAAATTATCTTGTTAGAAACATTTAGGTGAAAACCTCACTGAAATCCGAGTTATAACAAAGAAGTTATGACTTATTGAAATTTCGCGACAGAATCGACACGACATATGACGTAAAAAGTGAGTTTACGATAAACTACTTTTTAGCCTTAGTGATTTAAATGAAAGTCGTAGTATTCGTTAAACCGAGAACTTTCGTAAGAAGAACGTCCAAATCTAACTTCGCATGAGGAAGTTATGATTTTCTATGATTCGGCATAACAATACACAACCCGAAACTCGAAATAAAGATCAAGTGATTTTTAGCCGACACAACCTAAACAAGAATCGAAGATCTCATCAATAGTAGTACAACGGTAAAAAGACAGACGAAAACGGACGTTGGATGAAGAAGTTATGAAATTTTAACGTACTTTTCTTGTCCCAGCCTGTTAAAAGTATTACTTTAAAAATAAAGTCAAAATTAGCCGACAGAGTCCAAACGAAAGTTGTAGATCATAATTTCACCTACACGTGGATATAAAGAATGTCAAAAACGGAGTTCGTATGCGAAAGTTACAAATTTTTGAAGTTTTGGGCACAAACTTTGAGGCTAGTCTGAAGTAGTACGCCCAACGTACTCATGTAAGTGATCCAGAGTCTGTCACCCTCCCTACTCCTTCACATGCGTGCCATATGCCGTAGCCTTGACGCGTCCGAGCTGATCCACTTCGTACGCCCACGTACCGAGGAATTACGCCCAACGTAATTAGGTGCTTCGGTCCCCTATAAATAGGATGTGAGGCTGCCCGATTTAAGGTTACAAAATTTACACTTTTACACCCTCTTTCATCTCTCAAATTACCCTAACACCCCCCCCCCCCCCCCCGGAAGCCTAGGAAACACCCCCGACACCCGAAGCAAGTCCCGACGCACCGAAGACCCGAGAAAATAATCTTTTCAAATTGAAACTCTGCCCGCACAAAGCCCGGTTTTCAACTAAAATCTTCGGTTTCGTCAAAGAAAGTCATTTTTAGAAACGAAGTGCTACCTAGATTATCATTTTATAATTCAGTTATTTCGCGGTGAGTTCAATATAGGGACAATTGTATGTTATGTGTTATATGTTCAATGTGCTTTCCTGAGTTATTCTAGTTTTATACTGTTGATCGTGTAGAGCATGACTCGTATCACTTATGGTATTTGCTTTGATCCTTTGGCCATGTATAACATGTCTCTTATTATTCTGGTATCGGATTTATGCCTTTGGCCATGTAGAGCATGAGTCGTATAACTTCTGGTATTGGCTTTCTGCCTTTCGCCATGTAGAACATGACTCGTATAACTTCTGGTATTGGCATAGGGATGAAAGCCTGTATATTCTAGCAAAATGATCATCTTAAATTGTATTTTCTATGCCATTTGGGCTGAAGCTTTATTGATATATATCAAGTTGAAATTGTTATGTCTCATTGATTGTAAATCATTGAATCAGATTATCGGTTGATATGGAAGGCCTGTCATATGATAAACATATGTCTTTGTTGTTCTTTGTCCCTATTTGCTTTTGTCATATTAATATGTATATGGAATAACGTTATATTGTAACTGTTATTGAACTCACTAAGCCGAGCGTCACCCGCTTATCCCTCTCAATGTTTAAACTATTGCAGGTGATAAGCATCCAGTATAGTCATGTACTGGTAGAAGATGTAGATTAGTTAATATTATAACTTTTGTAATTAGGGTATAAAGTCCTGGGAAGTTATGTAATATATAAAACTTTGTAAAAACCTCGTTATTCGGTTTGTATCCAGTCTTTTGTAATAACACCATATATGTAAAATAGGTTTATGAATATGCATGTAGCATGTTTGGAGTAATAATATTGTAAAGGTATTAGAGAAATAGTGGTTCCCACACATATGGAATCCTTCCAACAACAAGATCATCAAGTGCAACCTTAGGAATATTAAGATGTGAGAATTAAGCAACCTCGACATCTTTAGGAACTAGAATTCCTACGTGACTATATGCTTCATGCAAAATAAGAATCCAAAAATGAGCACTACCAATCTCAGTAGTCTTCTTCAAGTAGTTGACAGGCATGGTAAATTCATCCCACAACAAAGAAGCATAATCCACCTTCATGTTATAATACATACCAACCATAACAGAGTAAAAGTGAAATTTGGCTTTGACAAGTCCACAATTCCTCCCGGTTAAACAGCGAAGTGTAACGCCAATTGGAGACCTCTTCTTGCCTATTGGATTGACTGTTTTCTCCAAGATTCCTTTGATTTGCCTATTAGAGACCTCGTCTTGCCCATTGGTTTGAGGGTGATAGGTTGTTGAGACTTTGTGAGTCATCACATAGTTTTTCAAGACGACTTCAAGCATTTGGGTGCAAAAATGAGTCCCACAATCACTTATGAGAGATTTTAGAGTGCCAAAGAAAGAGAAAATCTATGTTCTAAGGAAATCCACAATGTTGGAATCATTAGTACGGGTGGCCTTAGCCTCCACCCATTTGGACACATAGTCCACCGCCAACAAAATATATGAACAACCAAAAGAGAGCGGAAATGGTCTCATGAAGTCTATACCCTACACATCGAATATTTCACAAACTAAGATGGGGTTGAGGGGCATTTGATTCCTAGAACTTAGGGACCCATATTTTTGACACTTATCACAATGTGCACATAGCACATAAGAATCAAGAAAGATGGTAGGCCAATAAAATCAATTATCTAAGACTTTTTAGCTATCCTTTGAGGTCCGAAATGACCTCCACAAGCATAGGAATGACAAAAGTTAAGTATGGATTGTACCTCATTTTTCTCAACACACCTTCGAATCATTTGGTCCGTGCAATACTTCCAAAGGTATGGCTCATCCCATATATACCTCTTTGCCTCCGTATTGATTTTGTCCTTTTGCCAAGATGTGGATTCTGGGGGGACTTGATTCGTGATCAAGTAGTTGACAAAGTCCGCATACCATGGTGCTTCTTTGGTAACGAATTCTCATCTGGAAATGTATCACTGATTGGTATACCATCTTCAGGTGATACAATACGGCTAAGGTGATCTACAACTAAATTCTCCTTCTCGTTTTTGTCCTTAATCTCTATATCGAACTCTTGCAAAAGCAACATCCACCGTATTAACCTCGACTTCGAATCTTTCTTGGTTAGTAAATTTTTTATCGCTTCATGGTCCGAATAGATGATCACTTTAGTCCCAAGGAGTGTGGTATAGTTGTTTTGTGCACTATCAAGGGTCTTGGACGCATCGTAAATGACATGATGAGCTTGGTCCACCTTTTGTCCCAAAACCGCCCCAATCGTGATATTGCTAGCATCATACATGATCTCGAATGGAAGATCCTAATTTGGTGGTTGAATGATGGGGGCGGATGTCAACAAGTCCTTCAAACGATCTAATGCACTTTTACATGCATCACTAAACTTGAAACCGACCTCCTTTTGTAGAAATTGACACATCGGCACTGTGATTTTGGAAAATTCTTTGATGAATCGTCGATAAAAACCTGCATGGCCAAGAAAAGAACGCACTTTCCGAACATTTGTCAGGTATGGTAAGCTCTTAATGACATCAATTTTGGTCTTGTCTACTTCTAATCCTTTTTGTGACACTACATGTCCAAGTATCAAGCCCTTGTCAACCATAAAATGAAATTTTTCATAATTATGGACTATATTTGTGTCAATGCACCTTTGTAAGATTTTGGTGAGATTTTACAAACATCCGTTAAAGGAATTTCCATAAACAGTGAAATCATCCATGAAAACCTCTATGATATTTTCAACATATTCTGAAAATATGCTCACCATGCATCTTTGAAAAGTTACGGGTGCATTGCACAAACCAAAGGGCATGCGTCTATACGCAAAGGTGCCAAAAGGACATGTGAATGTGGTTTTCTCTTGATCTTCTGAAGCAACCGAAATTTGGTGAAAACCCGAAAAACTATCAAGGAAACAATATTGGGATTTCCCATCTAATCTTTTAAGCATTTAATCGATGAATGGTAAATGGAAATGGTCTTTACGGGTGGAAGCATTCAACTTCCTATCATCTATACAATCTCTCCACCCGGTTTGCACACGGGTGGGTACCAAATCCCCCTCGGAGTTTTTGACAATTGTGACCCTGACTTTTTTCGGGACAACTTGCACATGACTTACCCACTTACTATCAGAAATGGGATAGATTACACCTGCATTCAAGAGCTTCATGATCTCCTTTTTCACCCCCTCCATCATGGGTGGATTTAGTCTCCTTTGGGCTTCACGGGTTGGCTTGAAATCCTCTTCCATCAATATTTTATGCATGCATAATGATGGACTCAACACCTTTATGTCCACGATGGTCCAATCAATATCCTCCTTGTACTTTTTCAAAATTCAACCAACTATTTTTCTTCTTCTTTTGATAGCTTGGTTGAAATTATCACCGGTAATGTCTCTTCCTCTCCAAGATAAACATACTTGAGATGGTCGGGAAGAGCCTTCAAGTCAAGAATCGGTGGTTGCACTATGTAAGGAAGGAGTTTCGGATTGGAATTTTTGAGCTTCATGCGGGGTGGTTCAACTCTCATAAGTTGTGCTTTTTCCAAAGAGTTGATTGCTTCAATCAACTCGTCCTCTAAAGTGTACTTCTCAGCTAGATTCTTGATTCTTGTCTCATATGCTCAAGATGGTGGTTAGCACATCTTGGCTTGACAGCTCAAATCAATCATTACTACATGAATCAATAACATCTATGAAGTTTAAGGAATGAATATCACTAGGATAATGCATAGCTTCAAAGATATTAAAGTTGATCACCTCACCATTGAACTCCATAGACAAAGTACCATTTGCAACATCTAATTTTGTTTTTGTGGGAAATACGAGTTCATTGACTTACACTAACACGTCCTCCGATACACTTTTTGGGTGTACTAAAGACCGGTCAGAAAGTTGAATTATGACTCCAGTTTTTGTTAGAGGTCTAATTCCCATTGTTTTATAGCTTGAATAAGGTAAAACGTTAATTGATGCCCCAAGATATAGCATCGCACGTGGCACAAAAAAAGTTACCCATTTTACAAGGAAGCGTGAATACACCCGAATCCTTTCATTTCTTTGGTAGCCGTTTTTGTAACACTGCGGACACGTTTTCTCCTACTTTCACTGTTTGATTTCCTTTGAGCTTTTTCTTAGATGTGCAAAGTTCCTTAAGGAACTTAGCATATCTAGGAATTTGTGTAATAACATCTAAAAGAGGGATATTTATTTCAACCTTTTCGGAACATTTCCATGATCTCATTGTCTTCCTACTCTCTCTTTGTGCTTGTTAACCTTGAAGGAAATGGTGTTGGAGTGACTTTCACCTCAGTGTCTATTGGCTTCTTTGACTTTGAAGTCTATTTCTTTTCATATTCTTTGACAACTTTCTCTACCTCAATCTCCTTTTCTTTCTCTTCTTCATCCTAGATTCTTAGGCATTCATAGCCTTTTCCACCTCTCAAAGTAATGGCATGTGCATTGTTTTTTGGGTTCTTCTCGGTTTGAGATGGTAGCTTGCCTTATGATTCCATTCTACTCACGGATTGAGCAAGTTGTGACACTTGTTGCTCTAAGATTTTTATGCTAGCTTTAGTTTATTGTTGGAAGCTTTACGTGCTAGTATCAAGGCTTTTGACAATATCCTCAAATGACATGCTCGATGAACTCGTTTGTAGAGGTGGTTGTTGTCGCGGCCTTGGCTGGAAATTTTGAGGTTGAAAAGACGGCCTTTGTTGATGTTGAGGAAATGGTGGTCTTTGTTGATTTCCTCCCTAACCTTGATTGTTTTTCCATCTTTGGTCACCCCGTGGCTACTCGTATCCTCTTTGATTTGACCTGGAATACCCCCTAAGGCATTTGCTTCTGTATAATCTTCTTCTTGAAGTCGAAGGCACATGTCAATTTGGTGCCCCACTTGAGTACAAATACCGCAAGAGCGGGGTGTGGGCTGCACACCCTTGTCTTTAGCTAGCATCGTTACCACTTTTGTAAGCTTGTACATTTGAGCTTCAATTTGAGGAGTTTGGACTTCTTTTACACCTTGGGGTGCATCCGTATACCACCCGTCTTCTTGAGAAGTGTGCTTTGAATCTTCATCCATATTCTTTATCAATTCTCGCATTTCTATTGGGGTCTTATCAACAATAGACCCTCCACTTGAAGCATTAAGAAGCCTCCTTTCCCATGGTAACATACCTTCACAAAAGTATTGAAGGAGGTTATATTCGAAAATTCCATGTTTTGGACAACCGGTGCACAACTTCTTGAACCTTTCCCAATAAGTATGTAAGGCTTCATTCTTTTTCTTCTTGTGCCAATAATTTCCCTACGCAAGGCTAAAGCTTTCATTTCTGGGAAATACTTCTCTAGGAACAACCGTGCAAAATCTACCCATGTCGTAACCGTCCCTGGTGGGAGGTCACAAAGCCAGTCTTTTGATGCATCTTGCACCACGAAGGGGAATGCCCTAAGCTTGATTTGATCCTCCGTGACATTGTTTGGTTTCATGCTAACACAAATTACATGGAATTCAGTGAGGAAATTTTGGGGATCTTCGTTTTCAAGGCCTCTAAAGGTTGGGAGTAAATGGATGAGTTCGAATTTTAGTTCAAGTTTTGTGGTTGTTGGATATGTAATGCAAAGAGGTTGTTGAGTAACCTTTTGCCTCGCCCATTGGTGAAGGGTTTGCTCGGGTGGTGGATTTTGAGGACCTTGATTCCCTCCATGGTTATCTCCCATTGTATGAGTAGGAACCGAGGTTTCTGTAGGTGTAGGGTTTGGGATGTTATGAGTAGGTGAAGAGGGTGGAGTGGTACTTCTGGGTGAGGATGGTTACGGTGAGAGTGAGAGAGTTTCTGCTTCAGATGTAGATACACTTGAGAGGGGTATGTCCTCCCAAATGTTGATGACCGGAGGGGTAGATGGTGAAAAAATCTCAGAATCCGGTTGCCTCTTACAAAGATTGGCTTGCTTCCATAACCTCTTTGTAGTCTTCTCTATCTTCGTGTCAATTGGCAAGGGTGTACGTGTACGAAAGCATCTAGGCATAAACAATTAGTAACACCATGTCCCCGGCAATGACGCCAATTTGTTAGGTTTGTCAAACCCAACAAATAAAGGGGTACAATATACTCCAAACGAGCACTACTATATTGCACTAAAAAGTAACACAGGATAAGCAGAGTCGATCCACAAAGACAAAGGGCTAATTTCTATACCTTTTTGCGCAAGGTAATTTGGTCACAAAAGGGTTTTGTTTGCAAAAGTGAAATAAGTAAATAACAAGGGACAAACAGATGATTAACTAATTAAAGTAAGTTCGAAATTTATGAAAGACGCCAACTCTATGTATAATGACTTAGCAATGTGATTCCAAGATGACACGATATTTGTTCAATTTTACCTAAATTGGTACTTGAAAGTGTTAACAAGTTGTAACATTTTCCATTCACCACATTAATTAACCAAAATAATCTCTTTGATTAACCCTAACCTCACTAACCTAATCTAAACAAGCTCTTAGAGTTAGATTGAAAGATTGCATTAAACTTTATGTGAATGTTCCTAAAAACATTCAATACTCCTCACAAGCTCAGGAGCGTAAGAATGTGTGAATATGATTTACACTATATCTATTCAAAAGAATTCAAATTAGTGCTTGTTACTTGCTCTATTTCACAAAACAATTGTGGATTTTGCAAAATAGAAAACTTGAATGATCTAACCCTAATTTAAATGACCAATAAAAACTAAAATTAAAATCAAACATTCAATTGAAACAAAATCAAATTCACTAGATAGAAATTAGAAACAAACATCAAGTCATATGATTGAAATCACAACTAAAAATTTAAGACATAAAGTTGGAGAAACTAGGGTTCTAGCCACACATGACTAGAACAATCAACATGTCTAAAAAAGATGAAATAATCCACATACAAGACTTACAAATCCAAAAAAAGTGTTTCCAAATTATTACAATCGAAACCTTGCAAAAACCTTCGAAATTGCTCTTCTCCCATGCTCTGGAAATGAAGTCCAAGTTAAAAAAATGTCCCAAATCCTGTAATATGAAAGATAGAAAAAACTGTCAAAAGTTAGTTTTTAGGCTGAACACGCCCCGTGTCAAAATAAGGTAAATCAACACGGGTCGTGTTGAGTGGAAGTTGGCATGCAATCCTTGGTTCTTTTTCCAAGTACAATGCTCAAAAATTGCTCAGCTGGACCAACACGGCCCGTGTCAAAATAAGCTAAACTAACACAGGTTGTGTTCAGCATGGTCAACAACCTCTTTTTGGTCAAACACGACCCGTGCTCACTTTTTAGTATAAATTTAACACACCCCATGTTCGCTCCTGATTCCAAGTCCAATCTTGATTTTTCCAACTTTTTCGTTTTGCATCCAATCAACCCGAAAGCTTCACCCGTGCTTCCCGACACCTCCCAAAACGCGTTTCAACCTCCTGTTTACCTGAAACTATCATAAAAGCGTGCAAATAAGGTTGTTCTAAGGAATAACGTGACTTTGATAAATGCAAGAAAAATGAAAGACAACTATGCTAAATGGATGCACAAAAGGGACTAAAAGGTGTTCAAAAAAATACACAAAATGCACCTTACAGCCACGTGTAAAGGAGGTAACTAAAGTGACACCGTCCCAATCCTCCACATATATACGTAATGAGTATTTTTCTTGATCCAAGATAAAGCAATAATAACGTCACTTCTCAACGGTCACCTCGATATCGCCAATAAAATCGAGCAGTCACCATGTGTAACATCCAAAAATATGGTCCCAAAAATTTTCGATTTAATATTAACTAAAATAGTAATTTTCCATATCATCCAAATATTTGAAATAAACCAATGTATCAAATTGTCACAAATCAGAGTAAAACATCGTAACAAAATCCCGATGGTGTGTGTGATGCAGTCATCACGAGTTCTTCCCCTTGGAACTAGCAGTACCTGAAACATAAACTGAAAATCGTAAGCATAAAGCTTAGTGAGTTCCCCCAAAAATACCACATACCAATCATACAATAACAAATAGTGGGCCCCGCCCGGCTTCAGATCCTGTCCGGCATCAGGCCCCGCCCGACATCGAGCTGAGCTCAGTAAAATGGGCCCTGCCCAACATACAATAACATATATCAAAATAAACATATACACATGCAATAATCTCAGAGACATACAACATACAGATATCCATCAGGCCCCATCCGACATCGGGCCTTGACCCAGAAAACATATAAACATAGCACATGCGAGAGTCACGGAGACAACTAGCATACTAACATCATAGCAGAAACATGGGTTGATCTTGGTGCCTTCAACTCGCTAAACCCAGTAAGGAAACTCACCTCGAATGCTAAAAGATAACTTGATAAATCCCCGACCCGAGAAACAACTCTACTCAACCCCTAAACGGAAACAATCCCTTAGTTACCGATCAATATTTCAAAACCCCTTAAAGGTCAAACTTGGCCAAAGTCAAAGTCAACACTCCGAGTTGACTCAAGTCATCGATGTTATCCCACAACTCGTCGAGTTTCTCTTTAACTTGTCGATTTCCTCCTTTTTCAACATAATCGGGACAAACCCAACCCAACTAGTCGAGTTCCCTTAAGAACTCGCCGAGTTCTTCGATCAACCAGCCCACTTAATGCATTAAGCCACTATTCTTCAAACTGAAGCCCTATCTTCCAGATCTAGACCGATAATACGTCTAGAAGGGTGAAGATTCCAACTTTACCCATTAAGAACCACCCCAAAGGCATTAAGCTCAAACCCTAATCTAAAAAGGCTTATGTATTAATCCAAAAACCACCATATCTTCAGGATAAAGCTCTTAAACACAGATCTGGACCTTAAAGACTAAAAGGTCACGTAAAGTATTCAACTTTACTCACATGCAAGGCTAGAGGGAACTTAAAAGCTTAAAAGAGACCATAATAAGGGCTTAATGGATGCATGGAGCCCTTAAGACCATAAAGTTAGCACCTTTATGCCACAAGAGCTCCATAGAACCACATATCTGAAAGGGTTATCTCAATGGGACGAATAACTCCCAACAAACACTCAATCTCGGTTGCAAACTAATCCAAAGAAGGAGATCTAAACATAAACTAAGCAAGGTTGAGACTTTACCAGAAATGTGTCGAAAATGAAGTAAGGATTCAAGATCTAGCAGCTCCTTCTTGAATCACCAAGCTTCCATTTCTTCCAATGGCTTCAAACATACACAAAAACACTCAAAATAGCTCACAAACACTTAAAATTGCCTTAGGGTTTCGAGGTTAGGGTTTAGGACAATGGAGGCTGGAAATGAGGCCAAATTGTGGGGTTTAAGTTGTTTAAATAAGATGCAAAACCCCAGAATTAGGGTTTCATTTCTTCCAGCCAACTCGTCGAGTTGAGACCTCCCAACTCGTCGAATTGGTCACTTATAATACGATGTCCGTAACATATTAACACGATGAGTTTGGGGCCACCAACTCGTCGAGTTGCTTTATAAAATTGGATAAATTATAAGTTTAAATACATACCAGGAACCAAGCGTTACGCCATGCTTCGATAGTTTCCAAAGACCAATATTCGATAGTTAAGGTTTGACCTCATTCATTTATGGGAATTTTAAATAAAATCATAAGCCAGACTTTGTGAAATCTTGGTATGGGTAGGTATACCTAAAACCTCAAGGATTTCAGTGCCATTGTGTTCCAAATGAAAAGATAGAAGCAAAATAAGATTTTTTTGGATAAAGTGCGATATCAAAGAAGATTTAATATAAAGGAAGTAAGATCTCGGGCAAAGATACTCTTCCTTCGATATCAAGAGAAAAATTGAAGTGATTGTGCGGTTTCTCTTTTAACAAGTATCAAAGGTAGGATTAATGTTCAAACAAGTTCGTAACTTAACATAAGAGAAAACATTATAAGAAAATACTTGAAAGATCAATGTAATCGACATCAAGTAAGCTTTGGATAAATTATAAGTGACTAAAGATCAAATTAAATGTTCAGACGAAAATCTCATCTCATAAAAAAAATAAAGAACTGGATCTTATTGAGAAGAAATGACTTGGGATTAGTACATTTCGTTAAGATATCACATAAGAAATGAAAATGAGATTTTGAACATTTGAAAAGGTACATGGAAACATGAAGTTTCATTGTCAATTCCTTATAAGAATTCTTGAACAATAAATTGTTCACCATCAATTCCTTAAAGGTGAAATGTTTGTTGGGTCTCACTCTTATCATGGAAAATGATTTGAGATCATATACACTTTTTGGCACACTTACATCCTAGTTGTTTTTTACTAGATATGTCTTGGGATATACGTTATGGTGTGTGCAATGTGTTAGAAATTTTGGATAAAAAGATTGGATAAAAGAATTCATTGTACCTTCTTCGCCATCATCCACTTCACCATCAGAACACACTGCCTTCCTAGTGGTTTTCGAGACTAGTGCCAAAAGACCTCTAAAGTTCATTTTGTTATTTTCCTCTACAACCTCTTTCACCTCTGGCTCGTGAGCTTTAAGAATGTCGTAGAGATTCGACAGTGAGTAAGTGTTGAAGTTCTCTCGAGTCTTAATTATCACACAAATATTCTTCCATTCCTTCTTCAGTCCAAGTATGAAAGTAATGTTGAACTCGAGAGTGGTACGGACAACATTATACCTGGTGCACTTGTAAATTAGCTCATTGAATCGATCATAATATGTTTCGATAGATTCATTCTCCTTTTGTTTAAAGCCGACTAACTCCGATAATAATTGAGTCACTGAGATTTTCTTAGTCCGCTCATTTCCTTGGAATTTTTCCTTGAGTGTGTTCCAGATCACTTGTGTAGTCTTGCAGCCACAGATGTAGTTGTACACGACCGGTGGTAAAGCTCCACGTAACTCACGAATGCATTTTTTTATCATTAGCTTTTTTTCTTGTTATCTTGAGCAATCATATCTTCTGCTACACCTGCCATTCTTACAACTTGAAGACAATCAACACGATAATGACCTTTTTTGTAACGACCCAATTTTCACGACTAATTTTTTTTTAAAACATTACTAAAACCACATTTATAAAAACCGTAACATAAGTCATAACATAATTTCATAGTATTAATTTCAAACATAAACTTATTATCAGAGTTAAACATCCCAGGCTAACTGACTATGGTGTGTGCATTGCAACCTCTCCGAGCTCCTCTTTGAAAACTGAGTACCTGAAACCAAAAACTGAAACCGTAAGCACGAAGCTTAGTGAGATCCCCCAAACTACCACATACCATACAATCATATAACATACAGTACAATCATTTAACATACCATACTTGTCAGGCATTTCTGGGGTGCCCGACTTACCCGGTACGACCATTTTGGGGTGCCGACCTACCCGTGCAGCCATTATGGGGTGCCGTCCTACCCGTGCGGCCATTCTGGGGTGCCGACCACCCTTCGGTCCTAACAACCGAACCTCAGGGACTGTTTCACCCCCTACCACCACTACTATCACATATCATAACATAACATACTATCAGACATATCTTGGGTGTTTGACTACCCTTCGGTCCTAACAACCGAACTCGGGGATTGTTCCCCTCCTACTACCCCTAACACATATCTCAGATCATGCTAGCATATAATCATGACATCACATACTGTCAGACGTATCTGGGGTGTCTGACTACCCTTCGGTCCTAACAACCGAACTCTACTACTATAACACATCAAGCTAGCATATAACATATCAGGTAGTAGCAAAACTAGATGATATCATAAAGACAATCATCTAACACACAACTCCTACTGGTGGGCTGACATTGTGGCCGTAGACCCACCGCTACTGGAAGACAACTCACCTGCACTGTTGGAGTTCTTGCTGATACCCTGCTGACTGCTATCTGACAACTCCCGCACTACTACTCCAATGAATCCTCGATCTACTAATACAAAATATAACACTTAGTCCCAAACTACCCTTCAACGATCAAACTAAGTCAACTCTGGTCAAAGTCAAAGTCCTGGTCAAAGTCAACCCTTCAGACTGACTCTACTCGCCGAGTCAGCCCGTTGACTCGCCGAGTCCTTATATTTTGAAACTCTCATAATGCGACTCAACTCGCCGAGTCACCCCAAGACTCGTCGAGTTCAACGATCTCTGAGTCCCATCCTGCTCAACTCACCGAGTCACCTCCCGACTCACTGATTCGAGGTTTAACCAGAAAAGGTTTAAGGTTCTGCGACCAGACTCGCCAAGTACAAGAACAGACTCGCCGAGTCCAAGGCAATCTTCAACAAACTCGCCGAGTTGTTCTTTCAACTCGCTGAGTTCATGCTCATGTTCATACAACTCGCCGAGCACCCATGTGACTCGCCGAGTCTCTTGAGCTCTTAATCCATACAGTGGCTTTTCGAGCCATGCAGGGGCTCAAATCCATAGATCCATTCCTCTAGAGCCTAACCCCCATGTAAAGTGGCAAACTTTACGTGTAGCCAAGGAGTTATAGGCTTAGAACACTCTAGGGCTAGGGTTTGTAACAAAGGGGCTTCACTAACAACTTATTGGCCTAAAATTTATGACTTTCTGGGTTATCACCAACCTAGATCTGAGGTAGCAACCTCAGATCTACTCCAAACTTGAAATAGATCTCATCCATACTCAAAATGCCCAAAACTCAAACATAAGATAGATCTAGGTGCACATAAGCCCAAACAACAAACTATTACCTCAAATGAAAGCTCCAACTGAAGTAAATCCTGGATCTACACCACTCCTTTGCAGCAAAGCCCTTGATCTTCAAGCCCCTCTCCAAGATTCTCTCATCCAAGGCTTTATTCTCTCAAATAATGAAGGCTCACTCAATTCTAGGGTTTTTGGAACTCAAAAGGGGAGTAAAGAGGCTGAGGGTGGGTTATAATGTGCTTCATATAGGGCACAACCTCTGGGATTAGGATTTTTCTCGCCCAGACCAGACTCGCCGAGTCCACTCGCTGACTCGCCGAGTCGGTCACTTACTCAATGACCCGGATCCCGCTCCGACTCGTCGAGTTCCCCCCTGGACTCGACGAGTTGACTCTTGATTTAGAGCTTAACCTTTCTTTTCTTGGTCTCCCAGATTCTGGGTGTTGCATTTTTCAATCAAACTCCACAAATCTTCGTTAATTTCATTGAGGTAGTCTTCCATACCATCTGCCCACTGATCGTAATATTATGGAAGCAACATCTGAATCTTTGCGGAAGATCCAAGCAAATTAACATAGTTTATCATGATGTTAACATTCAAATTCACCATTAAATCGAGTTGAAAAGAGAATAAACTTGAAGAAAAATCGGATACAAACGATTGATTAAGAATAGTAGAATCGTTAAATCACAGTAATCAATCGAAGAATTACATTTTCACTTGCAGAAAGATTGAATAAAGTGAAAACACGAACGAGATTCTTCAATCGATATGTCGATTCCTGCTCTGATACCAATTGAAAAGATGTTTTAATCAATCGTAGATGTAATGAGAGTTCAAATGTACACATAAAAGTAAATAAAATCTGGTTTCAACTCAATTAATTTTGGAGTGCATACAAGTACATTTGAGAGAGGTAAGCTTAGTGCACAAGTTGCAAACGTTACAAATGACTTAGGTACCTACACTATATATAGTGTACTAGACAGACACAAAATGTATATCAGGACTTCGCCATTGAAAGTTCATCTACAAAACCCCCTGATAAAATACATACACTATCGAAGTCATGAAGACTTTCGATATGGACAAAACATTACCTACTAAGACAACTATCTATGACTTCAATATATCACAACAAATATGACTCTATATTTAGGATTGATTTTTAAAATTGAATATGTTTTCTTCTTTCTCCTTTTCACCTTCTTTGTTTGGATGAGTTTTTTTAGAGAAAATGATCATAGATATTAAGATCTATGTTTGAAATTGTCGAGAAGTCTAGTCAGAGAGCATTGAGATTCTTGCTGTTGATGTATCGAAAAATAAAAGGATGTTTGTTAGTGGTTTTTACTAACAATGGGTTTCCAATGACAATATGTTGGTTTGGGATAAATGTACAAAGCTGTGAGGCTCTATCTAGCTTCGTGGATCCATAAAGCTCAAATCCAAGTTGATGGGACAAATTTTTTAGGCTGGATTTCAAACCATGTGGATGAATTTTGGAGGCTTTGCATCGGAATTTTGAATTATATGTGAGATTATTTTTCTAAAGTTAGAAAAGTTACACTCTTGAACACTAAAGACCGAATTATGGAGAAATGATGGGATCAAATCGATGTATGATCTTACGATCATACATTTGATCTTATGATACTAGGTTCAACTTAGTTTCACTATCAATCTTACTAGGAGTGTGATCGTTTTTTTACTTGTAGAATTTAACAATCTCATGATAAATATCTCAATATAAACAATATTGATATAAGCGGTGTTTGCCATACATCTATCATATATACGATGTGGATGCCTAGAAGGATGAGGACCCTGTTGGATGGGCATTAAAATATCATATTAGTACGATTTAAACAATATAGATTTAAGAGTCCTATACAACGTAAAATAGCATTATTGAAAAATTTAAAGCATATGATACCTTATTATCTGTTCTTGATATTAACCCTTACACTAAATTGTCATGTTATCCTATTCAACAAGGCATTGTGACCACACTAGGGAGTTCCATTAGATGATAAGTCAAATGCGCCTCTCCTTATCTTTTTTGGCCCCTAAGAGACGCAATCATGTCATTTTCAGACAAATACAAATAAAGTCCAAGTCAATTAGAATACAACACCTATTAATAATTGTAACAACTTGGCTTCCCTACACTCCAAACATTCGTTTTCACAATGTTTAGACAAATCTCAACCTTGCATTTAATCGACAAACATTTCTGAATGTAATGATAAGTTCATTACATATAATTAAAAATCATGTTACATGAACTAATAAAATAATACAAATACATTATATATATATTTTTAATATAATCATGAAATTAAAAAATCAAATATGTTACAATATTTAAGACACCCAAAATGAAAAGTGTTGGCATTTTTTGGGAAGGAAGTACAAAACATATATGTATTTACAACATTGTGGTACATTTTTACATAAATACATGTAATACATATGTAGATATAAAAAAAACCAGTCAAGAAGATGCCCCTTATAAGATCCTAAAAGAAAGAAAACAAAGGTTGATGTAACCTTTCAAAAGATATAAATGTATGTCGATATGTTACATACAAACACACATTCATACATGAAATGTATATAAAAATGGAAAGTCTTAAAATGTTGATTGCATAATGACTCATCACCAACAAGTTGATTGTATTGTATCAACATCACAACCATTAGAAGTCGTTAAAAATCTTAAATAGGAAAGAATTTCATTGAAAACCACAAATAAATATAGCCATTGGGGTGGGTGTCACATGACATGAGGCTTCAAAATTCAAATTAAAACACTTGGAAACGAACTCATCACCATCAATAACCAACCAACCACCATATTACCATAATCTTGTACATAAAAAAAAAACATCAATAATTCACATCCCTCCACCTAAAAATGTATCCTTTTTTTTATACCATTAATACCTCAATTTCAAGAATTCTTGAAATTTCCATTTGTAATACGATATTGCTCGCGATCTTTTTTACAAAAAGCCCTTCTCCACCAAACCTCAAACGCCCTTTGTATATTCGGACAATCATCACTAGAATTCAAGAATCGATCAAACCATGACATCAAGATTTCTTGTTGCCAAGATAAAGGCAAAGTCAAAATAGTATTCCCAAGACCATCTTCGATCAAATGACGATCTAGCCCCCGTGATGCCCTCTTCATCCAAGCAAAATCATTGTAAAAGGGTACCAACCATGTTTGTAACAACAAACACCTCAAATCTTTAGAAGCCAAAAGTTGACCTTTTCCGATACCCACAAATAATCTTGAAGTAACTCTACTAATTTCATATCTATGAAGTGGTGGCACTTTAGAATGAACTTCTGATAACTCGGTCAAAGACACCCATGACCTCAAGAAATCCTCAGCAATTTGTCTATCGGTTAAAATATCAAGAAGCCAATGTAAATTATCCGCTTGTCGTGTGATTTGAGCAACATCTTGTAAATCCCCATTTGAAGCTTTCAAGAAATGTTTTTTTAACAAAAGTAAACATTTTTCACAAGCCGAATATAAAGATTCTTTCCTTAAATCATTTCTTGATGAATTCTCATGAAGCATTTTTGAGACCAAAACTTTCATCTCTCGCCTTGCTTTTTCATCTTTTCCTTCAAGAACAATGTGCAAAAGCTTGAGAAGAACCTCTTCATTATTGTCACCATGGTCAACCCCTGATGTAAAGTCAACTGATACCCTTTTTAGAACTTCAATGGCACCTACCCCTTCCAGCTGAAGCTCCGATAATAAAGAAGATACCTTTTCTTCTTCATCTTCAGCCCATGGGGCAGCTTCTAGATACTCCAAACAAGATAAAACCCCAGCATCGAATCCAATTGCTGCTGACACCTATGTTAAACATAATACAATTATAAGACCTATTCAATGTCCTAAAAGGCTTACAAACAACATTCAATCAAACACTGCAAGAAACATGTATTCATGGTTTCCATTAGGAATTAAAAACTTTCATGTAGTGAATCCATCTTCCTAACTATCAAGAATCATGTAATTTCATATGGTATATCAATTTGGCACAAGTTCTTAAATTCAATCATGTAACATATGAAATTTGCATTTTGTGGATCACAATTACACTATACTAAACGAAATGATGTAAATAAATGTAGTAGTATATAATTAGGTTACCTTCAAGATCCCAAGAACCTTAGGAACATCTTCCTTCATGAGCTTCCTCCTCAAATCTTTACAATACATCAACCTAATTGACTCTATATACACCTCAATATCATCGCAGTCAGAAATCTCAACAATGTATGGTTGTTGCCCTCCTTTCCATCGATAATCTGATAATTTGGAGGCGAAAAACCGACTATGACCCACCAAGATCTGTCGATGAGCATTCATGGAAACAATCATACCATCTTTCGATGTCAACGTGAGCTTCACATCACTCGAATTTGGGTCATTGAATTGGCTGCCGGGGCTACGACAGGACAAAAGATCCAACAACCGCTGTTGCATCAAAGCTTGTTTGTCGATAATAATCGGTGGTGGGATCATATGATTGCTGGGTTTTTTAGGGGTTGGATATGAAACATTGCCGTTGGCGTTTGAATTATTGGGGATCTTACAATCAGGTTCGTTAGCCATCATCTCGAAAAGAGTTGGGCTGGATCGGGTTTTATCGGAGGTGGGTGGGGGCGGCGACATCGGATTCAAGAGTCCGGCGGTGAGAGCAGAGTTGAAATTGGTAAAAGAAGATGGAAATGTTTCGTGGTGGTTAGCACCGCCACCGTATACGGCGGTGGTAGTAGTCATGGTTGTCTTATCGCGATTTACCGGTGAATCGGAAGATAAAATAACGGATTTCTCAACACTTAACGAAGGTTCTTCAATTAAAGATTCCCTTGACGCAGACACGACCGGAGAATCCGAACAGCGTTGAGGGTTAACGGTGGTTGTTTGCGGTTGAGGTGGGTGTTTGTAGGAGGAAACGGCCGATGGGCAACACCAAGAACTATTTTCCGGTGACACAACAGACGGGTGTTGATGGTGGTTAGTGATGGTGGATGAAATAGTGGTTTCTTTGATCCGCCGGCGTCTGAACTTATTACTGGTGGTGGGCTTTTTCTGTAGATGAATTTTATGGTTGTCTGAAGAGGCAGTAGCTGCCATGTGAGTTTAAGGGCTTTCTTGGGCTTTGTCTTTTAGGTTAATTGGGCATCTAAACTCTCAACCATTGTTTTGTGATTCTCATAAACAAAGATATTTTATTGCAAACAGCGGTTTATACAAGACACTGTCTATGTTACGGTGGTTGTGTGTGAGAGAGAAAGCATAGAGAGAGAGAGAGACACACACAGACTGACAGGTCAGAGGTCGTAGTTATATCGATGGGGCCAAGTCATTGTTTTGCTTCGTTGGTACTATGAACACACACAGTGAGCGTGAAGTATGTGTGTGAGAGAGGATGAGAGATATCATAGCTATGTCGACGGTGGTGGTGGAAGTGGTGGTGGTGCGATGGTGAGTGGAAGCCGTAGAGGGGAGATCGATATTGGACACTTTATAAAGGTGTAACATATGATTACTATTGTAGAACTATTATGTGTTTCTTCAAAGTTATAATGATAATGTTTCAATTCTATCTACATACAATAACTATATACCTAATATAATTAATTTCTTATTTCAATGCACCATTGTTTTCTAAAATCATTAATAAAGGGTTGTTATATCTTAAAGATATTTAAATTTATGACTTTGAAGGTTGTAGATATCCATTAATAAATGGGTTTTATATCTTGGTCCGACTTTCTTTTTTGGTTGGTTTGTTCATCTTTGTTTGTGGTCTCACACTTACCCATAAGTTGATTTTGCCTAATTTGTTTGTCACTTATTTCATTATGTCTTAATCATAATTAATGATGTTTACAAGTTGATAATATGCATTTGTGCAAATTTCCATGACAGATACTACAATTGGCCAAACCAATTGTTAGAGAACATTGACACCTACTAGGAATAATTCCATCAATGATTTACCAATCCGAAATGTCATTCTTATTTAAGTACAAAAAGGCTTATGTGAGGACCATGGAAAACAATTCTCTATTTCAATTATGTAGTGTCCACAAACAATAGTTTAAAATAGGTTGTCAAAACAAGTGTGCTCTAGAGTATCTCCAAACAAGGCATGTTTGCATGTTTTTTGGCCACATATGTGAATAGAATGTCTATGGTGTTCGATTAAAGTTTTTTGAATAATGTTGGCGTGTTTTTGTTAGGATCTATGCATATCTATTTCAAGCACCTTTTATATGTGTTATTAGAAATAATCATTTAGAAATATTATGGAAATAGTTTGAAAACCATTATAAATTAAAAGCTGAGGAAAAAATGTTTCCAAACCATCTCCCTCTTTTAACAACAGAAAAATACTTTGTCAAAAGAGTATATGATGGTATAACAATTAACAAAAGAGACTAAAGTTAAGTGTTTAACTATTCCAAATATAACATCATAATCAATCTTCTAAATTTCCTCAAACTCACCCGTCTTCAAAGTCACTAAGCAACCGACTACGGTTGCTAACTTGAACATATGTCAAATTAGAATGTTTTATAAAAAATCATAATTAACGATAGGGGTAGATATTATAAGAACAATATATATATATATATATATATATATATATATATATATATATATATATATATATATATATATATATATATATATATATATATATATATATATATATATATATAACATCCGTAAAACCAACAAAACTTCATTTTAGGGGAAACTATTACATAAAACAAAGTACATTGTCACAACATCATAAAATTCAACAAAACATCATCAAGACAACAATATATGAAATAAAATGCATGATAAGGTGAATTACTTATAAACCTCGAAGTCATTGTGGTCACCTCACCTTTTACTTAGTATCTCCTAAGGGTTTCCCCTTCACCTATTGTAGGAACTAACACAACGAAATTAGCCTAAACAGAGGCACCAAAACTGTAGCATCATAACATTGTACTACGTATACGTGAACCATCACACAAGTACTTTGAGAAGGTCTTGCAAAACCAGATTTAAACTCAAAAGTTTCAATCTCATTCGGTGTATGGATGCACATGCTCATAATTTTAAACTCAAATAGTACGGAAAACATTAACACATGAATAAGGCATCTCCATTTAATATATACATTTCTCAAAACACTACATGTGTGCATAACTACATATAGTATTTCAAACAAGAGTGTAAATCTAGTGTTATAACATATAATAATTAACTCAAAGTATAATGTCAAAATAAAGGACACGTGCTTTATCGTAAAGTACTCACCTTAATGTGTAGGCATTCAATCTTTTATTCAACTTCATTAAGTGTAAGGAATGTTTTAGATTGCCTGTATACAAATAATTAAGTTATATGATTAACCTTAATTGACATCAAACTTTCTAATTAGCACTACTACAATTACTTAACTTTTTTTTATCAAAAGTACTTGTTACAAGTCCTTAGGACACCAATGGAAGAAACCATAGGCTAAACGGATCAATGTTGAAAAAGTTGTGAAGTGTGTACAAGTGAGAAGATTACAAGGTTTGGTAAATTTACTCATGAACATTATAAAGTTGTACAAATGATCAGACTTATACAAAACAAGAAAAACTTTATAAATGGCATTCTACTTTTCCTAGCTTAACTATCATGTTTATAAATTAGGTTTTGATGACTTAAGGTAGTTATAAATTGTCTAAAACCTTAAATGTAATTATTGTAAATCAAGGTTGCTTCATTTATTTTCAAACATTGCAATATAAAAACACATAAAAATAAACACAAATAAATATTACCTAAAATAATTTCCAAATAATTCATGGATCCAAATGAGTTTGAACAAATAGAAACTAGTGTTCAACAAAGAACATCTATAAGGATATCCACACAAAGACCTTGAAACACCAACTAGAATGCTAACCCCCTTTTCTGACAATCAAAACAAGCACCACCTTCTTATTCAACATATCAAAATTGAAGAATAAAAGAGGAAAGGATAGGAGAGTTTGGATGTGGGTAAGATTCAAATCACCAATCTCACTTTGTCTCGTAGACTTAGTCTAAATAATAAGAAATAATTTTTTTACTTGTTTTGATTAAATAATAATATATACTGCATATATTATATTTATTTGATATATTATTATTTTTGTGTGTGACCCTATAGATTTATATATAGTTAGCAATATAGTTAAAAGACTTGTTCTTTGCAGTTGTGGTGACTTGGTAAGGCATGTGGAAGATATGGTGGATAACCTATTGACCCATGTTCAAATCCTGGCACTACTAAGCCTTTGTGGCCATGGAGGTTCGCCTGCAGTGACTCCGGGGCATGAGGCAAAGCCTCATGTTTGCAGCGGGGAATTAGTCGGTGCGCGAAAGCTGGCCCGGACACCCTTGTTAGGGAAGTTCCCTTTCCAAAAAAAAATCCAACAATAATAACCTTTTAATAAATGTCATTACATATTAATGCATTAATTAAACAGATCATCATTATCTTTAATTTAGGCTTCAAAAAATGTGCACTAGATTGAATCCTACTCAATGACATGAACTTAGACTACTATAATCTGATTCTAAATAATAACATATCATTAATTCCATAATCAAAATCATATATAGATGGATCAATTAATGACTCACCAAATCAAAGGATCACATCACCCATTAAAATTTCAGAAGATCCTATTTAACCATGCATATGTATTAACTTCAATGGATTAGTAATAAAGCATTAAGTTCCATTAATAAACACACCAAATCATAATCCCTAATTAAATATTAATGGATCTAGGAAGTGATTCATCATTGATGGAGGCTAAACTCAACATGTAACCATTCAAATATAAGAGATGACTACCTTAAAGGTTTAAACAACCGATTTTGATGTTATAAATCAATTTTAGCCACAATTCATTTAATATATTTTGAATTTTTCTCCAAATACCAATCTCTCCGACTCTTCTCAATTTAATAATCTTCCAAATGAGGGAGGGTTAGAGGTACACATCAAAACCAGATCTCCGGTATGGATCCAATCTGACCCAAAATCTAGATCAGGTTAAAATTGATTTTTGACCAAATCAGATTATATAATCTAGTATCCCGGATTGAAACCTATTTGATATTTTAGACTATGAATCATATCAGATCCCATATCGTAAACCGATTTAACTAAAATATGTATCTTAATTTGGTTTTGAATCCAATTTGTTTTATGCCTGTTAAAACAATACAACTTGATTTTTTTTTCTAATCACTGGAAAACAACTAGTTTTGACTTCTCTTGAATTTTCCCCACTCTAAACACATATAATAAATGTTAGACACTAGTTTTTAACACACGAATATAAATACCTTTCTCTAGTTCATTAACACTCTTTAAAAATGATTTCAAGAAATTCTACTACTCGAGACTCGAACAACATTATGGTGAAAATCTTAACAACCACTTGGGTGAATGATGTTTGGGAGCATTATGATTTGTGCCAAATGTCTAGTGGCGAGGAAAAAGCCCATTGCAAAAAAAAGACTTGCTTATGGGCAAATCCAACTATAGTATCTTCTAAACTCATGAAAATAAATCTCTTCTAGTTTTAAAAGTGTAAGCAGATCCAGATCAACTGAATATTACTCCCAACAAAGCCATCTTTATTTACAACGACAACACAATTCGAAAAAGCTTTTGCAAGTTCATGATTCATGAGTGGTTTCCTTTCAACCACTTCGACACCCACAAATGACATGAATTCTTAGAACGAACATGTGATTGTAATTTTCGCAAGCAAGTCCCAATGCTCTGTGACAAATTTGAGCTAAACTGGGTTCAAGGCCTTGAGTGAAACACCACGACCTCAAGGTTCTTCCTTCTACTCCAGAAACTCCAAAATAAAACCAAAAAGGGCTCTTCAAGCTTCACAATACACTCACACACTTTAGGGTTTCGAAATGAGGAAGGAGGTTGAAGATAAGAGGGTGTATGAGGCCATAAAGGTGCTTAAATAGGCTCCAAAGTGTAAAAATTAGGTTTTGCACCCTGTCTATGTACACCCTGCGTGCTAAGAGTATGCCCAACGTACACAAGAAATGGCCAAAAATTACGAAAATGCTATTAGGGACCAATCTTGCAAACAAATATCAACTCAAGGGTCAAAAACGGATAACTGAAAAATTAGATGTTACAAGTTGATCAAGACAAAGAAGATGTGTAGTATAATGAGATTGGTCCCTCGATAATGAAATCATAGGGGTAAGATTGGATTTTATGTTCATAACGGAGCTTACCGTGTTTACTGAACGAGTTCAGAAAAAGGAGGGTTCAGTCAAGTTAAGTTTTTATAAACGAATTTTCGTGATATTATTTTTAAAAGTATATTGTTCTCACAAATTTAATTCGGCATAAAAATTATCAAAAGCTTGGTTTGACTTATTACATATGAATTTTGAATAAGCACTAAAGGTATCGAGACTATTGTTTAGGTAGTGATTTCATTGGAGCTTCCTCGTTGTGAAATCTGATAATGTGGAGAAAAAAAAAGAGTGAAGTATTTTTAGTTCAAGTTTTTAAGTTTCCTTTTATTTATTTCCGTCTTTATTCTAAATTATTTTTAGGTCATCTATCTTTCCATTTGTTTATCATGTTTAATCTTTTTATTACTTGAGGGAAGTAAAGTTCAAGCTTGGGGAGATTTGATATTCCATTTTATGCATCTTTTAGGATAGTTTTTGTTATCATTTAGCATCATATTTTATGCATATGCATGTCATTAGTTTAAATAATGTTCAACTCATGTCTTTTATCAGAATTCTGTACTGCTAGCATTTTTGTGTCATTTTCAGATAAATTGAGTGGAGTTGTATTTTGGGAGCAGCTGGATGCATGTTTGGAGCTTAAATGGAGCTGGAACTGAAGAATGATTCTAAATAACAAGGAGTTCTTAAAATGAAGAGTCACGTCCGAAACGACCCAAAAATAAGTTTATACGATCGCAATTCTCCTTTCTGCGATTGCATAAATGTCACGAAGTTCCCAGAGTTGAGATGAGAAGAAAAAGTGATTTCTACGATTGCATATGTCAATTTTGCGATCACATTTCTTACACGCACCTCCAGAAACTTCATATTTGGCTTCATACTTCATTCAGACACAATTATGGAAGAAATCACGTTTTCTGCGATCGCATAATCCCCTTCTGCGATCACATTTTTTGGCCCGAAGTTCTGAAAACGTTGAAGATAGCATCGTATATCATTTAGCGGATAATCTAGAATTTATCTGAAAATCTGCGATCACATATCTGAAAACTGCAATCGCATTGTTCAGTTTCTTTCTCTAGAAACTTCTGTCTCTCATATAAATACGACCCTTATTATCAGATTAGATAATTCCAGGCGATGAAGAACACTTTTGAATACGATTTATGATACCTTTCAAAGATTTTTGAAGATCTGAAGGTTGTGAATCATCTCATTCGTTTAGTTTAGAAGATTATTCGGTTAATGTTTCTCTTTATTAGTTTAGATTCATTTTTTGTCATGTCTGGCTAAACGCTAGTTTTTTGTTCTGCATTAGACTAGTACTTTTCATGTGATTAGTTTTCAGATATGGTTTTCTTTTTGTGTTTCTATCTAGAATTGTTAGTTTTGAGCTGAATGAAAGTTTGATTTTTAATTTTTGTTAGTCTGATCACCTAGCTAGGATTTTTATTATTCCAGTAAATCAGTTAATAGAATCTGTAATTGGTCTTGTCAACTGATAATAAGTAGCAAGTATCAAATTGGATCTATGTTTGGGATTTAACTCTGATATAAACTGTAAAAATCATATCTTTACGCTTCCGAGCTTGTAAGGAGTATTAGGTATTGCTGGGAATTTTATACAAATCATAAAGCTGCTTTTCTGAATTAATTAAGAGTTTATTTAATTGAACAGTAAAAAGTTAGGGTTAATTCAAAGAGCTTTTTTTGATTAAATAAATTAGGTAAAAGATATTATACAAGAGCTTGTTAGTTTTTCTCAGTACCAACATAGATAGAACACATTCTGAATAACCAGATCCAAACTGATTGCATGAGTAGGAAAGTCGCAACAGAGCTGAAATCGTTTTTATTATTGATTTTTAGTTAGTTTATTTTAGTGTTTAGTTGAATTAAAAAACCCTCTTTTATATTTTATGTTTCTTGACTAGAATGTGCCTGATGCAAAAAGGCATTGATCGTTAGGTTGTTTCCCTGAGGATTCGATCCTGCTTCCCTGTGCTATATTATTATGGCAACCAATAGTGAAAATTTTATTTGCTTAATACACCTACGACAGCGTGTTAGCAATAAGCAAGTAAAAAAAATTTGTTGAATTTTGACTAAGCTTGCTTGTAAGCTTGAAATCAATAAGTAACAAACAATAAAAGTCATAGAGATAAATAAACTTGTATTTCATATAATCATGTGAGTACAAGATGAATACATATTTCATACACACTTTAAAACATACATCAAAGCCCTCTATTTATAGATAATAAAAGTACACTCTATTAATCGGACACAACTAAGGTATGGTGTATAGATGGTCATGCCTCCCATTCTTGACCGACACAATCTTCCAAAATTTGTAAAATGTTTTCTTCGGTGAGCAACAAGAAAAAGGGCTTGATAAACTTCGCATATGCTTCTCAAAAGGTCTTCACATCATCATTTCTCCACTTCTCATCAAGAAAATATTTAACTAAGTTTCTTACCTGTTGAGGGTCACTTCATACTTCAAAAATTTCCTTTAAGTGACCTCACAACTATCTCTTCACCTGTGAGAAACTTGACTAACAACTTCCAAAACTTTCTTATAGCAAGAAACCAATTAACTTTTTCCCGAACAACATGATTCACCTCTTCAGTAGTGTAGTTTGCCCTATCCACTGCCTTAAAAATTCCTTTAAGTTGACTATTGGTGAATCTATGAAACGATTATACACGATGGAAGTTCTTCTCTATGGCCTTGCCCAAACGAAAAATTATTCTAAGATTTGGAAAATTTGTAGCTCCACTCTTTATCTGCTGAATTCATTTGGTTACCATTATAACATCATCAAGTGCAGGCAGTTCCACATGGTCATCAAGAAATGAGTGAATTATTGAGTTTTTAGTCAAAAAATAGTTTAATTATAATGTCAAACTTGACGTAAAAAGAAATGAAAGCATATTTAGATTTGAATAAACTAAAACCATTTTACCTACCAAAGATAATTCAGCAAAGCTTAGAAAGATTAAATAACCATAGAAAAGGAAAAAAAAAATTACAACCTTTCACGTCTTTGGTTCCTTTTGAAAATTTGGATGTTGATAAAGATGTCCTTAAGCTCAAAGGTAGAAGCTCTCTAGAGATATCTACCAAGCAAGGATAAACCACCAAAGGTGCTAGTCTTCACATGTATATAAGTTGTACTTAATATTTAAGATTTATACCAAATAAACCTTAAAGAAAAACAACATATAAGGCCTTAACTCAAGCTCTAAAATTGAAAGAATAATAAGAGAGTGAGAGGCTCATATTTACGAAAATATGGAAGCCCTATATGGAGAAAACATCATCAAAAATAACCAAAATTTCAAGCAAGTTATGCCTTCCTTTTATACATCCAAGCATGTACCAAAGTCAAAGCATGTTAGTAGAAGTGTGATGCTCTTTTATGACAAGTATGGGAGGTAAATGGAAAACTACAAGCAAGTCTAAAATGTGTTATTCACTCTACCTCTAACTATATATATATATATATATATATATATATATATATATATATATATATAATATAATATAATATAATATAAAAGAGTATCTTTTATACAAACAAACTCTAAGACATATAACATAGTATAATTAATGTGTGTGTGTGTGTATATATATATATATATATATATATATATATATATATATTCTAACAAGTTTAATGAGATATATTTATAACTTATAAAAATCATACTTTTGATATATTTTAAAAGTTGTTATTTCTCCAATAAATATATTTCCATAAATAAAATTTTCAAATTAGTCGTTTTTTTCATAAAATAATAATTTTACAATTAAATGTAAGTGTTGATTATATTTATTAATAATCAAATTAATAATAAATAACAATTTAGTAGTAACTTGCTATAAGGTGTGACCTTGTAGGATTATATGTCATTAGAAATATCATTCTATAATAACTCTTGGGCATAAAGATCTTTCATGAATCTCAACATCAATGGTGGAAAATTCATAGCCAAGTGAT
The DNA here is from genome assembly GCF_002870075.4 of Lactuca sativa. Taxonomy (NCBI): domain Eukaryota; kingdom Viridiplantae; phylum Streptophyta; class Magnoliopsida; order Asterales; family Asteraceae; genus Lactuca; species Lactuca sativa. The sequence continues at coordinate 8,448,640 of NC_056628.2, forward strand.
CTTAGATAATCAAAAGCTATGACATAAGGATTTTTGAAGTTGCAATGCTTCTCAATCTTCGGACTGAATACTCTCTTAATGAAGAAGATTTCTTCATGATTTATCTTGACAAAATGTGTGTGCATTCTGCCATACTCTTTACCGTTGTGCACTAAAGTGTATTGACAGAAGGGAGACTTATTGAATGATCTTTGTTTGAAGGTTTTGGCATGATCTGATCTCTCGATCTACTAAATATCCTTGCTTTCTTTACCATGCTTGTTGTGAAATTGGCATAATCACTCAAAACCGAGAGGAAGTCTTTTGTTTATGGGAAGAGTCAGATCAAGATCATCAAAAACTTTGAAGAATTTGTTATTTGGGGACAGAGGGATATCCCAATAGGTGTTTTTGTTGGGACCGTTTAGGAACGATGAGGTACATAATCTTCATCAACATGTCTTCATATTAGATTGGCCCATGATTGAATTAAGAAATCATCCATATTGACTTCATGAACTGTTGGAAGATTTCTTCTTACAACTTCACAGACCTCAAATCTATCTTCATACATTGAGTAGTTGGAGATTCCTCAACTTTGACTGAAGAGTAGATGCTTTATTTATATTTGCTTTTGGGAGGAGAGGACTTGGATTTTTTTGGGATTTGGGAGGAGAGCTTGGTTTTGGGGAGATGTTGGAGGGGGGGGATTTTTATTTCAACATTTTCTTTGGTTGATGAACCAGACATGGATCTGGATCTAGAGTTGAACGGACATGTCTTCGCAGGAGATGTTGTCTGCAGTGGAGGATTTTGAATTTCCCTATGTTCATCTTCTTTGGTCGTTCCCTTTTAAGGAAGAAAGCTCTACTTTCTCCTCAAACTTGCGTTCTTTTAATTCTTTGAGAAGTTAAAAACTCTAGCGATGGCAATCTATTTCTTTGCGTTCACCTAATTTATTGTGAGAGTGTTAGCATCCTGTAGATGATTGATGATGCCCTTTAATAACTTGAGAATTTTTTGATAAGTATCACCGGGAACATTTATCAAGCTTGTTTCTTCGGTCACCAACCTTGTTAAGACTTGGAGAAGAACAAAGTTATCTTTATTCAAATATTTGATTTTTAGTTGAAGCTTGTTGTAGGAAGTGCCATAGGCCATGCAACACTCGTTAATCAACTCTTTCATCTCCATTGCAAAGGTTTTAGAGTCCGCTTCCATATTTTCTTTGACAACTTTCATCTCTTTCACCATCTCTTCTCCTATCTTAATCATTCACCCTGATATTTCTTTCTTGACTCATCCAAAAACTTGATTACTTCTCTTAATAATTCCACAAAACCATTCCTTTATTGGTGGTTGACTGGATACAACAACTAAAATTTTCTCAACTTTTTCATTTAGGGCTATGGACTCTTCCTTTGATATGTAACACCCGTTTATTTATTAGTTAAATAAATAAATTAATGGACGAATGGTAGCCTAAACTAAATAATTATAAATGCAAGGTGTTGGGTTCGAGAAGTTAATTGCCACATTTTAGAAGTTGGGGGTTAAAAGTGTAAGTTCTGGATTTAATTTTAAAAGGATTTCAGAAGTTAGGGGGCGTTGGTAATTTATGGACTTAAATTGAAGAGATTTGAGGGTTTAGGGGCTGGTTGGTAATTTCAGGACTTAATATGAAAGGAAATTATGGGAGCAAGGGCTAAAGGGTAAATATTGGATTAAGATTGAAAGAAAAAGGGAAGGAAGGGGCCAAACTCGTCATTATGGAGGTAAGTTTGGGGGATCGGGGTATATAACCCGTCACCCCTCCCGCTTCAAACCCTAAACCTAATCGTTTCTTCACCAGCCGCCATCCTTATGACCCCTTAGCTGACGCCGCTACACCTCCCGTCGACCGAATGGTGTGCCACCAGAGATGTTTCCCCCCTGATGAGTGTCGAAGAACTCGAAGCATGCCAAAGACCGATCGACTACCTCGTAGCCTTGATCGGAGTCGCGAGCCAACTACAAGCAACCTCAACTGTCGCCGCCGGTGGGTGTAATGATCAACGAGGTCGTAATCTCGCTTTCCTCCGGTGCCACCATCATTGATGAGGTTACCAATCAACCGCCACAGCCATTGTAACTGTTCTAAATCGCTGCTATTTTTCTTCTTCTTCTATTCAACTTGTCGCCGGCCACCTTGTGGGTGGAGGGACTCATGGCGTTTCCTGTTATCACCGGTGAGTGATGGTTTAGTTCAAGGCTCGTGCGCGACGTGGGTGCGTTGTGGGGGAAGTCCTGTCGAGTTGGGTCATGGAGAACCACCATGGCAGCCAGCCATGGTGGCTATCATCACAATATGCCGCCTACTGCCGCCGCCGTACGCCGCTAGATCGATGGAAGGATCAGTTTTCAAGAAAGTATGTGTGCGTGTGTGTTTATTTGGTCGGAAAAGGCATCACCACCACCGTGAGGTGGTGGCTGCCACCATGGGTGGGTGTATTTTCTTTAGTGTGTGTGTGTGTGATTTCAGATCTTGAGTTGTAACTTGTAACATGAGTGGTATAATGAAAAGAAATGGAAAACCACCACCTTAGGGTGGTGGCTGCCGCCTCCTGCCGCCACCGGCCGCCGTGTCGGGTGGCGGTGTGTTTTCCTTGTGAGTTTGATTCGTTTGGGGGTGCTTGAAACCCTAATGGGCCAAAGTAGCTCAAATGGGCCTAATTTCACTTGGGTTTATTGTTGGGCCTTTCTATTGGTCCTAAATGATTAAGATAATAATAGACCATCCAAGAGCAAGCAATTGAACTAGAATAATTTAATGGGCCTAGGGTAAGGCCCATGTAAGGGGTTTAGGCCCAATTTGGAAAATTAGGCCATAGATGGGCCATAGTTTGGGCCTTAATAATTACATGATGTTGGGCCTCGGAATAAGACCATGTATAGGCCTAGGCCCAATTTGGAAAATTGGGCCATGTGTTGGGCTTTGATTCCTAGTTGACTTTGGGCCTACGGATTGGGCCTTGGGCTTGAATAAGCCAAGGTTGGGGTAATGTAATTATCCAAAGTAAGTGTTTATGGTTATGTATTAGGACCCAATTATTAGTTGGGTGTTATTTTGGTGTTGACAGTTCGGGAATCTGTCAACCAGTAGCTGGGGTCGAGTCTACGGGACTTCAGCAAGTGTGGGATTGTGTCTACGGAACTTCAGCAGTGTGAGGTGAGTTACCTTCCAGTAGCGGTGGGTCTACGACCACAATGTCGGCCCACTAGTAGGATTGTATGATAGATGTTTGTCTCTGTGATATTCATCTAGGTTTGCTACTACCTGTGATATGTTATTGTGCTAGTATGATATGATGCTATGTGTAAGTGGCAGTAGGGGGAGATAGTCCCCCAGAACACCGGTCGATAGGGCCAAAGGGGCGGTTATGCCCAACCATGCTAGATAGTTTATGAGATATATGTGTTATGTGGTAGTGGTAGGGGTGAAATAGTCCCCAGTATCCGGTCGAGAGGACCGAAGGGGAGACCAGCACCCAGATATGCTAGTCAGTATCCGGTCGAGAGGACCGAAGGGGAGGCAAGCTCCCAGATATACTGGTCAGTATCCGGTCGAGAGGACCGAAGGGGAGACCAGCACCCAGATATGCTAGTCAGTGTCCGGTCGAGAGGACCGAAGGGGAGGCAAGCTCCCAAATATACTGGTCAGTATCCGGTCGAGAGGACCGAAGGGGTAGGTCGGGCACCCAGATATGCCTGACAATATTTGTATGTTATGTGATTGTATGGTATGCGGTATAATGGGGGAACTCACTAAGTTTCGTGATTACAGTTTTTAGTTTTGGTTTCAGGTACTTCGTGTTTAGAGGAAAGGAGCCGGCTTGATCGCAGCGCATCACACTATGGTTTTCCGCACATGAGATCTTTGGGATTACACTCTGATATTATTTTATGATAGCACGTTTGATTATTTCTACTTTGGTTTTTACATGACATGATATTACAGATGTTTTATTACAATGTTGGTTTTATAATGATGTATTTAAAAATGAAATTTTTGGCCTGTATTTTTGGGATGTTACATGATACTAATGGCTTCTTCCTTTTCTTTTGCGAGGAAGTGGGAGGTTTGGTTTTGTTGGTGGATTGTTGTGAGGCACTTGATTCTTTATCTGACATGAACATATGAATTACATCCATTTTTTCATGTTCATCCACACTCATATCAAAGCTAAAGAGTGGCTTTGCACTGATTTACACTTTTCCACCATTATAACCTTTGTTTTTAGGATAATCATTGACTCCTCGATCTTGTGCAACTTTACCTTCATTTTCTCTTTGCATTACTTCCTCCATCATCACCATCCATTCCCGAGTCTTCTGAATACCATGAATCATATGAACATTGATGATAATGGATGTGAGGTATTTAGCTATTGGAGTTTCAACTTCCTTGGACTTAACTTGTCTTTCTTGAACTGAAGTAGATTTGGATTTCCTCTCACTAACTGCATTCTTAAAATTTTCAAACCTCTTTGTCTCCTCAACAGTCTTTGGCTTGTATTTTTTTTCATGCTATCACCTAAAAGATTTTCCGAACTAGTAACCACCGGGTGCCCCCCAGGTTCATAGATCCTTGCACCATAATACTCTATGTGCCAAAGTCGTTTGTATGTAATGTTGATGAAATAGGTTTTCAACGACTTCCTTAGTCTCCTTGTTCAAAAACAAGTTTGGCCTTGGTTCTGTTTTGGAAAAGGTCTCTAAAAAGGATATTGTGGTGCAAAATGTTTATTTGATAATGAGCGAAGGGTAGAGGACAGGGCCTTAGGGTAAACAAAGTGCACATGTTGTCTCTTGGAGACCTTAGGAGTTTTATTGACATCACGGTTCATTTCGACCTTCACACGGATTCATCTATATATTTAGGTGAAATAGGTTCACCTTCTGCACCTGAGAGGTTAGGTGAGATTTTTTTGGGTGATCTAGCGTTAGATCCAACACCATATGGAGCGTTTTGAGAAACTATGGTGCCTAATATAGGCCGCTTTTTGTCTTGGTGGGCTATGTAACGCCCGCAGATTCGGGTCAGTTAGAGACAATGAGCATCAAAAATGAGTTTTTGATGGAAGATTATTTAGAAGGAATAATATTAACCAAGTGGCATTATATGTTACAAGGGTTTTGTACATATAAAGAACGCTGAAATCCGAGTTATAACGAAGGAGTTATGACCCGTCGAAGTTTCGTGACGGAACCAGCACGACACCGGGAAGCGTAAATAGTGAATCTACGATAGAATGACTTTTAGCCTTAGCAATCTAAACGAAAGTCGTAGAATATGTTAAACCGAGAGCGTCCATAAAAAAACGCCCAAATCTGACTTCTGATGAGGAAGTTATGATTTTTCGAAGTTTCGGTTTAGCAGTGTACAGCCCGAAGTTCGAATATTAGATCGAGCGGTTTCTAGCCGACACAACCTGAATGAGAATCGAAGATCTCGTTAATAGTAGCATAACGATAAAAATATAGACGAAAACGGGCGTCGGATGAAGAAGTTATGGATTTTTAACGGACCAATCCTGTCCGGGCCTGTTAAAAATATAAAATTTAAAATAAAATCAAAATTAACTGACAGAGTCTAAACAAAAGTTGTAGAGTATGTTCCCGCCTACGCGTGGATATAAAGAACATCGAAAACGGAGCTCGTATGCGAAAGTTATGAATTTTAGAAGTCCAGTGTGCAATTTGCGAAACCTGATGCGAACTAGATGACGTGGCAACATTTGGGCCGTCGCTTGTTGATCACGGCTCAGCCTTCGGATTCAGACACCTAGCTCGCAAGCGCAGCGCGTACTAGAAGAACGCAACGCGTCCGAAGAACGCCTCGCGTCCGAAGGAAACGCTGCGGGTACTTCGTATCTTTCATGCGGTCCGAGAGATAGCCACGTCGCCCCAACAGGCTTGCAACACGCGTCTCTACGCCCCGTGTAGATCAACCGAACGCAGCGTGTTCAACGAGGGCTCGCAGCTATAAATAGAAGGGCGAGGCCATCCGATTTTCCACACCTTTCTCACTTCTCTCTCTCTCTCTCACTACTTTCTCTCTCTAGCCTATCCTAACCCCCCTAAACCCTAGGGAACCCCTAGCACCCGAAGGAATCCCCGAGGCTCCCGGAGTCCTGAGAAAAAAAGGTCTTTCGGTTTAGAAACCCTGCTCCAAGCAAAGCCCGATTTTCTTTAAAACCAGCTGTAAGTGAGCTACGCCTATGAAATTTTTAATATAGTTTTTAAATAATTATAGTAATGTTATTAGGTTCTTAGAATATTTAATTAGGCTATTATTATGGGTTATATAATGTCGTTGTAATATCTTTTTAACCACTCGCGGTATGGGGGATCCGTTTTGGAGGGCCGCTTGGGTTGCTGGATTTAGAAGTGCTTATATGCCAAAATGATCCTGCCCTCCGGTGTTCCATGTCTGGCCTCGTCTGTATATAGTGGGTGAAAAGTATTATGTCGTGCTTATATAATACTAATAATAGCTAGACTATTAAATAGTCTCGGTGAATATTAAACTAAACCCTAGTGGTAATGATACTAGGTTTTGTCGAGGGAAATTGTTTTGAGAGTAACAAAGCGTTGTTCGAGTGCCGAGTCACCACCTTCTCAAGTGAGTGCATGGTTACTTTCATCTTACACATAGATATGAAGTATTTTATATAAATTACTTGCTATGTGTCTGAATATTTGCTGTCTATGCTGGATGAACGATTTTATACATGTTTTAAATGATTTAAACTGTATATGTATTTTATATGTACAAAATATGTTGGGTAAAACATGGGTAGATGAATGATGAGGGATGAAGGCTGAAATAGAGGAACATTAATAGTATGGACCTAGTGCCCTATAGGTGAATATTGGCAGCAATGGACCTGGTACCCTATAGATGAGCACTGGCAGTTGCGCCAAAATCTGTAGATGTTTTAGATCTACGATAAACATCCTAGCTGCTGCGCTCTAAGGATAGTATCGGCAGTTGTGCCTAATAGAGAACATTATAACCATGACAGTGGCGTTTTAAGGACAATACCGGCAGAAGTGTCTCATAGAGAATGTCACAATTCTGGTAGTTGTGCCTAAGTGATAATATTAGCAGTTGTGCTTGACAACTGTGTCATTGGCAACGATGGAATTCGTGCCGTTTCCTTAGGATGATCCTTAGGAATGAATGAACGAGGAGTAGCTGATTCTTAGGGTAAATCCTTAAGAAAATAATGTGGATGGGTAATTGGGATAATTGTTTGATGATGAAACATAATAATTATATTATTGTGGGTTGAAAACCCTATGTACTCACCAGGTTTCCCAACCTGACCCACTCAGTTTATTTATATCACAGGTGTTGATATGAAGTCACATTACATTGAGAGATTAAGGAGATATAAATCACTAGTGATAATAATGTAAGTTCTGTTTATGCTTATGTTTTTGTATTGACGATGACATCCCAAATGTTTTAAAATGAATAAAAATACTTTTCTTCGGAAATGCTTTGATAACGTATTTATCATGTTTTACTGGGAACAAATTCCGCAACATTTTTATTAAAGGAGGTACTCTGATTTTTATAAAGCATAAACAAAATCGGTTTTTTCTGGCCGTGAAAATGGGGATGTCACAGGCTACAAATTTCAACTTACTTTTTTTGAACACATTTTATGACTCGGAGTCCCTCTAAGTGGCTGTAAAGAGTTTTCTTTGCTTTATGAGGAGTCATATTCTTCTTCTATGGTCTTTTTTCGCTTAGATTTGGCCTCTGTATCAGACTTGTATATGGTGTTAAGAAGGGGACTGAATGGGACAAAATGATATGATTCTACATTATTCGTAACCTATTGACGTTCTATGACGTCAGAATCTGTCAGGTTAATTTCAACTAGAATGGCTTTAGAAAGTTGTTTGATTGGGCTAAAAGAAGGTTGGTCTTTGGGCAGAGTGTAACTTTTTATTTCACGAGGAAATAAGAGGTTGGTGTCATTATGAACAAAGACTTTAGCTTCATTGTGTAGATCTTGTATGGAGAGTGCCTAAAACCTCGTTGAGGTAACTTCGGTTAGACCTTCATGTGGAGTCTCCTTTATGATATACTACAAGAAGTCTTCCCAAAGTTTCGTTCCCAAATCAACTTGCTCGCATGTGAACATGCTACCTAGAATATCTAGGAACAACATGATCTTCTGATCGGCTCTTCCTGTTCTTCTAGAAAGGCATCAAATCAGGTGATGACACACAAATTTCCATACCGTAGGTAGTTTGCTTTTGTGGAAACTAAAAACATCGTTGGATGTAGTTTGGTATCCTATTTTGTACAAAACCCTAAAAACTTCATCTTTGGAGGGGTTTTTGAATTCTGCAACTTTAGGTGCTCTTAGACGGATTGCAGTGATGAATTTCTCCTTTGTGAGGGTGACAGGGAATCATTTCCAGTAGGAACCTAACTTGATTCAAGTCTTCTCTAGGACAAAATGCAAAAAAACACGCATTTGAACATGAGTTTCATGGGGATGACTTTAGTGGTTGTATCAAATGGACCAAATAATGGATGTTTCTTCAAAAATCAAATCATCAAGTTGATGGAATTGTCATACTTTTCGATTTTTGTGAACAAAGCATGATAGTTGCTTGAGGCAATCAATGAACCAAGGATTTTCATGATGGAGGTTGAACTTCTTGCACCTTTGGTTGGTTTCTTGGAAGCGGGAAATTTTATCTTTGGTTGGTTTCTTCGGAGATTCAGAAAATGTAAAGCTTTTCTTAAGGAAGAGAATTACCTTTTATATCATTGACTTTCAAAAACATTACAAACCAATTTACTTTTGACAATCGACTTTCAAAAGCTTTCCTTGATGAAGTGTTATCTTAATTCGATGTCCTTCGTCCTAGAGTGTTGTAATAGATTGTGCAAGATTTGAATTGCACTTTCAGAATCACAATACATAGGCATGCGAAGAATTCTGTAATTGTAATCCATGAGTTGAGTTTTCATCTATAAGACTTGTGAACATCAACCGACCGTTGCGACTTATTCAGCTTATGCGGTGGATAGTGAAACACAATTTTGTTTTCTGGATGACCAACTAACCAATCTTCTATTGGATTAGGTGTCTAAGCCAATAACTAAATTAGCATAATCTTGAATTATTAGCAAAGTCCTTTTAGGTTGTCCTCAAACCTAGTAATTGATTGGAATGTTTTTTGGAGAGAAAGACTGATTTGTTAATTTATTATATGATTAATAAACTAATTAGAAATCAAAATAAATAATTTATTAATATATTATGAGAATAATATATTAATTAGAAATAATATTATTTAATTAAAAAAATTAATCAGAAATTAATCGGAATTTTATATATATATATATATATATATATATATATATATATATATATATATATATATATATATATATATATATATATATATATATATATATATATATATATACACGTGTTTAAACATATTTAGCGTAATTATTTGTGACATTATGTATAAAAACATTTTTATGCATATAAAATTATATGAAAAACATAAAAAGACGTTATATTTAAATATGTATTACAAACGTTATATATAAATATACATATTATATGTGTATTTTATAATTTTGAATATGTGTTTCTTTTCAAATATAAACGTTATACGTATAAAAAACGTTACTTATATGTATGAAAAACATAAAATCTATACATTAAAAACATAATTATATGTTTTTATACATATGAAAAACATATTTATATGTTTCTTTAAAATATATATATACACGCTTCGAACTGTAAAAATACTTTTCAATTACATAAATATAATTTTAAATATGTAGATACCTTTAAAAATATTTTATATATCTTAAAACCTATTTAAAAAACATAAGATGATGATGATAATAATAATAATAATAATAATTATAATAATTATTATAATAATAATTATTATAATTATTATTATTATTATTATTATTATTATTATTATTATTATTATTTTAAAATTAAATTAGTATTTAAAATATTCCAGAGGTTTGGATAATATAGTAGAATTCTAGAAGGATAACATAAAATTAAATCAGTCAAAGTGGCAAAGGCGCCACTTTGTATGTGCTAAGTCGGATGGTCAAATTTTAGCACCCTCAAATTCTTCTCTAAGGCTGAAGGGAGTGGTAACACCCTTAGCACACTACCACATCATTTTTTATACTGTCATGTCATTTTCTTTGCTGCCACCTCGCTAACATCTTTTCATTAGCATTTTGTAAGGAGTGGTAGCATCCTTAGTGTATTTGATTTTTTTTCAAACTTATATAAATTATATGTTTTTTTAAAACACAAATATTTCATATTAAATAAAAAAGTTACAACCATTTTTGAGAATCTCATTGATGTTATCTTCGAAGGACTTATCACAAAACACAAAGTTAGTTAGTTCTCGATGCATTTTACTCATTACAAGTAAATAAACAACAAAAGAATTTCAAGCTTACCAAAAGCAAAATGTTGTGAATAACGTTGCATTGTGAAACACTCTTGTCATGTAAATTCAAGTCATATTTAATTTCTCAAAGAATTATTATCAGCCAAAAATTAACAAATCGACAACATTTAGTTTCCTAAGCTTCATCATTGAAATAACTGTGTGATTAACAATCTATCCTTGGATTTAAATCATTAAAGTTGTAATAATTAGTTTTAGTTTCAAATGGTAGAACCAAACACACCCTAGATTTTAAATCTCTCAACAATCAATTACAAAACCACAAGGTCATATGTTTAAAGTTATAATGAATCATCACCGCAAAGAACTTTGAAATGCTTAAAACTCAAACTGAAATAAACATAGATTTTTCTGAAACATAATTGTGGTAATCTGATCAACAAGAGATTATGTTTACACACAATTATGTGCAAAATCTTTGCATTTAGATGGGAAAAAGGGGGAAACTTAGAGAAATTATACAAAAGTAGTGTGAACTGTTCTAAAATTCACCATTGATAAGAAATAATTGCTTGAATTTACAACAAAATGACAACCTATTGTGTGAAATAAGCCCCAATTTCCCACCCCAAAAACAAAATCATAAAAAACGAAATATGGTTTATGATTTTTACACAAAGAAACATGTGTTTTATGTGTGTGTGTGTGTGTGTGAGAAAGAGGGAAAATGGTACCTAGAAAAAGGTCAAAGAACAGAGAAGCATAGAAGAATTTGAAGGGTGTCTGAAGACGAACAAGAAGAAGAAACAATAATCAAAATCGCATGTGAATCTGCAAAAGGTTCGACTGGAACAAGCATCAACCACTTAAACACTTTCTCTTTCTTCTCGCTACTCCGTTGCAGAGGCTTTGATGGTGCGCCCCTTGGCGCATGCCATGGGGCGGTGTTTGGCGAGGGTGGCGACCGGTGGCGAGTCTCCTAGCGATGTCCACTCCCTTTAGCTTAAGCGTCTTTTTTTAAGCAAATGGAATAATTGCCTAGTCAACATCCATGTTATCATTATCATCAACCAAAATCATAGGTGTCACTGTCACATGATCACCTTACTGCTTGTGACTGGGAAACCCCCTAAAAGGGTATATGTGCGAAAACTAAAAAAAAATATCCGATTTTATTGAACCTAAAACTCCCAAAATGACAAATCTGAATATTTCCAGAAAACTTAAGGGCTTTTACTTTTACGTTATTTGCCATAAATTATACAATTATATTTGTTGTCTTTGCGTAATGCTTCTTTAGACATAGCTAGAATCGAATCAAAATCAGTCATAATGCACAATCATGTATGATTTGGAAAAATTCGCCCTATAGAAATAACAACAAAGCATAACTAATTGATTTCCAGATCAAATACCAACAGATAAAACAAATTTCATCAATCAATAAACACCATGGCTGAAGATCATTAAATAATGATTCGTCTATAAGTAAACAAATAAAACCTTAACTATTAAACTACCTTAAAATCATAATACAAATACATAAATGTAGCAATTCCTCGATGCATACATTTAAACGGTGAATTGTAATTTCTAAGCTTTCCACCTGAACACTTGCAAGAAATTAAGGTTTGCCGACAATTAGGGTTGAAGTCACAATGCTTCGAAAATCAGAATTTAGAAGCAAATGAGTGAAATCAAAAATCAGAACTAAGAACTAAAAATAATAGGGTTGAACACTTGTAGGAAATTAGAGATCGTTGGTGTCTGTTGTGGTGGAGGCAAACTCACTGGCGTCTGATGTGGCGGAGGCAGAATCTCTGGCCGGCGTCGGCTATGGCCGGAGTCGAAGAAGACGATGGGCGCCAATCTCAAAGACAACATGGTATGGGTGTGGCCGATTTCTTTGTTTTGATTTGGCTTCTAATTTTCATTTAATTAAATGGTAAATATTTTCAAAACCACATAAATATGTTTTTTAAAAACATTATTTTGGTAAAAAAACTCCGGAAAAATTGGAGCAAAAACTTATTTTGAAACTTTTTTAAACCTACATCAAGTCACCGGTTCAGGTATAATTGAACCAATCTCCAATATTTTTACCGGTTTTTATAAAAACCGGTTATTTTAGTGCGTCTCTACAACAGCGTAAAAATCTTAAATACACCAAATATGACAAACGTTGATGCATATGTTAGCCCAATATGAAATTATGAAGTAGGACATGGTGGATATTGAAGACAAACACAAGGTTTGGGACCGATAATAAATTTATCGTTTCCTGCTCATCCTATTGTTATTATCCGAAAGGTACCTATCCTGACTCAAATTTGTACAGATTAATAATTTGTAAATCAATAGATGTTAAAACGAAGGAAATCTACCACGAACTAATAAATACACAAGCGAAACCTGGGCCGAAGCCCAAGCTCATCAAAAGGCCACTAATAAGTTTTATAAGATAACTTTCATTTTAGCTTTTAATAAGCTATATAATTTGTCAAAGTTAAAAAAAATGTTTTTTATTTTGTAATTATAGAAATTTTCCTAAGAGATTAAATACTTTTTTATTTATCTTTTTATCTATATAATATTATATAATACGACGATAAATATCTTTAATTATTATTAATTGATATTTAAATTTATTAAAATATAATATTTATTATTATTTTATTTGGATAGAAAGATAATATATATATATATATATATATATATATATATATATATATATATATATATATATATATAGAGAGAGAGAGAGAGAGAGAGAGAGACTCAAAAATTGGTGAAGACTGTAATGACAAATCGTTGTGGTTGGATTAAAAAACTAAAATGTCAAGATTTAAATTTGTTTATCGTCAAAATCTCGCGAAATAATATAATATTTTTGTAATCATGTGAGACTTTGGTATTTTCCGACTTTTGAGGGTTAAAATGGAAAAGGAAAATAACAAAAAAAAAAAAGATAAAACTGCAAAATTGGTCCCCGTGGTATTCAAAAAACTTTGGATAGGGTCCAAAAAGTTTTCAACTTGCATGGATGGTCCAAAATCAAGAATTTTGGGTGAATTTGGTCCCAAAATCATGAATTTCCTATGAATTTGGTCCATGAAGCACTTGAAAGGACCGTTTTGCCCTTCTATTTTTTTTTTTTTTTGTATTTTTCCATATTTATTTTCATACATTAATTGAAAATAAAAAAAATGCTCACACACATACTCTCTCTCTCCCCTCCCCCTCCCCCCCCCCCCCCCCCTAATCGAATTTGGTCCCAACCCCATTCCTCAACATCTCCATTCATATACACCTCTATTTCCGGCAACACCACAACTACCACCGATTATCACCTCATGTCCATTTCCTCCCTCTCTAGCTTCTCCCCTGTTCTCCACCTCATCCCCAAGTAGTTTTAGATATCGATGCCGCCTTCAACTATCACCACACTAAACCTACCCCCTCTGCCATTTTCTTTTTCCCGTGACAACTAATCAATGAATTATTGTCGAAGAACATAACCCAACTCCTAAGCATCTGCGTCTTCCTCTGTACTCACGTTCCCATATGATGAAGGTAAGACCAACAATTTGATTTCATATATTCCAATTTTAGGGTTTTCAAGTTCCGATTTTAAGGGTGTCAAGGTCCGATTTCATGGGTTTCAAGGTCCAATTTCAGATGATGAACATGAATATCTTTAAATGTGTATTTTCTGGGTTTTAAAGGTCGGATTTCAGGGTTTTCATGCCCGATTCTGTGAAGGAAAATTGTGCTTGATGGATGGAGGTTCGTGTTTTCTCTTTCTGATAGGATTTGTTTTCGAAAAAAATACATCTAGGTAATAATTTTGTTTATGAGTGTGATGATTTAGTTTTAAACATAAACGAAAATGGAAGGACATATCTTTGTTGAATCTAGTTATTTTGGGATTCGATTATGAAACCAGATTTTGTTTTGCATAAAGATAATCGAAATGGTTTTCGAAGAAGATGATGATGAATATCTGGGATTTGAGCTGATGAACCTATGAAGAACGGTAGATCTTTTTTGTGAAGATCATCGATGAACATATGAAGATATACAGTGTTTCAACAAGAAGATGTGTTGTAAATGAAGATATATGGTTGATAATGAAAGATGTTATCAACCGTTGATGAGGAGCTCATTGTGTCAAACTATTATTTCATTGCAATCCGGGATTTTTTTTCATGTTATTTGTGTGTGTGAGAGAGAGAGTGGGTGGACTCTTCCTTCTATTTTTCTTTTCTTTTGCTTTTTTTAGTTATAAAACAGTTAAAACAAATAAAAAAATGTGAAAAATAAATAATAAGGACAAAATAGTCCTTTCATATTTTCAAGGACCAAAACCAAAAAAAATTCTTGATTATCCAAAGTTTTTTGCAAACCACAGGGACCAATTTGACAGTTTTGTCAACAAAAAAAAAAAAAAAAAAAACGGTCAGCCTTCTACATCTTCTCTCTGTTCTATGTTACATAGTATTTTTATTCCACCAATTTTGTTTTTAGCTAAAAAAAAAAATCATTGGAAAAAAAATCTTAATAAACCAAACTTTTTAAAATTTAATTCACTAATAAATGAACATAATCATGAAAATTTGAAATAAAAATTTATTTTTTTAGTTTATATTTTTTTTTATTAAAACACCTAGAAAAAAATCATAAAAATTTAAAGGATAATTTCTTCTCATTATTCTAGTGACTTTCTAAAAAGATTTTTTTTAAATAAAATTCAAAGGTGTTTATTTTTTAGTTTTAAGAAATATTATTTTTATAAAATATAAAATATAACGAAAACTTTTTTTTATCCAAATTCAAGAAAGCAAATGCTGGAGTGCTTAGTAATATATTTTAGTGAGTTTGTAAAAGATATACATATATATATATATATATATATATATATATATATATATATATATATATATATATATATATATATATATATATATATATATATATAAATGATCAAATGAGAACACCTAAAAGGTTGAAAACGCGAAAACAACTATATATTCATTTGTGATTCCATTTATTCATTTGTGGAGAAATGATAATTTTTACGCACAATCAATATGAATATGCTTTTTTTCTTCAATTGAAATTAAAGGCGTAAAAAGTTATCATTTCTCCACAAATGAATACATGGAATCATAAATGAATATACTTTGTTCTCGCGTTCTCAACCTTTTTTGGTGTTCTCATTTGACCCTACTCCTATATATATATATATATATATATATATATATATATATATATATATATATATATATATATATATATATATATATATATATAAGGATACAAAAGTTTTGTTAAATGAGTTGAACTTTTTATAAAAAATAAGACCTGCAAATTTTCGTTCTCCGAATTAAAAATTATTTTAAAGGTTTATCATATATCATATATTATGAAAGTCGATAGACGACAAGTAGACACTTGGTAATCCCAATGAATGTGTACGCACCACTATCATGGTTAAGCCAATCACGACTCGGATAGGGAACAAATGTACGACCTACCAATCAACTCCACTATCCTGATCGGGGCCTGATATTTCTATCTCCACGAGTGGGATCCACGCCCAACACCCCACTATAAAAGACCATGTGCTTCCAACGGTAAAGAGGTTGAACCCACATTCTCTAAGTCTTACGCAATACACTCTTCTCTCTCTGAGATTGACTTGACCATCAGAGCGCTCTCTCGGGACCTCCTTCCGGAGATCGGCTGATGGCCTATTTCCTGTTGTGATTTTAGATCTCCATCGGATCTCATCCAAACGAACTATCACCGTCATCCCAAAGGTCCAATATCAAATCATTGGTGTTATCTGATTGTTGAGACAACAATACTAAAAGCTTCAAACCCTAAACCTCGATCGCGGAAAACGACAGAGAAGGAGCTATTGGAAACATGATGCAAATCCATGTCCGACCAATGCCATCCCTTGACCCAATCACTACTTAAACAAGTCGGACGACCACCCCTATCGTCGCATATGCTCCTACATCAGGAATGTCGATAAAGCAGTTATAGGTACCTCCATTCATTCCGATAAGTGAACAACAGTCAACCCACAATAGCTTCACCCCAAACATGACACAAATACCAATTTCACTACTCTCCGGTAACTCACCACCGTTTACACCGCCATCTTCTCTCTGCTCTATGTTACATAGTACTTTTATTCCACCAATTTTGTTTTTAGCTAAAAAAAATCATTGGAAAAAAATTCTTAATAAACCAAACTTTTTAAAATTTAATTCACTAATAAATGAACATAATCATGAAAATTTGAAATAAAAATTTATTTTTTTAGTTTCTATTTTTTTTTATTAAAACACCTAGAAAAAAATCATAAAAATTTAAAGGATAATTTCTTCTCATTATTCTAGTGACTTTCTAAAAAGATTTTTTTTTTAAATAAAATTTGAAGGTGTTTATTTTTTAGTTTTAAGAAATATTATTTTTATAAAATATAAAATATAACGAAAACTTTTTTTTATCCAAATTCAAGAAAGCAAATGCTGGAGTGTTTAGTAATATATTTTAGTGAGTTTGTAAAAGATATATATATATATATATATATATATATATATATATATATATATATATATATATATATATATATATATATATATATATATGTAAAGGATCAAATGAGAACACCTAAAAAGTTGAAAACGCGAGAACAACTATATATTCATTTGTGATTCCATTTATTCATTTGTGGAGAAATGATAATTTTTACGCACAATCAATATGAATATGCTTTTTTTCTTCAATTGAAATTAAAGGCGTAAAAAGTTATCATTTCTCCACAAATGAATACATGGAATCATAAATGAATATACTTTGTTCTCGCGTTCTCAACCTTTTTTGGTGTTCTCATTTGATCCTACTCCTATATATATATATATATATATATATATATATATATATATATATATATATATATATATATATATATATATATATATATAAGGATACAAAAGTTTTGTTAAATGAGTTCAACTTTTTATAAAAAATAAGACCTGCAAATTTTCGTTCTTCGAATTAAAAATTATTTTAAAGGTTTATCATATATCATATATTATGAAAGTCGATAGACGACAAGTAGACACTTGGTAATCCCAGTGAATGTGTACGCACCACTATCATGGTTAAGCCAATCACGACTCGGATAGGGAACAAATGTACGACCTACCAATCAACTCCACTATCCTGATCGGGGCCTGATATTTCTATCTCCACGAGTGGGATCCACGCCCAACACCCCACTATAAAAGACCATGTGCTTCCAACGGTAAAGAGGTTGAACCCACATTCTCTAAGTCTTACGCAATACACTCTTCTCTCTCTGAGATTGACTTGACCATCAGAGCGCTCTCTCGGGACCTCCTTCCGGAGATCGGCTGATGGCCTATTTCCTGTTGTGATTTTAGATCTCCATCGGATCTCATCCAAACGAACTATCACCGTCATCCCAAAGGTCCAATATCAAATCATTGGTGTTATCTGATTGTTGAGACAACAATACTAAAAGCTTCAAACCCTAAACCTCGATCGCGGAAAACGACAGAGAAGGAGCTATTGGAAACATGATGCAAATCCATGTCCGACCAATGCCATCCCTTGACCCAGTCACTACTTAAACAAGTCGGACGACCACCCCTGTCATCGCATATGCTCCTACATCAGGAATGTCGATAAAGCAGTTATAGGTACCTCCATTCATTCCGATAAGTAAACAACAGTCAACCCACAATAGCTTCACCCCAAACATGACACAAATACCAATTTCACTACTCTCCGGTAACTCACCACCGTTTACACCGCCACAGATAAGAATGCAACCTTACATGCATGCGCAACCAATACCGACTTTCCAACCGATCTACACAACACCGATGGCGCGACCGTCCGTGGCTGCACCATTCATAAGCATGGCAAATAATTCACAAAAAAACGTTCACCTCACCAGTTCAGTTTGGTACGCCCTTTATATACTCCAACATACCATTTTATAATGTTCATGCACAATCATTCCCAACATTCACCAACATGTTAAATAACGCACACCATCCAAATTTCTCCATATTCCAACAAACAACCTTTCTACAAAACCAAGTAAACAACCACGCAACCCCATCAGATCAACATACATCACCATTTGTACCAGAACTACATGAATATGACATGCCCACTACAACCAAACTCCCTCACCTAAAATATATAATGGAACAACTTGTCTAGATAGCCAAATAGATGCATACGAATGACACATGCAATCACTAAAGCTAGATACACGATTTTGGTGCACACACTTTCCAACCACCCTAGATGGAAACGCAGGGGTTTGGTTCAAAAATCTAGCACCAAATAGTATCCAAAGTTTCATGGAGTTGAAAGAATTATTCCTCACCAACTTCATGCAATTAAGAAAATACAGGGGGGTGTACGAGAAATCATTGGTTATAAGCAACATGAAGGAGATTTGATAAGGGACCACTTCAAACGCTTTAATGAAGCCACACTATATGTTCCAGGGCAGAGCGACCATCTTGTCATCGGAGCCTTCACACATAGGTGCTGTTTGTTTTGGAAGTGGTTAAATGTCTTTTGTCTTTTTCCAATTTTGCGGAAGAAGACGTGCACTTGCGAAACGTCTACCCACCAGAAGGGAAAAGTGCTCAAAAAGTACTTTTGTAGAAAAACAAACGAGGCCATAGTCTTCTGCCTGGAACATTGTCCAAAAATTTTCTTGGGAAGATGCCGACGACCAGACATGAAATGAATGAGTGAGTCCAAAAATACTTGCGACAGGAAGAAGGCACAATAGCAAAGGAAGCATATTTGAAGGCAGCCACCTCCCAGAAGGGAAAGCCAAGGGACAACTATAACAACAACCAATCTAAGCGAGGTTATGGAAGCAGAAGAGGACTCTTCCACAGTCCCTATCAACCATACCAAAGGGATGACAAGCGACATAGGCCCCCGAACATACTGGCCATCAACGAAAAAACAAAAAACACCTAAAAATTTCTAGATAGGTCGCCTGATACGTCAAAATATTACGAGTTCCACAAACGTTCGTGGCAGCGATACAACCGACTGTAGCATCCTAAATAAAGAATGAGATGAATGCATCCGTCAAGGGGAGCCCAAAGAAATAACCAGAACTCTAAGGGAACGAAACAACACAGTCGAGCTAGCAGCCAGACCAATCAAAGAAGAACTAAAAATCACAGAAAAAAGGTCAGAGATACTCGCCATTCGGATCCAGCACCAAACAAAAGTGCCAAGAACAACCATATTAACCCCAAAGGGTACAAATCTATAGTTCTCACCACACGACTATGTTCCCCCGAATTGGGGGTGAGATGACCCTCTAATAGTACAAGCTCGAATAAAAAATAACAAAATCCACAAAGTTTACATCGACGGAGGAAGCGTGACATATATCATGTTCAAACATTGCTTCAGACAATTCCCCTCCCCTAATGGAGGGAGATGATGGAACCATCACCAGGCATATTAGCAGGCTTCACAGGACATAATGTCACACCATTCGACGCGATCATCCTACCTTTCTCACTAGAATATGAGAATAATGCAATAAGGAAGACAATATTACTACACTTCATCATTGTTCGGGCAACATCCAAGCACAACATAATCCTTGGATGAACAATAATTCTTCGATTTGGAGCTGTTGCACCAACCGTTCATGGCTTCATCAAATCCCCCACAAGAATAGGCATGGAAAACGCAAGGGCCATCATGAAGAAGCCCCTTGAGTGCAATCAAGTTATGAAACCCTAAGAAATCACAAAGGGGCGAAAAGCGACAAAGGGAAGAAGAACCAAAAATGAAAGATGTGATACACGGAGATACCTGGATCAGAAGGCTGGAATAGGTTCTACACCGCCCTACCAGACAAGAGGAAAACTACTCAACCTGATACGAAAATACAAACACGTTTTCGCATGGGAACAAACAGACAAGGTTAGGATAAGCCGAGAAGTGATAGAGCACAATATGAATGTCAAACCTGGCAACACGGTAGTAAAACAAAAAATGAGAGGCTATGCTGGAGACCGAAACAAAGTAATAAACATAAAGGTAGAAAAAATCATCCGAGCAAGCATTCTCAGGGAGGCCATCTTTCCCTCCTAGATAGCCAACCCAATCATGGTTCGAAAACACAACGAAAGCTGGAGAATGTGCGTAGACTACACAGATCTCAATAAAGCTTGCCCAAAAGATTACTACCAGCTCCCCAAGATAGATCAGAAAGTAGAGTCGCTGGAGGGTTTGAAATGGAAATGCTTTCTGAACGCATACAAAGGATACTACCAGATATGGATGCAAAAGGAAGACGAAGATAAAATAACATTCTACACTAATCATGGAGCTTTCTGCTATCAAAAAATGCACATCAGACTCAAGACTGCCAGGGCTGCCTACCAATCATTGGTCGATAAGATTTTCCAAAACCAAATTGGACGAAGCGTTGAGGTATACGTCGAAGACATGGTCATAAAAAGCAAGAACGAAACGACTTTGTCACGAGATTTTGATGAAACTCTTAAAACGTTAGAGAAATCACAAATGAAGCTAAACCCCACGAAATGCACATTCGTGACACAAGAAGGACAACTCCTGGGCTACTACGTCACTAGGGAAGGAAACATAATGTAACACCGCGAAATTTCAAGCAATTTTTTATTTAAATTTTTAGTAAAAACATTTCATTTTCAAATCATTCCAAAATCATGTATCCAATATTTCCACAAAACACAATACATACTCCATATCCCAAGATCTCAAAAACATATCATCTGCAAGTGTGTACTAATCATGCCGACGCCTTCCCACGATCATCACTAGTACCTGAAACACATAACACACAAATGGTAAGCATAAATGCTTAGTGAGTTCCCCAAAATACCACATACAACACCTACGCCTTTCCGGGCCATAACTCTATAGGATCTTCCGATCCAAGTGTCTCAGGGGATTTCCATCCCATAAATCTGTTGACCTTCCGGCCCATACTCTATTGACCTTCCGGTCCATATCATCATACTCATATCATAACGTATCACATATATAACATGCATCACATAAACATCATACACATAAGACCTTTCGGTCACACATAATCACCCCATCGGGTATGACATAGTGAGAAGAGTCACCTCGCTTGATGTCGGATAATCACCCGTGCTCGATTCCCCGACCTATCGTCCTCCTATATCATAATTACATCTCTAATTAATACTTTCATGGCTTAGTTTGACTAATGCTATTAAGTCAACACTAGTCAACCCTGGTCAACGGTCAACCTTTGACCCGACTCGTCGAGTATTGCATAGACTCGTCGACTCCATACATGAACTCGAGTCCTTTGAATCCTTTCTGACTCACCGAGTCACTCACCCAACTCAGCGAGTCATCCACTGATCTGAGTCACGGGACTCAGCTCCGACTCGTCGAGTCTGCTCATGGACTCGGCGAGTTCATTTCATGCACAACCTCAAAAAACCTTCTGAGGCTAGATCTATTCCTCTAATCCCTAGATCTAACCTTCTAAAGTTCAATAATCACATAAAGTCTCTCTTAAGACGCTCAAGCACTCTAGGGTTTCTCTCTGTGGACTGGTAGCCGCAAATGAAGGCCATAAGGGCCTTTAAATAGGCCCCAAACCCGAGAAATTAGAGTTTCTTTCGTCAGATCTGACTCGGAGAGTCACTCCATTGACTCGTCGAGTCCCCTCATTAACCACGTCATCCAGTCGCAACCAGACTCAACGAGTCTAAGCACCAACTCGTCGAGTCGCCTTACATAATTAAAGAAATACAACATAAATCAATATACCTGGAAAACTGGGTGTTACGATTCTCCCCCACTAGAATCAGACTTCGCCCTCGAAGTCTCGCTCAACAAATAATTTTGGATACTGCTCACTCATCTCTAACTCCGGCTCCCAAGTCAGCTCGGACCCCTTCCGATGTTGCCACTGGACTTGAACCAATGACACCTCCTTGTTTCTCAAAACCTTGATCCTCCTATCCTGAATCACGATCGACCTCTCAACATAGTTAAGGCTCGCATCCACCTGAATGTCCTCTAATGGAACCACTGCCGACTCATCGGCGATACACTTCCTCAACTGAGACACGTGGAAGGTATTATGAATCTGACTCAAGTCCGCAGGTAGCTCCAAACAATACGCTACCCTGCCCACCCTGGCGGTCACCCTAAAAGGACCAATATACCGAGGCCCCAACTTGCCTCTCTTCCTGAATCGAATCACACCTTTCCAAGGTGAGACTTTCAGGAGAACGAAATCACCTACCTGAAACTCGAGCTCTGACCGCCGTCTATCAGCATAACTCTTCTGACGGCTCTAGGCTGTCAGCAACCTCTGTCTAACCTGCTGAATCTGCTCGGTGGTCTGTAGCACTATCTCCGTGCTACCCATCACCCGCTGCCCTACTTCTCCCCAGCAAATGGGAGTCCGACACCTCCTCCCATATAACAACTCAAAAGGAGGCATACCGATGCTCGAATGATGGCTGTTGTTATAGGAAAACTCATCCAAAGGTAGATACGTGTCCCAACTCCCTCCAAAATCCAATACACGCGTGCGAAGCATGTCCTCAAGAGTCTGAATAGTCCGCTCACTCTGACCATCGGTCTGAGGGTGATAGGCAGTGCTGAAATGCAATCTCGTACCCAACTCCTCATGAAACTTCTTCGAAAACCTGGAAGTAAAACGTACATCCCGATCCGACACAATCGAAATCGGTACCCCATGCCGAGACACTATCTCCCTCACATACATCTCTGCCAACTTCTCCGCAGAAGAACTCTCACTGATAGAAAGAAAGTGGGCACTCTTCATCAGTCGATCCACTATTACCCAAATCGCATCGACACCCCTTGGGGTTCTGGGTAACTTGGTGATGAAATCCATAGAGATATGTTCCCACTTCCACTGGAGAACCTCGAGTGGCTGCAACTTACCATGCGGACGCTGGTGCTCGGCCTTAACCTGACGACAGGTCAAACACCTCTCTACAACCCACGCTACATCCCTCTTCATGCATGGCCACCAATAATCTCTCTTCAGATCCAAATACATCTTGGTGGCCCCGGGATGGATCAAGAACCTCGATCGATGCGCCTCCTTCATCAAGATGCTACGTGTCCCACCAATGAACGGCACCCAAATACGACCCTGAAATGTCATAAGCCCTCGGATATCAGTAACAAACTCAGATGCTTGCCCAATCACCCGCTCTTTCTTACGGTTCTCCGGTCTCACAGCCTCGGCCTGGGCCTCTCGAATGGCATCCAACACCGGAGTCATCACGGTCATCCTCATACACATACCTCGGATCGGGGCACTCTCTTCCCTCCGACTCAGGGCATCAGCTACCACGTTCGCTGTGCCCGGGTGGTACATGATCTCACAATCATAATCCTTTACCACATCCAACCATCTCCTTTGCTGCATGTTCAAGTTAGGCTGATCCATCAAATACTACAAACTCTTGTGGTCCGTGTATATGGTACAACGAACCCCTTACAGATAGTGGTGCAGATCTTAAGGGCGAACACTACTGCCCCCAACTCCAGATCATGAGTGGGATACCTCACCTCATGAGGCTTCAACTGCCTTGATGCATACGCTATCACATGCCCCTTCTGCATAAGCACCGCGCCTAACCCAAATATCGATGCATCGTAGTAAACCACAAAATCAACAACTCCTTCTGGAAGGGATAACACCAGGGCTTCACACAACTTTTGGCGAATCGTCTAAAACGAGATCTGCTGCTCTGGACCCCATGAGAATGCAACACCCTTCTGGGTCAACCTAGTGAGTGGAACTGCAATCTTGGAGAAATCCTCGATAAACCTCCGATAATAACCCGCCAATCCCAGAAAAATCCTGATCTCGGAGTGACTTCGGCACCCCCCAGCTCATCACTGCCTCAATCTTGGCCGGATCGACCAAAATCCCATTCTGATTAACGAGATGCCCTAGGAACTAGACCTCCCGTAACCAGAAATCACACTTGGAGATTTGTCATAAAGCCTCTCCGATCTCAACACCCCGAGGACCTCCCTCAAATGCTCCTCATGCTGCTCTCGGGATCTAGAATACACCAGAATATCATCAATGAACACAATCACAGATCGATCCAACATCGACCTGCACACCTGATTCATGAGATCCATGAACGCTGCCGGCGCATTGGTGAGCCCGAAAGGCATCACCACGAACTCATAGTACCCATAACGTGTTCTGAACGCCGTCTTCTGGATATCCTCATCACGCACCCTCATCTGATGATATCCAGACCTCAAGTCTATCTTGAAGAACCAAGATGCCCCCTACAACTGATCAAATAAATCATCAGTCCTTGGCAACGGATAACGGTTCTTGACCGTTAACTTGTTCAACTCCCGGTAATCAATGCACATCCGGTGTGAACCATCCTTCTTTTTGACAAAAAGGATCGGTGTTTCCCAAGGTGAGCTACTCGGCCGAATGAACCCCTTCCCCAACAGCTCCTGAAGCTGCGAGGATAGATCCAACATCTCTGGCGGTGCAAGGCGATAAGGTGCTTTAGCGATAGGCGCGGCTTCGGGAATCAAATCGATGCGAAACTTCACCTGCCTCTCGGGAGCCACACCTGACAACTCCTCGGGAAATACATACGGGAACTCACGCACTATCGTGACATCATCAACTAAACTTGGCCTCTCAGCGGTCTCCCGTGTATCCATCACATAGGCTACGAACCCCGTGCATCCATGCTGCAAACTCTGCCTCGCTCTGGCAGCCGAACAGAATGCTGACCCACAACGAGTTTGTTCCCTCACCATAAACTGTCAGCACTCCCCCACTAGGATCACGGATCGTCACCAACTGCTGCACACAGTCTATTACCGCCCCAAATTGGCTCAACCAATCCATTCCCACGATAACACATACGTCCCCCATCACAATTGGAACCAGATCTATCGGAAAACCAACTCCGAAGATCTCAAGCACACACCCCCGAATCACATCCGTGGCATACACTGTTCGCTCGTCAGCTATCGAAACACGTAGAGGTCGACTCATCACCTCTCGCTGGATACTGATGTGCCTACTGAATGCTAATGATACAAATGACCGACTCACACCCGAGTCAAATAACACCAATGTAGGTACAGAATTTGCAAGGAAAGTACCTACTCATAGCATAATATGAATACAACATCTCATCACAACATAAATAAATAAGAACATAATACATACCAACCACGATGTCGGGTGCTGCACGGACCTCCTCCGATGTCAGCTGAAAAGCTCTCCCTCGCACCTTCGGTGCTTTGGCCTTCACAGGCCGACCCTCAATAGCTCGTGAAGCAGCATGGGTAGACCCATGCGGCGTCCCATGCGCTGTCCCCCTCAACTGTGGACACTCGACCTTCCGGTGTCCGGTCTGGTTGCAATGAAAGCAAACCATAAACTCCTTGGGACAATCCTTGGCGACATGCCCCTCCTTGCCACACTTGTAGCAAGCACCAGACCGATAAACCCCATCATGCCCCTTGCCGCACCTCATGCAAGTGCGGCCCTTCTGGCCCCCAGATCTCGAATCGGTGGGCTTTCCCCACTTGGCTGTCGGCTGAGACTATGCCGACCGCTTATCCCTACTCTGTGACTCGGCCTACTCCCTGGCCTGAGTCTCCAGCTCAATCTCCCTCTTCCGTGCATTTTCCTGGAGCTCAGCAAATGTTCGGTATGATGAGTTCGCCACGAACTCCCGAATGTCTCTCCTCAGAATGCTCAGGTATCGGCTCATACGTGCATGCTCGGTCGACACGTGCTCAGGGCAAAACAACGCCCGCTCATGAAACATCCTCGTAATTACTGTCACAGACTCAGTCCCCGGCTTGAGGGTCAAGAACTCCTGGGCCAAACGTTCCCTTTCCACAAGGGGAATGTAATCGCCTCGAAACATCGCAGTGAACCTCTCCCAGACCACTGCTGAAATCTCCGAGAAGTAAGATGTGCCGTCACAAACTTCCACCAGTTCTTCGCTCCTAAGCAAAGCTGGTTCAGCGCAAACCGAACCCTCAGATGCTCTGGAGACAAACAGGTGTAGAAGCATCCCTCAATGTCAGATATCCATCTCATCGCAGCAATCAGATCCTGTGTCCCATCAAACTCGGGTGGCTTCGTGTTGCTAAACTCCCGATACAGCAACGAGTCACCCCCTTGTGGCTTGGCAGCAGCGACAGCTGCAGTGGCTGCAGCGACAGCAACATCAGTAAGAGCAACATACCGCTCATCAAAGGTCTCAATCAGCGTGGTCTTGATAGACCCGAACATCTCTGGTATCTCAGCCCTGATGGCAGCAGCCACCTCATCATGAATCATCTGGCGGAGCTCCTCATCACTCACTCCTCCTTCGCTAGTCCCCGATCTGTGGCGTGTCCCAACCATGA
Source organism: Lactuca sativa (assembly GCF_002870075.4). Classification (NCBI taxonomy): domain Eukaryota; kingdom Viridiplantae; phylum Streptophyta; class Magnoliopsida; order Asterales; family Asteraceae; genus Lactuca; species Lactuca sativa. Next base: position 8,475,640 of record NC_056628.2, read on the forward strand.
TGTCTCTGAAATACAACATAAAATATCAGGGACTCGCTCGCGTGTACTCGCACTCGTTAACCCAACCCTACTTGATTCCTAGTACCCTAAGGATTTCTACTTGGACTGCACACTGGTCCGGTGTTTCCAGTAGTACGGGCCCAATACTACCTTCCACACTGCACCAATATTCATCCCAAGTCATCCTCCAAGGATCCTAAGTCACAAGTACTCTATCTCTTACTACACATAAGCTACCCTTCGGTAGACTATCATAACACCTCACTGCTACCTACTCACTCTAAGACATCTCACGGCAGCATAAATCTTCCTAGGCTAAGGCATCACAATTCAGACCACTCTAGTCCTAATATGAATACCTAGCCTACTCTAGCATGCATCACACATTACAACATATCTCAAAACACATATTGTAAGGGTAATTTGGGAAATCACCGTTCGGGCGCTGGCTGATCATACACACTACTTCCTTGCGTATCTTTCAAATTCCTTTACTCTTTAGAAAAATTGTTTATTTTATGAAAATCTCTCTCAAATCCTCGGTTTGAGTTCAAATACGCCCGAAGGTGAATCCGAATCCCTCAAACCAAGGCTCTGATACCAATTTGTAACACCGCGAAATTTCAAGCAATTTTTTTTATTTAAATTTTTAGTAAAAACATTTCATTTTCAAATCATTCCAAAATCATGTATCCAATATTTCCACAAAACACAATACATACTCCATATCCCAAGATCTCAAAAACATATCATCTGCAAGTGTGTACCGATCATGCCGACGCCTTCCTACGATCATCACTAGTACCTGAAACACATAACACACAAATGGTAAGCATAAATGCTTAGTGAGTTCCCCAAAATACCACATACAACACCTACGCCTTTCCAGGCCATAACTCTATAGGATCTTCCGATCCAAGTGTCTCAGGGGATTTCCATCCCATAGATCTGTTGACCTTCCGGCCCATACTCTGTTGACCTTCCGGTCCATATCATCATACTCATATCATAACGTATCACATATATAACATGCATCACATAAACATCATACACATAAGACCTTTCGGTCACACATAATCACCCCATCGGGTATGGCATAGTGAGAAGAGTCACCTCGCTTGATGTTGGATAATCACTCATGCTCGATTCCCCGACTTATCGTCCTCCTATATCATAATTACATCTCTAATTAATACTTTCATGGCTTAGTTTGACTAATGCTATTAAGTCAACACTAGTCAACCCTGGTCAACGGTCAACCTTTGACCTGACTCGTCGACTCCATACGTGAACTCGAGTCCTTTGAATCCTTTCTGACTCACCGAGTCACTCACCCAACTCAGCGAGTCATCCACTGATTTGAGTCACGGGACAACCCGCTCCGACTTGTCGAGTCTGCTCATGGACTCGGCGAGTTCATTTCATGCACAACCTCAAACAACCTTCTGAGGCCAGATCTATTCCTCTAATCCCTAGATCTAACCTTCCGAAGTTCAATAATCACATAAAGTCTCTATCTTGATGCACATGCAACATCTATATGACCATATATGATGATTTAGCCCCAAATACCTTAACCTAAAGTCATAACCTCCATTGTTCTTCATAAAGCCTGATGAGTAAGGCTCTCTGGACCTCTATGGATCCAGATCCAAAGCCTCATCACCAGAAAGGGACTATTTGGACATCAAATCAGCCTAGCAAAGGGCACAAGAAACCCTAAATCCATATACTCTTAATAAAACAGAAGAAGAGCCGAATTAATACCTCAAATGCGATGATCTAAGCTTCAAATCCACAGAATAGCAACCTCCTTTGCTTCCTCTCGGCTAGGACCTCCTTCTTCTTGCTAAACAATACCACAAAGGTCAAGAATGGCTTCCTTTCTCTCTCTCAAGACGCTCAAGCACTCTAGGGTTTCTCTCTGTGGACTGGTAGCCGCAAATGAAGGCCATAAGGGCCTTTAAATAGGCCCCAAACCCGAGAAATTAGAGTTTCTTTCGTCAGATCTGACTCGGAGAGTCACTCCATTGACTCGTCGAGTCCCCTCATTAACCACGTCATCCAGTCGCGACCAGACTCGACGAGTCTAAGCACCAACTCGTCGAGTCACCTTACATAATTAAAGAAATAGAACATAAATCAATATACCTGGAAAACTGGGTGTTACACACAACCCAACCCAAGCAAGATTAAAGACCTTCGGGAAACCAATTCCCCCATAAATGTGTAAGATATATAGGGGTTGAATGGAAAGATAACAAAACTTGGACGCTTCATCTCGAAGTGGCCCGAGAAGGCCATGCCATTATTCCAAACCCTAAAAGAATGTGTAGATAAAAACAATTTCAGATGGGCAGAAAAAGTAAAGCACTCATTAGACAGCTAAAGAAATCCCTCCAAAAGCTCCCAACGCTGGCTAGGCGAAACACTATCCATATGTCTAGCCACTTCCCAAGAGGTCATCAGTGCAGTCCTCGCAGTAGAAAGAGATAGGAGACAATTGCCAATCTACTGTCTCAACAGACACTACTAGGACCAGAACTAAATTATTAAATATTGGAGAATTTGGTCCTATCTCTAATTCATGCGACTAGAAGGTTACATAGATACTTCCAGGCAGATCAGATCGAAGTCCTCACTATTTTGCTCATCCGCTAAATCTTATCCAAACCAGATAATTCCAGCCGACTGGCCAAGTGGGCAATCGGACTCGGTGAACACAATATCGAGTATAGACCATGGTCAATCATAAAGCACATGACCTAGTATATTTCTTGATGGAATTTACTACAACAGATAAGACACAAAAAACAAGTGATGTGGAAGTTGGACAAACAAAACCTTTGAAAGAAGAAGAAACATATTGGACCCTACATACCGATGGTGCATGCAACAAGGAACGACTAGGAGCGGGATTGGTATTAAAAATACCAACGGGCGAAGAAGTTACGTATGCATTACATTTTGATATACATACATCCAATAACGAGGCAGAATATGAAGGCTTGTTAGCAGGGATGTGCCTAGCAAAAAAATAGGGGCAGAGGCAATGTAAGTGCTAAGTGAATCCATGCTGGCAATAAATCAAATCAACAAATTCTATGAATTGTGAGATGGAAGAATGCAAAAATATGTAAAAGCAGTAAAATATCTAGCTGAAACCTTCAAGCATTTCACCCTTAAACAGATAAGTAGATCCAAAAACAAGCGGGTAAATGCACTAAGTAAGTTGGCATCAACATCATTTGACCATATGTCAAAGAAAAAAAGGTACTCATCGAGATCCTCCCAACAAGAAGTATCGATAGACAAGAAGTCGTCGTAATGAGAACAGACCAACCAAATTGGATGACACCATACTTTGACCACTTGCTGAATGGAATCCTCCCAAACGACGGAGTAGAAGCATGGAAGATAAAAAAATCAAATCACCCCAGTATACCATTCACAACAGAACGTTATATAGAAAAGCTACCTTGCACCATGGCTAAAATGTGTAATACAAAAAGAAGGAAAGTCCATACTACAAGAAATACATGCAAGAGAAGTGCGCATGCATGAAGGGGCCAGAGCACTAGCTGGAAAGATTTTCCACCTCAGAATCTACTGGCAAAAAATTTACAAGGATGCAGTCGAGATCACGATATGATGTAAAGAATGCCAGACGTTTACACCAATATAGAACTTATCGGCAGCTCTGCTAACCAGCATGTCTAGTCCATGTCCTTTACACAAATGGGGAATAGACATTGTGGGACCTTTCCCAGAAGCCCTAGGTAAAGTCAAGTGTCTAGTTGTATCCATTGACTACTTCAAAAAGTGGATAGAAGCAGAACCAATAGCAACAATAAACGGACGTTGCATGATCAAATTAATGTGGAAGAATATTCTGACACGATTTGGAACCCAAGGACACTTGTCAGCAACAATGGTCTACAGTTCACTGCAAACCCTCTCAGGAAATGGTGTGAAGAACATAACATACAACAACGATTCACTTCCGTGGCTCATCCTCAAGCCAATTGACATACAAAGGTATCCAACAGGACCCTAGTAGCTAGAATCAAGAAATGTTTGGGCAAAAAGAAAGGTAAATAGGTGGACAAAGTCCCCACGATGTTATGGTCATATAGGACCACTCCCCATGTCGGAACGGGACATACATCATTCAAATTTGTATATGGCATGGAAATAGTTCTACCACAAGAACTGCTCATAGAAACCCCCTATATACTATGTTTCAATACCGAAAAGAACGTTGAAGATCTTCAAATCAACCTCGATCTAATAGAAGAGAAACGCTACATGGTAGCACTCCATCAAACAGTGTACAAAGCAAATATTGAAAAGTACTACAACAAAAGAGTAAAATAGCGAGCATTCAAAATAGGCGAACTGGTGTTGAGGAAAAATGAAGCCAGCCACGACAAACCAAGGAACAAGCTAGGAACAACCTGGGAAGGCCCCTACAAAGTTTTGGAATCTAGAAATACCCATTCCAAGGACTTGGAATGTCCAAAACCTGAGATTATTTCACTACTGAGAAACATGCAACAAGAATGAGGGCACAAGACCCCCTCCTCTTTTTCCTTTCATTTATTATGATGTTTTCCATTGAAAAGCATGTAAGAAAGGAATGAATGATCACCCTCTCCTCCCGATATGAAATCAATGATGAATTTCATAGAACTAAAGTGCACACTTATAAATTCACATGTGACAAATAAGCGGAAAACAGTTCCAAATACCCTGGCTTTGACCTGCCTTAAGTCTAGAGGCTAAATGCCCCGACATACTTTCTATAATAAAAAAAGATCCAAAAGCCCTTGGCTTTGAAGTGCCTTAAGTCTGGAGGCCAAATGCCTTGACCTACTTTTAATAACGACAAACGGTTCCAAATCCCCTGGCTTTGATCTACCTTAAGTTTGGAGGCCAAATGCCTCGACCTATTTTCTAGTCTGGAGGCCAAATGCACCGACCTACTTTCTATGATGGAAAACGGTTCCAAAGCCCCTGGTTTTGACCTCCCATAAGTCTGGAGGCCAAATGCCTCGACCTACTTTCTATAACAACAAACGGTTCTAAAGTACCATGGCTTCGACCTGCCTTGATTATTGAGAACAAATGGCTCGACTCACTATTCCAAACTGAAAAATTGTCTCAAAAACACAATTCAGACCCATTTCAGGACAAGAAAAAGAAAATTATCGACTCAACTAGCATGAGAATCCCCAAAGGTCTACCAAGATCTAGTATTCCATGCAATCAACAACCCGTCTTATCAACTTATCAAACAAAGAGCCAACTAGAACAAATGAAAAAACGAAAATCAATGAGGATTCATGCAGTTCAAGTGTAAAATCCGTAAACCAAGCAACAATTCTAAAATAACAAGCAAAAACATGTCAAGATGGCTAAACCAGCCTAATACCCAATGTTGTAACCAAAGTAAAAGCATAACAAAGATAAGAAAATTAAGAGGGACCGACACCACCAGGAGCTTGCACCATCTGCTTTAGCCTATCCTCATCCAATCTCTCCAAATCAAGCACATACATATGTTGGAATAGTGTCTAAAGCTGCAACTATATTAGGCAAGTACTTGACCCGGTTGTGCATGGTCCTTTTGGGTTGCCTTCACCATAGCAACTTGACAGGATGATTTATCAAGAGAGAGTAATATTATTAATATATTATGGGAATAATATAAAGAATAATATATTGTTATTTGATTAATATAAGTCATAGAATTAATTGGAATTAATTTGGTGACTTAAAGAGATTAATTAAATAAAGGGGTATAAACTGTCAATTGTTTGATAGTTAAGATTTAGACTGTAAATCCATATAGATATACAAGGGATGGATTCTAGAAGCTAGGATAGCTTCAAAATTGTCCAAGGGGTTATCTATGGAATGGATTTGGATAGCCTTAAGAGAAGATTATCCAATTAGGGTTTAGATTGTAACCCTTAAGGAGTCTACAAGTATAAATAGATCCCATGGGCAAGGGAAATAGACACCTAACCTAAATTAAGAGAACCCTAGCCGATTTCCTCCCCTCTCCTCTCTCCTAAGTCATCTTTCTTGCTATTGGTGTTTGTAAGCCATTAGAGGAGTGACAATTGTGACTCTAGAAGCTCCAAGACAACAAGATCAACAAGGAATTCAAAGGTATGGTTCTAGATCTGTTTCAATGTTGTTATTTAACCTAATTAGCCATTAGAAGTCTTGGATTCAAAGCATGTTTAATTAGAAAGCCTAGATCCAAGCATTAGGGTTTTGCATGCGCACATCGGAAAGTTCTTATGGCTAAAACCCATCAGTGGTATCAGAGCCTTGCTTGGGTTTCTTTAAATTGTTGCTTAATTAACTGAAACAAACCTGCAAAATTCGATTTTTTGGTTTCTGAGTCATGGACTCGACGAGTTCCAAAGTGGACTCGGCGAGTCCCTTTGTGCACTCGGCGAGTCCAGGCGTCAGGAATGGCCAGATTCGGGATTTTTTCATAGTTATCTTATGGAAACTTACCTTAATCATAATAGATCAATCTAAATCCGATTTTTTGATATATATGGCTATTATCTTGATCTAGTTAAAGGTATTTATCAACTAATAAAATATTTGATTTCCTTATATGATAATTAATTAATTATTTTAATTATTTTGGTAATTATCTTTCAAAGAAATCTTGAATAAAATCAAATATAGATAATTAGGATATTAATTGTTAATTATAATTATTTGTTATTTGATCCTCTATGTTTTAAATGTTTAAAACTTGCCCTCAAGTTTTGAAATTTATATTTGTGATTAAAAGTTTTAATTTAGACAACTTAAATTTCAAACCCTAGATTTTAAAAGGTTTAAAATACAACCCTATACTAATATGATATTACTAGAATAATATATATATGTATAACTAAATGCTAGTCTTACCGTTAGTAGGCCTCATTCACGAAGCCGATCTATAAGGTGGGTATAAGGTTGCGACCTATAAAATGACGCTTAATGGGTGTACACTCACACCCACCGCTTGCTTGATTGGTGGAGGGTCGTTAGCCGAACGGGTAGGATAGGGCAACCTCATCCTCTCATTAAAAGTATAATAAGTGATACAAAGTAGCTACACATTTTAAAAAATTTCCCAATCCTAGTTACTTTAGGAAAAGTGAATTGATGTAATCCCATGAAATTACACTTTGCACCCTTGCTAAGAAGTTAGTGGAGCGTGTGTGGTTTACCGGCACACTAATTGGTTCTATGCAAAGGTGGAAAAGGGTGATTCATTGTTTATCATAGTTCGATGGAGCGTGTGTGGTTTACCGGCACATCGAATAGGTGATCGTTACAATGAAGGCACCATGTGAATTTGCATGGTAATTCACACCCGCTTTGTGATCCTCGGTATCCCAGTCACAAACAAGAGGGGCATATCGAGATTTAAACATGCCATTGAATAGTTTCAATGAATCTCATTCGAACCTAGGAATTCTCAATACACTTAGGACTAATAGTTAAGTTATGTGATGGAGAATTAGTGAATCGTCATTCACTTACCTTCAATTTATTTGCATGTTAGATTACGACATCCCTTTTCTAGTATGTAAATGTTATTGTTGGATCCTAGCCCTAATTTTCTTATTGGGTGATAATTAGGGATTCTTATTCTAATCTATCTTTGTCCTTTTCTATTTGTAGATGTCGAACGCAAACAACGCTGCTGCTAGTTCTTTCACGTTGATGAGCCTTTGCCAAAAGGTCACCTTCGATGGAACGAACTTTAGCGAATGGATAAGATACATTCGCACCATTGCTCGCTATGAGGATAAGGAGTATGTCCTCGATGAGAAGCTTGAGAAGATCAACCCTGAAATCGCTACTCCGGCCGAAATCACCGCTTTTGAAACTCATGAGCGAGATGCAACGAAGGTACATTGCATCATGATTGCCACCATGAACTCCGAATTCCAAAAGTCCTACGAGGACATGTACCCGTACGAGATGCACCAAGACTTATTGGAGAGGTACCACCAGAACGCGAGACAAGAGCGTTATGAGATTTTCACTAACATGATTTCCGCTAAGATGGGTCATGGAGAATCTCTTACCGTGCACTTGCAAAAGATGCAAAGGTATGTTGACCGCCTTCGTAAGTTAAATGTTAACTTTGGAGAAGACTTGACGATCGACATGGTGCTTCACTCTTTGCCTCCGATGTACAACCAATTTAGGATGACCTACCACATTAACAAAGAAGAGGTCACCCTAAGAAAACTCCAAGGTCTCTTGAGGGTTGCTGAGAGCAACTTCAAAGACAAGTCTGTTGCGCCAACTCCCAATCCGCCTACTGCTCCTGTCTTGGCTATTGGTCAAGGAAAGGGAAAGAAGAGGAAAGCTTCATCGAAGAACTATCGCAAGGTTAAAGCCCGAGATGGTGCCTCTTCTAGTGGGACCAAAGTTGATCCCGCTAAGCCCTGTCCTAACCCGAAGGAGGCAGAGTGCCACCACTGCCACAAGATAGGACATTGGAAGAGAAGTTGCCCAGAGTACCTGCAAGCAATCAAAGAAGGAAAGATCAAGCCATCTTTCGCAGGTATATACACAATTAAATCTAACAATTCTAATCATGCTATTTCTTGGGTTCTTGATACCGGTTGTGGTTACCACATTTGTTCTAATGTGTAGGGACTAAGAAGAAGTAGGGATGTGGAGCAAGGAAGAATCAATCTAATCATGGGGAACAGAAGATCGTCGCATGTGACCAAGATTGGAGTGTATTCTTTAGTGCTTAAGAATAATTTGTGTTTAGATTTGAACAATTGTTGCTATTCGCCAGAAATGGCTAGAAAAATCATTTCATTTCATGGTTTATATAGACAAGGATTTAGATTTTCTTTTAATAATGAGAATGGTTCTATTTTGGCTTATCTAAATGGTGTCTTTTACTTTGAAGCTATACCGTGTAATGGAATATATGAAACTGTTATGATTGTTGATAACTTAGGAAATGATGTTTTGAATATAGATTCTTCCACTAGTATGGATAAGGCATCCTTGTGGCATTGTCGTCTTGGACATGTCAACAAGAAACGCATAGCCCAACTCCAAAAGGATGGAGTGTTGGAGTCATTCGACCTTAGGGAAGATGACACATGCGAGTCTTGTTTACTTGGAAAGATGACTAAATCACCCTTCAGGAGTACATGTGAAAGGGGTGAAGGTCTATTGGACATAATACATACCGATGTATGTGGACCGTTTAGATCAACCACGAAGGATGGAAACCGCTTCTACGTGACCTTTACCGATGATTATAGTAGATATGGGTATATCTATTTAATCAAGCAGAAGTCAGAAACCTTTGAAAAGTTCAAAGAGTTCAAGAATGAAGTGGAAAATCAATTGGGCAGGAAAATCAAGATGCTTCGATCCGATCGAGGAGGAGAGTACCTAAGTCTTGAATTCCACGATTATCTCAAGGAGTGTGGAATAGTTTCGCAATTGACGCCTCCTAGGACACCGCAGTTGAATGGTGTGGCAGAAAGGCGTAATCAAACCTTATTGGATATGGTTCGCTCTATGATGAGCCGTGCTTCACTACCTATCTCTTTTTGGGGGTATGCCATAGAGACTGCCGCCCATATCCTTAACCGAGTCCCTACTAAGAAGGTTGCCAAAACACCTCACGAGATGTGGACATGGAAAGCTCCCTCGTTGGCACATATCAAGGTTTGGGGTTGCGAGGCTTTTGTAAGACGAGATACTCACGACAAGCTTGATCCTCGAAGTGAGCGATGTATTTTCATCGGCTACCCGCAGACATCCTTTGGATATCTCTTCTATAGACCGAAGGACAATGTTGTCTTCGTTGCGAGGAGAGGAGTTTTCCGAGAGCGACAACTCATAAGCCAAGGAGAAAGTGGGAGGCAAATCGAGCTTGAAGAGATTCAAGAGTCGATAGATGAAGGAACCTCTACCGCTGGCACTCAACCCGAGGAGGAAACTACGGTTGAACCGATTGACGAGTCCTTACCTCTTAGACGTTCCGATAGAGTTAGAGTTCTACCCCGGTTTTATGGTTTTCATATTACTACCGAAGGGGACACGTATATTAGTGACGGTACACTAATAAATCTTGATGAACCTAATAGCTATAAGGAAGCCATGGCAGGCCCGGAGTCTGCAAAGTGGAAAGAGGCAATGGATAGCGAGATCCAATCCATGTATGATAACCAAGTTTGGAATTTGGTTGATTATATGCCCGGACGTAAGACCGTTGGGTGCAAATGGATCTTCAAGAAGAAGACCGATGTGGATGGAAAGGTACACACATATAAAGCACGATTGGTTGCGAAGGGCTTTACTCAAACTCCCGGAGTTGACTATGATGAGACCTTCTCACCAGTTGCGAAAATAAAATCTATTAGAGTGATGCTAGCGATTGCCGCATTTCATGATTATGAGATTTGGCAAATGGATGTCAAGACCGCTTTTCTTAACGGAAAGTTGGCTGAGGATGTTTACATGGCTCAGCCAGAGGGGTTTGTAGATCCGAAGCATCCGAATAGAGTGTGTAAGCTTGAGAAGTCCATTTATGGACTTAAGCAAGCGTCTCGCAGATGGAATCTTTGCTTCGATGAGAAAGTCAAAGAGTTTGGATTTGTACGAAGCGAAGACGAATCTTGTGTATATGTCAAAGCTAGTGGGAGTATAGTAAGCTTCCTCGTTCTATATGTCGATGACATATTACTCATAGGAAACGACATCCCGACTCTGCAGGAGGTTAAGTCCTGGCTCGGGAAGTGCTTCGCTATGAAGGACCTCGGAGAGGCTTCTTACATTTTGGGAATAAGGATAGTAAGAGAAAGAAGTAAGAGACTAATTGGACTTAGTCAGAAGACTTACTTGGAGAAGGTACTAAAACGTTTTAGTATGGAAAACTCGAAGAAGGGAGAATTACCGATAGAAAATAATGCCAAGTTGAGTAAGACTCAAAGTCCGAGTATCGAAGCTGAGATAGCAGAAATGAGCCGAGTACCATACGCTTCCGCAGTTGGCTCAATCATGTACGCTATGACTTGTACTCGCCCTGATGTAGCCTTCGCTTTGAGCATGGTTAGTAGATATCAAGGGAACCCTGGCAGAGCACATTGGATTGCGGTGAAGAATATCCTTAAGTACCTTTGGAGAACGAAGGAATGGTTCTTAGTCCTCGGAGGGAGTGATGACTTAAAGGTGCGAGGGTATAGTGACGCCAGTTTTCAGACCGACAGGGACAACTACCGTTCGCAGTCGGGCTGGGTCTTTACCCTAAATGGAGGAGCAGTGACATGGAAGAGTTCCAAGCAGGAAACCGTAGCTGATTCAACGTGCGAATCAAAGTACATTGCAGCGAGCGAAGCGTCGAAGGAGGCAATATGGCTAAAGAACTTCATCGGTTATCTTGGAGTTGTACCCGCCATAAAGGAGCCTATAGAGATTTTCTGTGATAACGAAGGAGCGGTTGCCTTAACCAAGGAACCGAGGGATCATGGTAGATCAAGACATATCGACATAAAATACCATTTCATTAGACATCGTGTAGAAGAAGGACAACTCGTAGTGAAGAGGATATATCAGAAGATAACCCAGCAGATCTGCTTACGAAGGGACTGAGTAGGGTTAAACACTTGCAGCATGCTAGGAGTATTGGGCTGATGGATGATATTAGCATAGATTAGATAGTATTAGAAACGTGTAATAGTAAATGTAATTAACATTTGATGATTAAATAAAGGAGTTTTATTTATGAGTAATGTTACTGTCTTATGTTAATTGTTTAACTGTTGTTTCATTTTGCATGTTTTGACTTCTAGAATAATTGAGTTTATTAAGAATAATCGAATTGTTCAAATTATCCACAATCGTTCATATGTTGGAAGTAGATATGAATGAAGATTGTCATGAATTGGTGTGTAGATTGTCTAAATGGTTTTAGACATAGCAAAGGGTTGCTGCAACGTTCATGAGTGCTTATGAACTAGTGTTGAGCATTGGAACAAACCCGCGCTTGCTGGAATCACCTTATGGAATATGATATAAAAGGTGATCGCAAGACGATAATATCATATAGTCTTAAAACCTAGATATATGGTTTGTTATTTGTTAATTGATTGTACATTGATAATGCGAAAACGCATCAGTAACTCGATGTTATAAAACGCATTGTTGTTTATAGTTGATTATTGAATAAGTAAATGCATATAAGTCGAAGTTTATCTGTAACTTTTATCTAAGAAGGTAAAAGTGATATCTCGGCCGCTCGATGATTTGATTTGACTTATGCGTCGGGCCCGGTCAGAACTGAATTGATGTGTTCGATTAAGTTCTATTTCGAATAAATCAGAGATCGAGAAACCTAAATGCTTGACTAATCATTCCATAGGATTGTCAGCATGATATCTAACAGAGGACTGTACGATCCCTTATCTGAAGGACAAGATTGATTAGATCAGAGTTTGACAGCGTCTTTGAGAGCTACGATTGCAAACCAAATTGTACTTGTGCATATAGTTACTAGACTTATCCAAGTGGGAGACTGTTGGAATAGTGTCTAAGGCTGCAACTATATTAGGCAAGTACTTGACCCGGTTGTGCATGGTCCTTTTGGGTTGCCTTCACCATAGCAACTTGACAGGATGATTTATCAAGAGAGAGTAAATATTATTAATATACTATGGGAATAATATAAAGAATAATATATTGTTATTTGATTAATATAAGTCATAGAATTAATTGGAATTAATTTGGTGACTTAAAGAGATTAATTAAATAAAGGGGTATAAACTGTCAATTGTTTGATAGTAAAGATTTAGACTGTAAATCCATATAGATATACAAGGGACGGATTATAGAAGCTAGGATAGCTTCAAAATCGTCCAAGGGGTTATCTATGGAATGGATTTGGATAGCCTTAAGAGAAGATTATCCAATTAGGGTTTAGATTGTAACCCTTAAGGAGTCTACAAGTATAAATAGATCCCATGGGCAAGGGAAATCGACACCTAACCTAAAGTAAGAGAACCCTGGCCGATTTCCTCCCCTCTCCTCTCTCCTAAATCATCATGCTTGCTATTGGTGTTTGTAAGCCATTAGAGGAGTGACAATTGTGACTCTAGAAGCTCCAAGACAACAAGATCAACAAGGAATTCAAAGGTATGGTTCTAGATCTGTTTCAATGTTGTTATTTAACCTAATTAGCCATTAGAAGTCTTGGATTCAAAGCATGTTTAATTAGAAAGGCTAGATCCAAGCATTAGGGTTTTGCATGCGCACATAGGAAAGTTCTTATGGCTAAAACCCATCAACATATAGTACAGTGATACAAAAGTATCTAATGCTTCATCAACCTCCCCCTCATGGTCAACACCATCCCTCGACACATCTTCCAACCTACCACCACCACCAACCAATTCTTTCGCCTCCTGCATCTCCACAACTTTTCCAACAGCAATACATGCATCACGAAAATTATTTATACCATAACGAAACTCAGGACTTTCGAAGACATGATGAACCACTCCAGCCAACCATTCCTTCATTATCCACTAAATTTCACGTTACAAAACCCCTAAGAACACAAACTTCTCTTCCACAACTCGATCTTTTTTCCGCCAAATCCTTCTCAAGGCTCTCCAACCGGATGCTTAAACCTTCATTTTCCTGTTTCAACTGGCCAATTGTAACACCCAAAGCAAGTTTATCATGTTTAAGACCTATCACACACTTCTCCAACACCTTGTTCTCCACGACAACGATACTAAGCTGCAAGGCATCCCCCTCAAACTCGAAAACCTTCTTCTATAACACAGTATTCTCAGAATGAAGCACTTAAATTTCCTTCATCATATGGGCATGATCACGATCAACAACCAAGAACTGCTAAAGACAGTTAGCACCTTTAGCAACAAAACTGGTACTTTGAGTTGAAGCAAAACAAAATGACCCAACAAGATCAAAGAGGGAGTAATTAGCCATTTCAGATTAAGTGCCATGCAGAAACGCATTCTTGGAAAAATCAATTGCAGATTCAAACAAGGGAAGACAAGGATCGTTCTTTATAGACCAGGAAGGAGAAAACGTCGCACCAATGGAGCCCCCTATTTTACTAGCACCAATAGTTGGAAATTCATCATGCCCAAAGCGCAAAAGACGAAACCCCTCCTTTATACTACCTTGTTCACTCCCAAATCCTAAATGCTCTGAAGTTTTGAACACAACTACCGAGTCAGACCTAACAACGTTCTCTCAGAAACAACTTTCTCCACATTTCCGTCGTCAGGAATATCAATTACCTCATTTTGAACATTAACAACATGAGAGCTTCCTTTAGCTAATTTTCGTGGATGCAGATGTCGTACGAGCGCCAGACCCACAACATCCTGACCACTCACACTTTGCCAAGATGCTTTACGCTTGTTTACGAAAGGAAGAACCCCTTCTTTGTTATCCTCCACGACCTCTTCCTCAAGAGACTTGTTCCTTGAAGACTTAATACCAACATCAGCACTAAGAAAATCAATTGAAGCATGCAGTGAGGGCTCTATAGTAGCACAACACCGCTCATCGTCTTGAATGCCAGATGCTCGGGCAATAAAAGCTTCATTACAGAAAGGGAAAGAAGGTAACACCCTATCATTGAGATCCACCTCTCGATACCGGAGACTCCCCATCCACTTCTTAGCCAGCACGTCCATGAAATCAATCCTATTCTTGACACCTGCATACCAAGAATAGATTTACATACGTATATATATATATATATATATATATATATATATATATATATATATATATATATATATATATAAAGGGGGAGGGGGGGGGGGGAAAGAAGGGAAAAAATGGAACATGATAAACAGAATCAAGAGAAACCTCTCAACGTAACATAAAACTCCGACGTCTTTCCACGAGGCCTCCATGACATACTCATCCCAGCCCCAACAAGCACATACTCTGGGAAGTCATCAGCCACAACATGAAAAGAAAACAAAGAATCCTAGCCATCTGCTCGTTGTCTGAATAAAGGTTAAAGGATTGGTCAAACACAGAAGTCGAATACCGCTCCATGAGCCCTACACGATCAATATTAACCCAATAATAAATATTTGCCCAGTTCTTTGGCTAATTCTTCTACTCGGTCACTAGAACCTGACTATGCTTATGAAAAACAAACATATAACTCTCATCGGAGGAAGCAACATCGAAACGAAAAAAATGGCGAAAGACCCAACTATCAGGGTTAATCCCATTAGAATGATAAAGCATCTCAAAAGCAACTACTTTGTTTATACCATTGGGTACCAACTAATTGATGTAAACCTTGTGTTTATGGAAAACTTCTCAAAAGAAATCTGACGTCAGAAGATGATACCCGGCATCAAAGTGTTTCGCATATGAACCGAATTTACCCTCGGGAGGATTGATAAAGGTAGCATGTTCACCGGGAAAAGTGACACCATCTTCTGGCTAAACGTCGTATCTCTCTTGAAGAGTAGCAAACTGATCATGGGTTAGGGCGATGCTAATCGGAGAGTCCTTAACAAAAAGAAGAATAAACTTAGAGAGACAAAGAGCAATAACAAGGAAAATTGAATAGGCAAGAACTATATAGGCACAAAAGGGCGGGAAATTCGAAAACCGTAATAATAGTTGCTAACGTCATGACTGGAAACCATTGTAATGTGTACTCAAAAATACAGAAGCCGGACGTAATGGTACATGGCATTAAATGCTAGTCCCACCCATTGCGAATCATCATACCTATGTCACAATAGATGTGAAGCATTTTCCGACGAACACAAGGTTTCTGCTTCGAGCATTTTCCATGGATGTACTTTGGAGCTATTCGGGGAGATCTACCCGGTTGACCTGATTCTCATCCCTATGTGAGATGTATACGTGACTGTAGGGATGGATTGGCTGAGTAGATTTGAAGCCATGATTGATTGTGAGAGGTAGCTTCTGGTGGTTCGAACCCCAAGTGGGGACGAATTGACCATTTATGGTGAGGGTACCCGGGTTGGTTCAACTTTTTGTTTGACTGCTAGGGCTAGGCAATGTCTCTAGCATTGATGTTTAGGTTATCTCACATATGTGGTTGGCACTCGAGTTGAGGGGAAGAAGTTAGTTTCAGATGTTCCAGTGGTTAGGGAGTTTCCAAATGTCTTTTCGGATGATCTTCTCGGTGTGCCTTCAGTGAGGTAGGTGGAGTTTAGGATTGATCTGATCCCTGGTGTGGCCCCGATTTCTAAGGCATCGTATCTGCTCACACCATCTTTGTGGCATCCCCATTTTCATGGCAAGAAAGAACCGATTTGCTTATGTTTTATTTTCAAATCATAGTAACTTTTTAAAGAAAAATGTAGCGGAATTTGTTCCCAGAAAAACATGATAAATATGTTATCAAAACATTTCCAAAGAAATGTATTTTATTTATTTTAAAACTTTGGGATGTCAATCTCAATACAGAAATATAAGCATAAACATAAATTACATTCATTTACACTAGTGATCTACATCTCTTTAATCTCTCGATGTAGTGCATCTTTATATTGACACTGTCATACAAATAAACTGAGTGGGTCAGGTTGGGAAACCTGGTGAGTACATAGGGTTTTCAACCCACAATAATATAGTTACTATGTTTAAACATCAAACAATCAACCCAATTACCCATCCCCATTATCTTCTTTACTCTTAAGGATCTACCCTAAGAATCAGCTACTCTTTATTCATTCATTCCTAAGGAATAGGTACGAAGTCCATCGTGGCCATGGTTTATACAACAGGCACTAAATCCATATCTATGTGTAAGATGAAAGTAACTATGTACTCACTTGATAAGATGGTGATTCCAACTTGAACAACGCTTCGCTTCTTAAAAATATGATTTCCTTTGACGAAACCGGGAGGGTTGCTTGAAAACCGGGTTTTGCGCAGGAAGAGTTTTAAACCGAAAAACTCTTTTTATCGGAGCGTTCGGGAACTTCGGGGCTTTCTTCAAGTGCTAGGGAAGTTTCCTATGCTTTTGGGGATGTTTAGGGAGGTTTAGAGAGGGAGTAGAGAGGGAAAGAAAGGGTAAAAAGTGTGAAAAATGAAGGAACTCTCGGGTGGTATTTATAGGATGAAAAAGTGCCTAACTTGTCGAGTTTTTTTGGTCAACTTGTCGAGTTCTGACCCCCAAAATCATCGAGTTCCTGTTCAACTCGTCGAGTTGGTGCCACGTTTCGTCATCTAGTGGGGAGAAAGCAATGGTTGAGATTGCGCCACGTCACCCATTTCGCTGCAGCACCCTTACGACTTCTAAACCCCGTAACATTCTCATACGAGTTCTGTTTTTGACTTTCTTTATATCCACGCGTAGGTATTGACAACATATACAATTCTCCTTTTGACTCCATCGGCTAATTCTCAACAGATTTTAAATTTAACGGTATGAGAAGATTACAATATTTAACGACCGTGTAAAATTCATAACTTCTACATACGGACTCCATTTTCGACTGTGTTTTTATTGTTGAACTCCTATTAACGAGATCTTCAATTCTCATTTAGGTTGTGTGGGCTAAAAATCACTCGATCTAAAATTCAAACTCCAGGCTGTACACTGCTATGCCAAATCTTAGAAAATTCATAACTTCCTCATACGAAGTCAGATTTGGACGTTCTTTTTATGCACGCTCTCAGTTTAACGTATACCACGACTTTTATTTAGATTGGTAAGGCTAAAAAGCAATTTATCAAAAACTCACTTTTTACGTCACACAACGTTGTGCCGGTTTTGTCGCGAAACTTCGACAAGTCATAACTTCTTCGTTATAAATCGGATTTTGGCGTTCTTTATATTTTCGGAACCCTTGTTACGACCACTACAACTTTCTTCATAAATACCGGGTTTATCTAACATTTTATTTTTGACGCTTATTGTCATTCTTAATTTATTATATCATTATAAATAAGTATAAAACACATAAATTCACATAATTCACATAATACTCAAATAATTCTTTTTATTACTTCAAAATGAGTTACATTTGTTGACCCTTACTATTACATCATCGTATCAATGCTTAGCCTCGAAACACAGACGTTACAACTATAGATGCAGGAGTAGTCCTCTCAGCTCTATGAGCTATTAGGCAAGTAGTTTATCCGACCAAACACTTCACCCTGGGGAGCACTAGGGATGAGCAACTGGACAGAGGAACCGGTAACGGAACCGGAACCCGATGGAACCGCTCGGGCCGGGACCGGGACGATATTCTTGTGGATCTTTGGAATTGGGAACCAGTAGAACCGGCAAAAGCTGGAACTGTATGTTGCTATTTCTTGATGATTGGTTCCAACATTGAAGACACGAAAAGAACCGGTAGGAACCGGTAAATGGTAGAACCGGAACCGGTATAACCGGCGGTCCAGTTCGATTCTTAATTTCGGCCGACTTTGGTTTCCGGTCCGGGTTCTGTTCGGGTCGGTTCCTTTGCTCATCCCTAGGGAGCACCGATTTTATTTATGAAGAAGACTGGTGGTGCTCATCGAATGTGCATATATTCCCAAGAGTTAAATAAGTTAATGGTGAAGAACCGTTACTCACTTCTGAGGATTGATGATCTTTTTAATCAGTTGCAAGGTGCGTCTTGTTCCTCCAAGATTGATTTGAGATCGGGTTACCACCATATGAGGGTCAGAGAGGAGGATGTTGAGAAGAGAACTTTTCGGACTCGGTATGGGCACTATGAGTTCGTGGTGATGTCATTCGGTCTCACCATGAGTTCATGGTGATGCCAATCGAATCGTGTCTGTGATGGAGAAATGATCAATAGAGAGAGAATCCGTAGCTTTATACTATGTTAGAATTAAGAAAATACTTGTTAGGGTTTCTATGTATTCAATTTTTTTAAATAGTACAACCAATATAATTTTAATTGAATAAAAGACCCTCAATATATACACACAATATATAGCCTATACTAAAAAAGATATAATTTAAAACTCTTCGCCAGTCTTCTAAAAACCTAGAAAGGTATATCATCATTCTTTTGGAAGTGGAAATTAATAAAACCACATATAGATTGAAAAATATAATGAAATTTAAACTAATAATTAACAATGAAATTAGACTTTCGTGTAGTTAGATTTAGGTGATGTTTACTTTGTTTTGAAAAAAAAAACTCTCTTTTGAAATTAGACTTTCTCAGAGATATCTTCTAGATAAAAAATAAAAAATGTATATATAAATAACTTAAGACACAAACAAATGCACAAACCATGTTTTTTTTTCTGTTACATTTTTCATACACATGTAATCTTTTTTTTTTCCTTTTTTTTATTTAATATAATAAAAATAATAAATAGCTTTATTTGTTTTCTTATTAGAAAATCTAGAATTGTATATTTTTCAAGTCATTTAAATAACCGCCTAATTTACTCAATGCCTAAATGTTGGGTTTTCGATATTTTGCCAATATTTTTATTTATTTAATTATTTGATACACATAAATAAGTCTAATTAAATTCCTATAAACATTTACTTGTTTGATGGACATGGTAATGTAACGGGTCGAGAATATATCACTAAGTTCAAAGATGAAATTGTTTAATAGTTAATACAAAATATTGAAGGAACAGTTTTTTTTTTTAAATATATATTATTATGGTTGTATGAATTATTTTTCAATATTATAAAGCTAGAAATTATTAAATTTCAGTGTTGAAAAGTTCTTTAAAGTTAAAAAAATAAGTTTA
The DNA here is from genome assembly GCF_002870075.4 of Lactuca sativa. Classification (NCBI taxonomy): domain Eukaryota; kingdom Viridiplantae; phylum Streptophyta; class Magnoliopsida; order Asterales; family Asteraceae; genus Lactuca; species Lactuca sativa. The sequence goes on from NC_056628.2 coordinate 8,495,431, forward strand.
TTTATATTTTAGATCATATACCTTTAACATATCATTATACAACCACAATAACATTGAATGAATGTTTATAGGTATATGAATAAGTTAAGACACAAACAAATGCACACACACCATGTTTTTTATGTTTTTATTTTCAAGTCATTTAAAAAACTGACTAATTTACTCAATGCCAGAATGTTGAGTTTATTTATTTATTTATTTATTTTTATTTTTTTATATTTAGCCAATATTTTTATTTATTTAATTATTTGATACAAATAAATGAGTCTATTTTAAATTCCTATAACCGTTTACTTGTTTGAAGGACATGGTAGTGCAGCGGACCGATAATACATGGCTAAGTTTAGGGATGAAATTGTTTAGTAATTAATACAAAATATTGAATGAGCAACGTTTTTTTAAAAAATTGTTATTGTGGTTGTATGAATTATATTTCAGTATTGTAAAGCTAGAAATTATTAAATTTCAGTGTTAGAAAGCTCTTTAAAGTTAAAAAAATCAATTTATTTATATTTTAGATCATAATTAAGAGGACCTTGGCCTACAGCCTGCCTGGACTCCCTCACAAGATCTATAGGGTTCCTGGACAGCTCTACCGAGCCTACTGTCTATTGGACCGGTTCGTAAGGCCAACAATAATTCGACCGCTCCCTTAGGCCTATAGTATGATTGGACACCTTCACAAGGTCTATAATACATTGGACCCCTCGGGTATCTAGACCTACAACACAACACACGAGCGCCTCAACCAAACAACATGCATAGAAACAAACAAACAAACAATAGCCAACAACACATGCAATCATCACATATCTTGTAACGCACACGTTTCTCGCAAGACAACTAATAAGATTATATAATAGTAAGGCTCAACAATTGTAACCTATTCGATATAATAAATGAAAATTTTGTGAAGACTACGTGTTCAATGTGTAAATATTTGTAGTATACATGCTTATAACGAAATATTAAAATAAGAAAAAAAATACACGTCTAAAAAGAATAATAATTAGGACGAATATTGTTGACGAAAGTTGAAGTAATCGTGACAAGGATTCCAGAGATATATGGAACGCTTAATCTGTTGGAGTTTCGTGTTCGACTTGATATGGCTATGGATATCGTAAATAATGAATTGGAGATAGATCGGTTTTTAGCCTTATTGATCTAAATGCAAGTCATAGTAGTCATTAAACCGAAAACATGCACATAGAGAACGTTTAAATCTGACTTCATTAGAGGAACTTATGATTTTTTTCTAAGATTCAACATAACAGTATACAGCTCAGAAATCGAATTTTAGATTGATCGATTTTTAGCTGAAATGATCTAAACGATAGTTGAAGATCTCGTTGATAAGAGGTCAACGATATAAAGACAGTTAGAAATGGACATAAGATGAAAGAATTATGAACTTTAATACCTTAAGACTATAAAAATATAACTTTAAAAATAAAGTCAAAATTAGCCGACGAAATCTAAATGAAAGCTGTAGATTTCGTCGATAGGTACACGTGTATATAAAACTTGTTGATAACAGAGCTCGTATGAAGAAGTTACAAGTTTTCTAAGATTTTATAAAAATCAGCACGCACAGATAAGATGCACGACGCGCATTGACAATCCATGAGACTGTGACACGTGTCGCCACTAGATGAACGCCACATCACCACCCCCGATAGGATAGGCAGTGCGCCCCGACAGGTTGCGCGACATGCATTTCTTTTTCGGGCTATAAATACTCACCTCAGTATAAGATTCCGTCCTCACACCCCTACGACCTTTCTCTCCCGATGTTCTTCCACTTATTGCCATTTTACTGTAGTTTCTAGTATACCGACGAAGCCCTACTACCCCTGAGTGCCCAACAAGTAGTAGCCATCGAGTAGGAACTCTGCCAGTGCAATTTCAAGACTTTTGTCTAGGAATCTCTGTAAGTTCAATTACACTCTATATTATTTTAGTGTAATTTGTATTTACAATTCATAGTCGTTATTCTGAATTTATAAATAAGATTTGTCAGTGTTTCCAACGTCATTTTACTGATTAATCTACTTACGTGGATGATGCCTAGAATAGATAATGGAAATTGGAAAAAGGGAAATGGAAATTGGAAAACAGGAAAACAGGAAAACTCAAAACTAGAACTAGAAGTCTAAGATAATCATAACCAGATTATCAGATAACGGAAATTGGAATCACTGAAACATATACCGTTTCCGACTTTTAGTTAACCATCAGTCTTGTCCTTTTGAAGCCTCTGAACAATGGATAATCACATCTCTGAATTAGAGAACGGAAGGAAGAATAAAGAAAGCTGTTGCGTTTCTTTGTTTCACTTTCAGACTATATTTTATAATAAAGGCTGGAGGAGTAGAGGACAGGAGGAGAAGTCGTCGAGCCGAGAAGGAAGAAGATTAGAACTTAGAAGAACACCTGAACAGATCAATCAACAGAAAACTGCGTTTTTTCTACGTTTATTTGGAAATCGAATCGCTGTTTCTCTCACACATGCGTAACAAACTAACAATCGAATGATCGAGACTTTCTTGACTAGAATTAATAAATAAGATTTAAAATTGGAGGTCCTTTAGAATTTGGGGCCCTAAGCCTTTGCTTAGTTTGTAAACACTTGAGCGACCCTAGGCTGTGATAAATTAGACTCTTCTAATGCATTGTTTTTTTTTTTCTTTCCCTTCAATGATATTTTTAATCCGTTTGTTTATTTTTTATAGAACTAAATAAAAAAAATACAAATCAAATAAAATTAGAATTGCGTAATTATTAAAATAGTTCACCGAGAAGGAAAACCATCTCTCGTAACTTGGTATAAAACATCTACGCATAACATGATCTTCACGAATTGTATAATTGGCCATATCTAATATCTGAAGTATCACTATCTTCGTCTTGATATTCATCATTGGCTTTTCAAACGAAACAGTGCTTGAGAAACAAAAAGAGATCTTGAGATACTTATATCTAAAATTGTTCCATCCATGGACTATCGATAGTCGGAAAAGTTAATGTACTTCGTGAATTCGCAAAATGTGATTAACGAGTATCTAATACCAATAAGACATAAAACATGGCGCAATATAAATACATATCACAAATGTTTAACGAGCTCACATTATTGTCACGACCTTTATTTCACGAGTTTGTTGTTTATGAAATATAGTTATCTAGTTGTTTATGAAATATAGTTATCTAGTCTAGATATATATTTAATCTTTCAAATATGGTCATGTGGTGAATATCTAAAAAAACACCCCCATTAAAAGAGTCATTTGTTGCTTTAATAACATAGAATTTCTTTCTTGATTTGATACAAGTGTTGGCTACATTAGACATTTGATTTGGTAGCAAAATATAGATAGTATATTTTTCATTTAAAATATATAGGGATTATAGATAGATATTTTTCTAAATTGTTAAATTCATCTCCAAAAATATAAAAACAAGAATTTTCATCAAGTGTATCCATTCTCTTGTCTATACATTATATATGATTCTCTTCTTCTTTTTGTAGAACCAAAATATACATCATAAGATTCTCTGAATCCTCTAAGCTAATCCACCAAAACTAAAAACAATTTTGTATCACTATTTATATTATGAACCACTAACCAGCGATGAATCGCCATAGTAATCGGCGATTCCCGACGCCGCCCATAACCGTTCGTTAAACGAATCCTGTAAATCATCGGGTATAAATGGAGTCCGACAAAGCGGGCAAGTTTTCTGATCATGGTCCATCCACCGGTCGAGACAGCACCGGTGGAATATGTGTCGGCAATTGGTAAGTCGCCGGATCTCGTCGCCGGCGTCGAACTCATACAAACAAACTGCACAGCTCTCAGGCGGATCCACTAGCTCTGAGAACTTCACCACCGGGAGGAGCTCACGGATGAGGACAGCGGAAACGGAATGGAACTGCGTGACTGGTTCGTTCCGGGTCGGGTCTGTTGAGAAATCGGGTTCGAGAAACTCCCCGAGACCAACGAATCTGAAAATGAAGGAAATGAGCTTACGGATGAAACCCAGAAGAGTAAGGATGTGGAGGAGGACTTTGGGGAGGAAGAGGTCTGTGTAACCAACTGGGAACCCCATTACTGATTGGAAATGTCAAATTTGATGGAAGAAATGGGGATATGAACGTTAATGGCGTCGGAGGAAGAAGATGAAAAGATGTTTTGTTGTTATGTTTTGATGGAGATCGGAGAAGAGATGGAAGAGTCGAGAGAGAGAGATTGAGAGAGAATGAGGTGAGATACGTGGTGCCATTATATATATAGATGTTGATATGAAGAAGGAAGGGGAGGGGTGTGATGGTGAAAAGATAAGAAAGAGAAAGGGGAATTTGTTAGAAAAACTTATGAAGGGTTTTGGTGATGATGATTGACACGCCATGTAACTTTAACATGTGTTCTCCATGAATTTAATATGTTTTAGCATAAAAAAGTTTTGGGATTACCACAAAAATAAACCGATCATAAATATACAACTTTTATATATATATATATATATATATATATATATATATATATATATATATATATATATATATATATATATATATATATATATATATATATATATATATATATATATATATATATCAATCGCTTGTTTGTGAAGAAATTTTTACAAATAATATTACATCAAATTTATTTCGATATAATTTTATAATTATATGTTATATTAATTCTTGATTTAAAAGGTATATTGAAATTTCAAAGAATATGTGAAATCCAATGAAAATTTTTTAAATTTCAAAATGTTATTTTACTTTATGCACAAATCTAACAAAATGGATATTCAAAACGAGCTAAATAAATGCATTAGTCATTTAATTGGAAAAACAAACAATTATATTAAATATTTTAAAATTTAAAGGTAAAAAGAGCTTCTAAAATATTTAGTTCAAAGAAAAAAACATAATTGAAATCCTAAATTATGGAACATAGGTAGTTATTTCCATAAATGCTAAAAATTGAATTTTCTTCATATGTGTTTTGTCAAAAATCTACTTAATAATTTTGTAACTAAAATAGTATGTGAGACATGGCGTTTTGTTTAAGTACTTGAGGAAGAAAAACTAAAAAAAAAAAAATTTAAGACGTTGAAAATGTTAATATCTTGAAGATGGGTAGAATATTAAAGATATCTGAAATATATAAAATATAAAAGTAAACATTCAAGATGTGACGTTCGAGATATATGAGAAAAACTCTTGATTTTGGAACCGAAAATATCCGACTATCTCTAATATTTTAATTAATAATTAATATAAAAAGTTATAAAAACAACAGTTGGTGTAGAGAGAGCAGAGAATGGTAACTAGTGTACGTTATTAGTAGTGAGTTTGTTGTGTATTTTTTTTTTTAGTTTTGTGTGTGTTCAACTCTCTATTTATACATAAAGTTTCTAAACTAAATCCCTAATCTTGGTATTATCGTCTCTTCTTCCCTTATCATTGATTTTCTAATGACCAAATCTTTTCTTCACGTTTCTAATATAATTTCGATTTGACCAAGTCTTTGGTGGCATATTCAGCATCTAAGTCATACTATAGAATAAAAGATAGAATAATAAATTAATTTAGTACTCTTCATGACCTTGAATAAGATTTTGATCAAGATTTTACTCAAGATCTTAAGCAACATGTCTACTTTGAATATGAGAAAATGTTAGCCACAAATCCCCAACACAACAATATGTAATATAATGTTTATTTTTATGATTATCCCCAAAGTTTAATATGTTATGTTATTTATTGATGTTTTCTTATTGATTTTACTAAAAAATTACTTGATTGTAAATCGGGAAAAGGAAGTCTTTTGTTAAGCTACAACTTTTATATACTTTTTTAATTGTGTGGTCCTTTCGGTTAAATGTTTCTTTATTCATATTTTATGTTAAATACTTAATATTTTAATTCACTTTCTATGCAATCAAACTTATATTTAAACGTTTCATAGATTTGCAATTTTATATCAAATTCGGAAACACTTTGATTGTTCATTACATAAAAAAAGTTATGGTACTAGATTGAGCTTAAAGTTTACTAAATTCTCTTACACTGTCAATATTTGTTACCCACTTAATTTATTTTTAATTTTAATAATGTATTATTTACATCATATATTCGTAATTATATATCATTATTTTATCAGATATTTTTAATTAACAGTTTTATAATTTATAGCTTGTCATCAACTATTATTTTAATATTTTATAATTTTATAATATTTACAAATAAAAATATATTTCCAAAACAATTTTCAACCGATAATGAGTAGTCAATTTATCAGTCAACATGATGTATTGTATTCAAAGAGAAATTGATATTTATCATTATTCAATTATTCATTAATCTCATAAATATTAACTCTACTTTTGACAAATTTAAAGGGGTTAATTGTTTCAAGTAATTGTTTTTTTCCTAGACACAAAAAAGCTTAGTGATAACATATAGCTTTTCTTTTTTTAAAAAGCACCTATTTTTGAACAAATTATTCATTATCACACAGAAAAAACATACATGTACCTAAAATGAATATAGCTGGCAGGTCAAATCTACCACCAAACTATAAAAGTAATAAAACTCTATAATTACTAGTGAAATTACTCGAGAAATTTAGGGCATGGGGCCAAATAGTACATGTCATGTCTATTTGTATTGCAATGTGAATTAGCATCTATGGTGGGAGCCATTGGTTCCACCATTAATCATCCTTTGCATGAATGATTTCCCCCAATAAAATAGTAATAAAAACAAACAAGCCAAAACAAGTGAGGCATGGCTAGTGGGTTCTCATTTATGGTGCCATGGTTGGTCCATAAGGTTTGGTTTTGTTGCATCATTGGTGGGGTTCTTGCCAAATTATTAGGTTTGCCCTTTTCCAATGTTTGCAAATTCAAATTCATATTAGGTTATCATACCAATGTGTAAAAGTTTATTAAAACTATTGATCAATGGGTCACAAAAAATATTAGTTTTTGATTTGTGTGCTTTTGTAATCTAATAATGTTTTGAAAAATAAAATAATATGTGAATATTAGAGTATACAATTATATTAGAGTATAAAATAAGATTGATTGTGTCTAAGAACCAACCCACCTCACCCCATGGGGTCCAATTTTAAGATATGTCTAATAAAACCAAAACATAAAGACCCACCTCACCCATAAAAGGTTAAATCTCTTTATATAAAGATGTAATATTAAAAATGAAATAATTTAAATAAATATAAAATAGACTACACATGGATACCTAAATCTACATCTAATGCCCGACCGTTTGGACCGGAGCTCATCTTATCACTACACCGGTCCACTTATTTGTGCCTCCTCTTTCTTTTTGAGTTTTGTCTCTTCCTTTGTCTTCAAATATTTGACGCTAGAGAGTACAAAGAAATGGGTACGGGATGTGATGGCTCCTTCATGTCTAGTTTTGTATTTGTGTATATGTTCCTTTCTTATTTTATGATGATCATGTGATCATGTCCCTTGTTTAACTTCACTCAAAACCCTTCTTGTTACTTACTGGTTTTAACTATGATCAATTGTATGTGTAGATATATGTAAAATATACTCGCATTATAATTTTGGTTCCTATTTCTAAGACTTCTTTGATCATTTCGTTTTCCGATATTATTACGTTACACCAAAACTTTTATGAGTTGAGAACGTTATTTTGTTAACCGGTATCAATCAAAAGTTTTAATAAAAAGAAACTAACAAATTAGAAAAAAAAAATATAATACTAGTTTTTCTTAAAAGTCAAAATCGCCATCTTTTTTACACATACATAAATCCAAGAAAGAGAATGCAACAAAATATTATGAAACATAACGTCCTTCCTTATTGTAAAAGATACGAAAACGTCTTGTTTGGAATCCACACATACCCTAAAATAATGCAATAGTAACCGCATCAAAATATTGTTTGACGTGCTTTGACCCTTGCAACCGGTTCAATGTCTTCAAGCGGTCACTAACCAAGGAAGATTGTAACCACATCAAACATTGTTTTCCTTCTCAAGGAGAGATCGGGGACAAGTTATTGAGGGACAAGATATTAACATATGTAATCACCATTTACAACTCTAACAATCAGTAACGAATCTACAACAAAAAATTATATGATTCCCAAATAAAATGAAACCGATAAAAAAATCAACAACACTTGTGGGAGGTTGGGTCGGGTTGGGCCGTATACCTTAAAAAAATTGGACCAATCAGATCAACATATTAAAACCGATTAGGTACCACCGATTAAAATTTAATAAAAAATGACTGAATATTACTGAAAAAACTGTACAATTTAATAAAAGAACTAGTTGATTATTAGTGTATTGATACCTTATTGTTTGATAAAACTATATATTATATTTAACCTTATACATTCGACAACATATAAGAAGCAAATAGTTGTTAGTAACTTATTTTTTTCTCCTTTTAAAATGGGTTTTTAAGACATTTAAAAAAAAGACAAATTTAACATAAGTTTTCTATTTTTTCTAAGGTAGTTCTTAATTTTTGATAAAAATTATATATTATATTTAACCCTATATATTTGACAACATATAAGAAGCAAATGGTTGTTAGTTATATTTTTTTTCTAAGTTTTCTATTTTTAAAATGTTTATAATCTTGATTTTTGAGACTCATATGCCAAAAGGATCGATGAAGTAGCAAGAAATATGGAAGATGGTCTATCTAACATCCCAAAATTTAAAACCAAAAACTTTATTTAATGATTCATAAAACAATTTATAGAAAACCTCATCAAGTTATCTTATTTCATAAAAACCATAGATCATATGTTTCAAAAGTGTGTCATAAGATAGTAATAATGTTAGACTACAAATCTCAAGAATCTCATATGCGGAAAATCGTGTGTGTGATGTGCTGCTACCGTGCCAACTCCTTTCCCTTTGAAGAAGACCTGAAACAAAAACTGAAAACCGTAAACACAAAGCTTAGTGAGTTCCCCCATTATACCACATACCATATAATCACATAACGCCTAGCATATCTGGATGCTGGCTTCCCCTTTGGTCTCTTTCAACCGGTAACTACCTAGCATATCTGGGTGTTGGCCTCCCCTTCGGTCTCTTTCAACCGGTAACCGCCTAACATATTTGGGTGTTGGCCTCCCCTTTGGTCTCTTTCAACCGTAACTTGGGACTATTTCACCCTTACCTCTACCACATAATATCCTAGCATAAACATATAAATTATATACAACCTAACATATCTGGGTGTTGGTCTCTCCTTTGGTATCTTTCAACCGGTAACTGGGGACTATTTCACCCCTACCTCTACCACATAATATACAAGCATAAACATATAAACCATATACATCTTAGCATATCTGGGTGCTGGCCTCCCCTTCGCCCTTCGGTCTCTCTCAACCGATAATCGGGGACTATTTCACCCCTACAACTACCACATAGCAACATAGCATACTAGCACATAAAGCACAATAGATAGTGGCATACCAAACAATTATTACAAAGACAGTCATCTCAACTATAATCGCCTACCAGTGGGCCGATATTGGTGCCTTAGACCCACTTCTACTGGAAGGTAACTCACCTCAATGTCGTGAAGTAGCTGAACTATCCTCGGCTCTGGAAATCAACTCTCCTCAAACTCCTACACATAAAAACTCTTTTAATTACTCTTTCATACTCATAAACCTTTTAAGGATCAACTCTGGTCAAAGGTCAAAGTCAAAGTCAACATCCTGGTCAAAGTCAACATCTTGGTTAACTCAACTCGCCAAGTTGGTCCATCAACTCGTCGAGTTACATGATCCATAAAAATTTGGAAATCTCGATCCTACTTGTCGAGTTCTTTCATGAACTCGTCAAGTTCTTCCTCATAACAGAGTCGGGACATTCCACTCCCAACTCGCCGAGTTCCTCCTTGAACTCTCTTCCGACCCAAAAGCCTTATCCAACTCGTTGAGTCATCTCCTAGACTAGTCATCTCCTAGACTCGACGAGTTTTCCCAGTAACAAAAAAGGTTGGGGGACCCCGACCTAACTCGCCGAGTTGTATGAACAACTTGTCGAGTCCCCCAAAGTCTAAACTCATTTAGTCGTTTCCAGCCGGGTTCAATGCTTCCAAACCATAGATCTAGTCCCTAGGACCAAGTTACCACGTAAATTTGCTAACTTTACGTCCATGCATAGGTTATTTAGCTCAAAAGGCCCTAAAGGTGGTTCACAAGTTGCATAGGACTCCCATGGCCATAAAGTTGGCAACTTTATAGCCATGGAGTCCCTCAACGACTCTAGATATGAAGGTTTTTTCCACAAGGGTCATCCGAATCCTAAAGGCCACCATTATTGAACCAACACATCGAGAAAGAGCCCTAAAACTAGATCTAAACACTCAATAAGCAAGGTAAGAGCTTTATACCTCAGGTAAACCAGAAATGAAGCTCTACTTCTGGATATACTCTTCTCCTTCACTTCATGGCTCTTTCCTCAAGTCTCATCTTCTTCAAAACCTCAAGAAAGTACCAAGAATGGCTCAAAACACTCAAAAACGTATTAGGGTTTCATAGCTAGGTTTGGGGTGATGGAGGCTGCAAATGAGGCCACCATTTGGAGGTTAAGGTGCTTAAATAGGGTGCAAACCCTAAAAATTAGGGTTTCACTCTGGCAGCCCTACTCGTTGAGTATACTTCAAGTCTCGCGTCCAAATTCCATTTCTACTCGACGAGTTTGGGGCCTCCAACTCGTTGAGTCCCTTTGCAAAAATGAATAATTTGGTTTAAAATACATACCAGGATCCGGGCGTTACAGTCTAATAGTAGGAAGGGTAGAAGAGAAAAGTTTAATGGAGGTCGGTGGTACGATGGTGGTCGACGGCTAGGGTATATCGATCCCCTTCCGATTCATAAACAATGCCTTTCATGATTTTCAGATGACCCTTATCTGTGAGAAGTCGTTCTACTGAAATCGATTCTCAAACCTGCAATAACTGAAAGATATCATGTAATCATTTATGGGTGCATCTGGTTCATTGGTGTTCCAGAAAGTTTGTTGATTCCCCACTGTGATTCTATGACAAAACCATGTACCAACACCCGTTTGTAGATGAGATTCTCGTTGACAAGAAGATCGTTTAAAGGTGTATAGAGTTCTCAAAGATGGAAAGGAGGGAGATAAGGGTCGCTGGCAAGGGTAAGGTCGTCGGCGAAGGAGAATTTTGATGTCTCTTGGTTTGGTTTCCGATATAGTTAAAGAAAAGAGAGAGAGATCGAGATTTGGTAAACTAAAGAGACGACGAGAAGAGTGATGGGAAGGGTAGGAGTGATACCCACTTTATTTATCAAATAGATTTATTTAATAAATAAATAACAAACTACCATTAAAAAAATTAAAAAAATAAATAAAGAAGGGTACTTAGTTATTTTATGTCTGGTAAGGACCAAACGTGTAACAAAAATACACCTTAGGGACCTTCTGAGTTATATATATATATATATATATATATATGATATAATATAATATAGTATAAATAAAAATTGGGAACCAAACGCACAAATTAGCTCATATGATAGGGACATTCGTATAATTTACTCTATTATAAATAAAATTGAAAATTTAGATAGATCCTAGGACATATCTTCTTCCTAATAGGTATGCCTCTCTTAGGGCATCTCCAACCCACATCCAAACTTCATTTTTTCCCTTATTTCTTCCCTCATTCTCTTTAAATCATATCTCATTTTCATCTCCAATTTTGGAGATATGAATAGTATTCTCTCATATTTGGGAGAATATTATTCATATCTCCAAAAATGGAATTGAGGTAAAAATGAGATAGAAAATAAAGTAAGGTTGAAGATGAAACATTATTTACATTATTTTTTACTTTATTTATGAAGTAAAAACTGAAGATGGGTTGGATGGTCTTAACAACCTCTTACGATGGACGGCTACCGGAGACCTAGGCAATCGCTAGAACTTTTGGCCAAAGAGAGTTTGGCATAAGGTAGATTGATCTCTAGACATATTCTAATGAGGCGTAAGATTTGGAAATCTTAGCATCCAATTGTCGGGTCAACATTTTGATAACAAGGCTAATCAAGTTTTATGTTGTTCAATTATCCAAAAAAAAAAAAAAAAAATCAAAATAAACAATGATGTTAAACAATAGATATCACTTACACAGTCCACTATCGCGTCGCCGTGTTTTCGAAGTGTGAAGGAGGAGGGTCTTCTTTGATGAAGAGGGCTAATAATCAACCAATTGAATAGAATGAATCTATTGTATTTATTAAACATTACATCTAGTAGACAATACTTGTAATTATGTTTTCTTGTGTTTTCACAAACCTCGAAAATTAAATGACCAAAATGCACATGCACTGCTTAAGTTTAAAAGAAATCCCACTTGCTTAATCTTAACTAATATTAATCTACTTTCCAGGCATTTTTTTTCCTTTTTTAATCATACACTAAAACAAGATTATGCAGTTGATTACTTCCAAAAATACCCCAGCTCTTTTTACCAGAGTTTGCCTGCCACAACTTAAACTCTGAAATCAAAACATGGCTTAATTGTCACTTGATAATCCAGCTTTGTTCATCAGAACTTGTCTCACCCACATGGATTAAATTTAATTGCCACCATACCACCAAGTACTTGGTAGCTTTATTTAATATATAAACATCTTAATTAATATTCAACATATTTCATGTGCAAAAATAAGCACATCGTTAGCTTTTGATATTACGTTTTAAAAAGTAGTTATAACAATAAATCTTGAATTACAACCATTTAACCTTTTTAGAATCGACATGTTAAAAATTTAGAAAAATATGCAATGATTAGGCAAATTGTTAATACCCTTCTGTATACAATATAGCTTAAGCACATTTTTTCCGTTTTGCCCGAAGCATCGTATTTCAAAGCTACATGATAGAAGCATCGTATTTCAAAGCCACATGACAGACCTAATTCAACTTTATTTGTGAAAAACGACCTCTTGTAAGCTTTGATTTTCCAACGTGTCATTAAATTGGGAGAGACTATTGGGTGGACTGTGATTATGTGTTCTTCTGGCGTCTGTTTTTGGTTGTTCACTTGCCCTTCGATTTATTGTGCTTTGAAACTAGGGATGTAAAATGGTTCGGAACCGTAAGAACCTAAGACCGGTTAATGAGTGAATAGGGAACCGCATACCAATAATCAGTTCCAATGGATTCTGGTTCTAGTTCAATTATACTATGAAATGTGTTATCTAAGAGGGTGTTTGGTACTGAATTGTTCCGAAACTAAAAGAACAGAAAACTAAAAATGATGAATTAGAGGAACTGGGGTGAATACCACTAATTAGTTCTAACCGGTTCCAGTTTGCTTCAGTTTGATTTTTCGGTTAAAAAACTCATCCTCACTTGAAACTTTATTGTAATTGGTTGGGTTGTTGAGGTACATGCTTATTAATTTAAGATGTTAGTTGTTGTTTGTTGTCTGTACAAATTAGGCATAGGATGTATCAACCGTAGATATAATTGTTGTATTAGATATAACTGTTGGAATTGTTTTAGTGTTTGAGATGTGTTCACATTATCATTTGATTAATGACTTGAATATTAATATCGATGGATTGAAGCTCAAAGGATGTTTTGTTCATTTATAGAAGTAACATGTTTATTTGAAGTCATCTGAATTGAACAATAATAATATGGTTTTAATAGACGAGAAGGTATCAACATGTCATGGATAAGTTCTCCATTTTCTTTGCATTGATATATAGTCTTCTATTTTTCATTTGTTTGTATGATAATTTCAAGGAAACCTTATCTCAACTACCATCAAGATGGCTCTAATTCGCCAATTTGAAGGATTATTGAAGGATGAGATTGTGTATGGTTTAAAATTTCTTTGTTGGTGATAACTTTATCTATTTGAAAAAAAAAATGACAAATCATAGATTTAAATTAAATTTTCACAAAGGCACATCTATTGAGGTCAAGACATCCGTCTTCCCCCATGCTTTTTTTTTTTGAGACATTATTTCATGTCATGGTCGGGAGGAGTGTGCAATTGGTATGTAGAATTTGTTATTAAAGACATACTTGCTCTTATACTTTTGTTGTCTATCCCCACATTTTTGAATTATAAGGCGTTTCATTTTGTAGATATAATTAAAGTAGTGACAAGGTAAACCCACTTGATAATGAGTATGAAAGATGGTTGGTCTACTAAAAAATTATCATTTTATATGTTTATGTTGTTAGATGTTTTGAGCATTCAAATCTCTACTGTGGCATTCGATTCGACTTTCAATACAAGCGGCCACATACTTGATCCCTACCGAACAAACTTGGTCGCACTAGTGGAGCGGGGGCGGAACACGAACAATATAAATAGGGGGGCCAAAACATAGACATTTCCATATTTTTTCTAGATGAAGTCATAATCTAATCAATGTAATTTCCTATATAATTATCAGTTCACTATAAAAAAAATAGTTGCTCTCATGAATGATATCCAAATGGCAAACTGATACATTTCTAGTTTATAACTTCATATTATAATAAAAATATTAATATAAATATAAAAACAAACATTAAGTTACAATTAAATAAAATATTACATATGTGGTAGATGTTTATATTGAAAAACTAATTAAAATAAACATAAAAGACGATGCTAATCAACACCGAGGATTGCAACATTTAAAAGAAAACGGAAACAGTACACTAGAAGACTAGAAGAAAGAATTAAAAACTAATTCACGTATTATGGTGATGCTGGCAAGTTTTCCCAAAGTCTATTATCAAATACAATTAAATAATAAATTAAAAGTAATATTAGCAAACAAAACCAAAAAGAAGAAAAGTGAACAAAAGTAGAACTCAAAAGTCAAAAAGCATTACCTTCGTTACAGTTATCCCCATGGTTCCAAAATAGATTCAGACGGAGATGGCGATTGTGGAGGATTGCGGAGGCTGTAAGTGTCTGAGCGGTAAGCAAGATCCATGAAGACGAACGACAAAGTGAGAGAAAGAGTGGAGGATATGTGATCGACCAGATCCCATTTGAAGCAACGATTATACGAAAATAGCGAGTTACCCGGTTATTTGATGCATTGTCTCTTTTTCTCATGTTTGATTTATTTATGTTTATATTCTTATAATCACGGAATCAATTCTTAAATCTTAAATTGGGATCTGTTTCGAAAATCCAGAGATGCCAATACAATAATTATCTTTAAGTAACAAATTAATTTATAAAAAATTCAACATTACAAGGCTAAAAACTAGGGGGCCATGGCCCCTTAAGGGATCCGCTACTGTAGTGGAGGTCTTGGTTTGCACCCGGGTAAGAAAATCAAGGAGTCTAATTACTGTTGCAAACATCGAAAACATTTTTAAAGATGATAACTTCGATAAATGTAACAAGTTCATTTTATTATTTATTAACAAAACGTCGGTTATATACTCACTTTCACATTATGTTTTTTCCAAAATATATTAAAGTTAGAAGACATGATACGCAATCGAAATGGAAATGGGCAAAAGTCGATAGTGATTATCAAGTCGTTAGGTTTTATTTGGTTTTTGGTAAGTAATTATTGGTTTGTAAATGATATTTCTTTTGAACTTAGCATGGAATCAAATTTACAAGGTAAATGATATTTCTTTTGAACTTGGAATAGGAATGCACACATAACTTTTGAAATATAAATTCACATAAATATTGGCATTTTCAACCACATAACAATTGTTATCCAAATCGACAAATAAGCATATTCCATTTCTGGGTTTTTCAGATCCGGTGTAATTGGGTCAGGTCTGAACCCATTTTCATCCCCAGTTAAGACTTCCATGGTTGACAATAATCGTTTGTCAATAGAAATGTACGTATAGCTATTGGCATTGTCAAACACATAACAATTATATATTATAGAAATAAAAAAGATAAAGCCCAATGAATATGTATGCTCATTATGAACTTGCTGAAAGCTTACGAAGGATAAATTGATGAAGCATTAGTAATATATTACTTATTAGATCGTTATGAAGCATGCGGTTTGATGTGAGATGATGATATGAAATCACACACATCATGGTTAAGACCATGTACAACTTATACCGACGTGGATATGATGTGGATTTTTTTTTCTTTCTAATATACATTCAATAATTGATAAATTTTAATGCATAAATTGTATATGTTTTGTTGTTATTATTATTTTATTTTCTGTCCCATCCCTTTCTTTGAACATCGACACTCCACACCCCTGCCCATATGAGGTGCTTGCTACCCACAGGCACACAACACAACCTCCATCCCCCCCTACTACCCCTTGTCAACAAAAGTTTAAAGATGGAAATATATAATATAAAATAACCATGTCATTACTAAACAAATTTTCAAATGAAAAATAAAAAATATTAAAATATACATTTTGGATAATTTGTTATTTTTAATCCGTTTTGAAAATTAAAAGAAGTTACTTTCACAATACCGAATATTCCGATACAACAATATAAAAACGTGTTATTTAGTTGAAAAATCAGTCATAGACCTCATATTATAGTAATGAATATACTTTCACAGCCATGTTCCATGTTTTTGAATACACACAAACTTTATTCATTTACAAATATACCCTCAGCAACCAAAAGTTATTGAATATTAAAGAATGAAATGAAAGATCCAGTTATCCACACATGTCAAGACATTTACCTCTGGTAACCTGGAGCTGGATACCCCGGTGGAGGATAGGCGGCAGGTGGAGGAGGACCTGGCGGATAACCACCGTAAGGTGGTGGTTGCCCGTGTCCAACATTGGGCGGATATGGCTGGTCAAACCTTGACATTTGTTGGGCAGGTGGAACTGTCATTGGTTGTGGTCCAAACTTTCCATCTCTTTTATCCATTTCAACTTTGTGTTGTGTCTGCATAATTAAGAACATAATCCCATGTTTATTATTATTATTATTATTATTTATCTCATGAGTCAAAAAAATTCAAATTGAATTATATTTCATGTATACCTGCATGCACGCACAAACCCTACAAGAGGAAATTAGAACAGATTAGTAAAAGAAGCTTGTTAGCTTTTTTAAAAAGCTATCTAGATAAGCTGACTTTTCAGCTAGCATGGAAAGAGGTGAAACAACTCACGTGCAGTAAACCATGTCAGCTAAGCAATTGAGTGCCTGAGATGCATCACTAAGTTCTTCATTTCCAACAAGGCAAGCAACAATGGAGCATATGCATGCGAGTTGTTGAAGGCAAAACATGAAACCCTTAAAAAATAATCAATCAATTAAAAGTTTTGAGTAAATAGCGAGTAAAGTTAAAAGACAAAAAGGAGTTTGATTGAAGATATTACAATGATGCAGTTATCACATTGAGTTGTTTGTATGTTGAATTCATCTTGCAACAAAAAGCGAGTTGAGGCTACTGAATTCCCAAAGCATAAGAAGACCTGAAAATTTAGAGAAGATGATTAAGAAGGTTAATTAGTATATGGAGAGATGTTTGATTAATGAGGTTTTAGGGATATGGATTAATGGATAATATTAATACCTCTGTGCAAAGGCATAATTCAGGACATTTACTTTCTCCACATTTTCCACTGCAGGGCATGTATCCAGCACAGCATGTGTATCTCGACATATCATTGTAGAGAGCTCTTTTACGAAGCAAGTATGATACACATGGTCCACTAATGAACAATAGAAAGGTAATTACTAATTAGTAAGAAACAAGATGGAAAATTCACCAAATCGTCTGAATGAAGATAAGGATTAAGAAGTAGGAAGTAAAAGCACAAATTGTCCATGTTCTAAACTGATTCAAATGATCAATCATCCATGTTCTAGTGAAGAGAAGCTGTTATTATCTGCTATTTTGCTCATGTATAATCAGAACAAAATTCTATAGATTATACCAAATTAGAAGTAGAAAAGACCTAATATCATCGAACAAAATTCAATTGATGAAACATTAATCAATGAATGTTGAGTCTACGTACGTAAAATTGAAAAAACGAAGTGCAGAAGGCGAAATATAGAAGAAAGAAATAGATACGACTGCTAATAGATTTATCAAGTGAGGATCTTACCAGAAGAACGAGAAGCAGCAATCTACATAAAAACACCACAGAAACAGAGCAAGGAAATTAAAATCGAATTATGAAATTAAGAAGAAAATCGTTAGGTTTTGTAATGAAAATATGAGCGATAGATTTCTTCTAATGATATTTGTTTACAACTTACAAGGAGTATCGGCAACGATGGTGCTCATGAGATCAGTGTGCCAAACGTTCCTGTAGTTCTGACGTTGCTGCATCTTGTCCAACTGCGCTTGAGAAGCCGCCATTGTCGACTTTCAAGAGTAAATCAAGCTTCGAACCAGCGAGTTTCGATCGAATTGCTGAAGCAGAAACTTTGGATTTGAAGTTTAGGGTTTGATCAAGGAATGAATGTGAATATGAATGTTGAAGGAAGCAATGCGTAAAATTCAAAACTTGTCACCTAAGGAAAAGCACTGGAAAGAAAAAAGTTCAAAGTTGACGACTTTTAAGCTACACTAATTCCAAGGAAATATAAAAGTTGGGCGTCTTTAAATTGACTGCATTTTATTTAAATCTGAATTTATAATATGCTCTTAAAAGTGTAAATTTTAGATATAACTTTTTAAAGAAAACTTATTCCTAAAGTTCGTAACCCCTTTTCACTCAAAGATTTTGGTTCATCAATCTTTATTGGTTGCATGTTTAAGTTGCTCTAAGTCTCTAGCCATCCGTCTTAAAGAGGGCTACCTCTAAACTCATAATCGATCGCGGAGCCAAGAATTTTCATAGGAGATATAATCTGCAAAGACTTTCTTAACATTTAAACTCCTAAATCGAAAAAATATATAATTTAAGCATAAGTTATAACTGAATTTGCCTGGTCATGTTTTGAAATTGATCAATGATACAATCATCAAGAACTTGTAGGAAACATATCATTCCTAGTAAAGTGACTAAAAAATCATTTAAAACTTGATCATCTATGTTATTCCACATCTTATTTTTGACATATCATTCTAGAAAAAAATTCCTTCTATCCTTATCAATAAGTAACCGTAAAAGATATATTTTATATAGTTATTCTATCCAGACATTAAAAACATGGTACAACCCTTTAGCTGAAAGTACAATAACATAGAATATGTTTATATATATATATATATATATATATATATATATATATATATATATATATAGAGAGAGAGAGAGAGAGAGATAGAGAGAGAGAGGAAGGTTCAAATGAGAACAATTATATAATCGAGAACGTGAGTGTTGACCATGATGATGAGAAGAATGGAAGAGAAAGTAGAATCACTTTTTTATTTCTTGTCTATATGAACAAGCTTACGTACTGAATATATAGTCTATACAAAAAAACTAAATAAGGAAAATACAATAAATTGCATTGAAAAGAATGGCTGACAATTAGCTAGGACCAGAAGTCAGGCTTGAAAGGTCAATGGTCTATTTTGGGAGATGATGGAGTATTTTAATCAAATATTTCAACATTCCCCCTCAAGTTGAGTAGTGGGATTTCCGATACTCAACTTGCCAAGACAATGATTAAATTTTTTTCCATTGACCGCCTTTGTTAATATATCTGCGAGTTGGTCTTCTGAGCGGACAAACGGAAGTTCAATTATCCCTTTTTCAAGTTTTTATTTGATGAAGTGTCGGTCTACTTCAACATGTTTTGTGCGATCATGTTGGACTGGATTCTCTGAAATTTGAATAGCTGCTTCGTTATCGCACATAATTTTGCTGGATTGGGTTGGAGGGTACCCGATTTCTGTCAAGAGTTTCCGTATCCAAAGTATCTCTGCTAGACCGTGTGCTATTCCTCGAAATTATGCTTCGGCACTTGAAAGAGCCACCACCTTTTGTTTCTTGCTCCTCCAAGTAACAAGATTCCCACCAACAAGGGTAAAGTAACCAGATGTTGATCTCCGATTTCCTTTATCCCCTGCCCAGTCCGCATCGGTATATATTTGGGTTTCTAGATGCCCATTTTTCTTGAACATAACTCCATGACCAGGTGTCCCTTTGAGATATCTGATAATTCTCCACACAGCTTCCATATGGGTAACTTGAGGTTGATGCATAAATTGGCTCACCACTCCCACTGCGTGAGCAATGTCAGGCCGGGTATGTGAGAGATATATTAGTTTACCTACTATCCGTTGATATTTTCCCTTGTCGGCCAACTTAGCCTTTTCCTCCAAATAGAGCTTTTGGTTCACCATCATAGGAGTATCCACAGGTTTGCAATCTATCATCCCTGTTTCTGCCAGCAGGTCAAGGATGTATTTCTTTTGGCAGATAAAAACCCCCTGCCTGGACCTCAGGACTTCGATTCCAAGGAAATATTTAAGTCTTCCCAGATCCTTCATTTCGAATTCTTTGAATAGATTTATCTTTAACCTTTTCATCTCTTCCTCATCATTACCTGTGATTATCATATCATCGACAAAAATAATTAAACATGTTACAAGTCCATTCCTCCGTTTAAGGAACAGAGTATGATCTGAGTTACTCTGTTTGAAGCCATATTTTCTCATGGCTAAAGTAAACCTGCCAAACCAAGCACGAGGAGACTATTTTAATCCATATAAGGATTTCTTCAAGCGACATACTTCTTTAGAGTCTCCCATGAATCCGGGAGGGGCTTCCATATAGACTTCTTCTTTAAGTTCTCCATGTAAAAAGGCATTTTTTACATCAAATTGAAGGAGAGGCCAACCTTTATTTGCAGCTATAGAGAATAGGACCCTGATTGTGTCGATTTTGGCCGTGGGAGAAAATGTCTCGGAATAGTCAATTCCATAAGTTTGAGTGTATCCCTTTGCTACAAGTCAGGCTTTGTATCTTTCAATGGTTCCATCCGGCTTATACTTTATAGTGAAGACCCAACGACATCCTACTAGTTTTTTTCCAGGAGGAAGGGTACATTTTTCCCATGTTTCATTTTTATTCAGTGCATCCATTTCAATTTTCATAGCCTTTCTCCAATCCTTAGACTCAAGAGCTTATTCAACTGTAGTTGGAATTTCTTCATAGCATAGAGATGTGGCAAAAGCCTGGGCTTCTTGTGATAAATTTCCAGCTGCTACGTTTGCCATCGGGTATTGAGAACTTCGAGCTTCCTTCTCGGGAGAGTATCTTTTTGGAGGAAGTCCTCTGTTGGATCTTGGGGGTAGAACATATCTGGCTTGTTCAACTTGTGATGACTCGTGTTCTGTCGTATGGTTAGGCAAATCAGGAGCTTCAACATGCTCATAAGTTTCACAGTTAGTAGATGAGTCAGAAATAATGGGAGAATCAACATGTTCTTGAGATTGAGAATTACTTACCTCTGGCGTCAGGTTGGGAGGATCATTGTTAGTGGTACTGTCTTCTCGACTCGTGGATTGTGACATGGTTTGGGTTCCGTGATTAATTTCTACTGATGATGGCATCCATTTTATCCAACCCAATGTGTCATCATACTCCTTTTACCCCTGACCAGTATGTTGGATATTGTAGAAATATTCGGTTTCGAGAAAGTCACAATTCATCGTGGTGTACATATGACGTTTGTTCGGACTGTAACATCGATAACCTTGTTGATTGACTCCGTAACCGACAAACACACATTTCTCAGCACATGCATCAAGTTTGGAAAGTTCTGATTTTGGTATGTGAACAAACACAGAACAACCAAAGACACGAGGTTCAAGGGTAAGGGTAGATGGAGGTTTGTGAAATTTAGACATGGCTTGAATTGGAGTTTTTAAGTCAAGAGCTCTTGTTGGAAGACGGTTCACAAGATAGGTTGCTGTAGCAAGAGCTTCGGGCCAAAAGGATTTCGGAACTTGGGATTCAATCATGAGCGCACGGGTTATTTCTAAGAGGAAGCGGTTTTTTCTTTCAAATACCCCATTTTGTTCGGGGGTGTGAGCACATGAGGTTTGATGAATTATTCCCTTTTCTTGACAAAACTGTTTCATGGAAGTATTAACAAATCCCCCCCCCCCCATTATCGGACCTAAGAATTTGTATATCACTTTTAAATTGGGTTTTAACCATGGCACAAAAACTTTTGAATTTTGAAAAAACTTCGGATTTATTTCTCAAGAGGTAAATCCAAGTCATGCGGGTGCAATCATCAATGAATGCAACGAAATACCGGAAATTTTGTCCCCCCTCAACTTTTGCTGGCCCCCACACATCTGAATGAATCAACAAAAAAGGAAAATCAACCTTAGTATCATTTGATTTGAAAGTGTGTCTATGACTCTTAGCCAAAAAACATGTCTCACAATTTAAGACTTTATTTGTTGGGAATAATTCAGGAAATAAATGATGCAAGTATCCACTAGATGAGTGTCCCAATCTTCGATGCCATAACCAAGCCTCCCTATCTGTAGATCCATGAGCTAGCATTACAGTACCTTGTCGAGTCATTTCATCCACATAGTATAGTCCTTTTTGCTCAGTACCACGCCCAATGATCTTCCCCGTCCTGATGTCCTGTAAGATACAGAAGGTTGGATGCATTAGAACGACACAATTTAATTCTTTGGTAACATGACTGATCGATAGCAATTTATGAGATAAGGATGGAACATAGAGACAATTTTTTAATTTCATGTTTGGTGAAATTTGAATGGTCCCTCCTCCTTTGACTTGGAGAACTTCTCCATTTGTAGTATGAATTCTTGATTTTTGCGGTTTTGACATTGAGCACACGTCATAAATTTCAAAAGTCATTGTATCAGTAGCACCACAATCAAATATCCATGAGTCTTTATTTTTTATATTTTTTTGTTGCTATGTTAACTTCCCCAACATTAAAAGAATTTGTTGACTTGACTGTCATATTGGAACTATAGGGCTGTGAATGAAAATGTTGAGAGAGTGAAGGGTTTGAGGTGTAATTCTCAAACTCTATACCTGCGATGCCCCCTGATTCTTCTTCTTTAATTGCCGTCGAACAACAATTCCCTCCATGGTTTCCTTTTTTGGTGCTCTCTTGATTTCCGGCGGGTTTTGAGTGGTCGTCACTGCTATCGCCGTTGCTGGTGGTCCCTTGATTGCCCACAGCGACTGCGACTTTGCCATCTCTCCCTTTTTTGTGTCCGTCGGCCCACCATTCTGGGTACCCCACGAGTTTGAAACACTGTTCTTTCGTATGCTTGGTCATGCCACAATGTTCGCATTTCAATCTACTTTTATCAACCCGGGATGATGACGGATTGGATTTCAGGTCTGACCGGCGACCTTTGGAAACGAGCCCTAACCCATCGGAATCACCGGTTGAGTTCAGACCCGACGCCACCCCTTGTTGTATGTTCCCTAAAATACTTTGATGCGCTGTTTCTTTTCGGACAGCAGCATAGGCGGCTTTACCAGACGGCAAGGGGTCCCACCGGAGGATCTCTCTTTTAAGGGAATCATACTTTCGATCAAGGGCATTGAGAAATTGAAACAATTTGTGTTCTGACCTGACTTTGTTGTAAGTGGCGATGTCGGTAGAACATGTCATCGGGTTTGGATCTCGCCGTTCAATTTCTCCCAAGATACCCTGCATCACGATCCAAAATTCTTCTAAAGGTACGCCATTTTGCTTGAACTCATTTGCTTTGACGTGGAGATCGAAAGTATGAAGTTTGTCTTTGCCGCTGCTATACGTAACCATAAGAGCATCCCATAGCGTTTTCGCTGTCGGGAACTCTGTTAAGTTACTAGCAAGGACCGACTCTATATTTTGGATGAGCCATGAAAAAACGATCAAATCATCTTGTTCCCACTGATCATCATTGGGTTCTGGTGGGTTTTGGGTGAGATGGTTTAAAAGAGTTTTCAATTTCCCCCCTATGGCGACTCGTATCATCCGAGCCCATAGAGGGTAGTTTTGGCTAGTAAGATTAAGGCTAATTTTTAGGCTATCAGAGGGATTTGGTTTTGGGTTCTGGGTTTGAATTTGAACTCCATTTTTGAGGAGATTGGCTATTTGGATGGCTAGGTTATTGCTATCTTCTTCTGACATTGCTTCTGGTAGATGATGAGCACAAATGGTTTTTGGATCATAAACACTGCTCTGATACCATGTTGTCCATGATGATGAGAAGAATGGAAGAGAAAGTAGAATCACTTTTTTATTTCTTGTCTATATGAACAAGCTTACGTACTGAATATATAGTCTATACAAAAAACTAAATAAGGAAAATACAATAAATTGCATTGAAAAGAATGGCTGGCAATTAGCTAGGACCAGAAGTCAGGCTTGAAAGGTCAATGGTCTATTTTGGGAGATGATGGAGTATTTTAATCAAATATTTCAACAGTGAGAACACTTGTGAGCTATATATTTACCCATTTATTTATTTTTTTCAAATAAAAATCCAAAAAATATAAAATATTAATTAAACTAAAAGAGAAAAAAATATTGTGGTTATTATTAAACCACCACCACTACCATCCAACACCACCTGCCAACCACCTCCACCACCCACTACCGCACACCATCACCACCCACACCCACCACCATCACCACCCATCAACACCAACTACACAAATCCACCACCACCCACCACCCACCGTCCACTCCCACCACCACCCATACCCAACTGATACGTAATTTATATACTAGTTTAAACCAACTAATTTAATTAACTATTACGGCTAAGGCAATGTACGTAATCTAAAATAGAATAACACAAATAGTCGGGTATCGAACACAAAGAACGGATTCAGTATACTAAAATAATTACTAAAAATTAATCTAAATCAAACAATAATTAAAAAGGGTTTTTATCTGATTTTACAAGTTGAGATTAACTTAAAAATAAAAAACAATTAACTAAAAACGACTGCTATCAAGATATTAAAAACACTTTCGTTTAGTTTCACACCCACATTTTTCCTATGATTAGTTCTTATTTATGGATTAATAAAGTTGGTTACTAATTTATATATAATTAGTAGTCTTGATCCGATCTACTAATATTTTCACCAATTCATGAACAACTATGTAATGATCATACACAAGCAAACACAACATTGATTATTAATGATGATTGGACTATGTAAGATATATCAAAGATAATTGTCTATGATCAAGATAATTAGTTAAACATAATTATGATCAAATTGTGCTCTCCAACACAGCTAAAATTGTTACCTTTAGCACTTAATCTAAGATGTGATTAATCCTAGCTCTAGCAATTTAATGATCATAAACTACTAAGTAAAGAAGTTCATGTAATTCAAATGGTCAATAAACTACACTTAACTTGAATTAAAGCAACAAAGATGCGAACTTTGACATGATAGGTAATGATAATCAAACACATGCATAAACCTAATTTATATAATCCATAAAATAAGAAACTAATTCATAGTACTAGGTTTCATCTGACTAAACGAAAGTCTACTAAATTAGCTACTCATGGCAGAAAGTAAACACATAAAATAATAAGAATTCAACATGATTGAATTAATACAAACCGAATACAACGAATGATCTTCAAATCGTCAATCTTGAATCGTTCTCTCTCCCAAGGGTTGTTTTTTGCTCTCCTCTTACTTTTGAATTTGACTATATCTCCAGAAAATCAGATCCAACCTCTAAACTCGAACGTGCAAAGGGATATTTATAGTTTCCTAAAATCGTATCTCACATCGTGAGAATTAGGGTCTCAGGTCGTGAAATCAGTGCAAATCATGTCTAGCAAGGAAACTGCATTCCACGTAGTTATCTTCTAGAAGAAGTAATATCATGTCGTGAGATGATAGTGCTCACATCGTGAGAATTGGGAATTATGTCATATCCTTGGCCGAGGCGGCGGAACACGCCGGGCTATGTGACTAAGTTCAAAGATCACAGGTAAACTGAATATATGGCACAAGTACAACAATAACTAATATAACATTTGTGTTCCATCTTGATATTTGAATACAAGGTTTTTACAAATAATAATAATAGTACATGAATTGCCTTAACAGATAAGCGTATAATACAACAGTAAGTAAACTAGGTCACCTGTAATCCAATCCATCTTGAATGTTTGTTTAGTGATTCCTGAGAATAAATGTAATTTTGAGGTTCAACACAAGGTTGGTAAGTGTTACAGGTTTTTTTGCTAACGACAGTAATACTTTTAATAAGTACAAAAAGTATTATCTTTGTATATATAACAATAGTTAAAAATTATGTTCGCAAAGAGTCTTTGAAAGCCAAAATGTATCTTTGTATAAGGAAATCCATACTTAAAACCGTATTTGTAAGGAATATTTGAAAGCCAAAACATATATTTGTATAAGGTAATCCATACTTAAAATAGTTTTGAAAGCAACCAAGCCCATGGTTTGTAGTGAGAGGGAGAGAGAGAGAGAGATTCCAACTAATGTTTATAGTGAGTTCTATAACCGAGTTATGTGACTAGAATATACCCCCTACAACGCTTCATTGGACATTGTAGTAACAGTTATAGACACTTATCACCCGCTTCGATTGATCGGTCAAGGTTGTAGCTAACAACCGCTGGTGGGAATGCCAACCCCGTATAGATCTATACATATGTATCTAGCTCTGAAGATTAACAGTTATAGTAATGTGGGTATGCTAAGTGTTTAGACTTAGCTAATGAATAATTTCTCACCAAAAATATCTTAACTAAAAAGTATGTAAATAGATCTCTTCCCCAACTTAATTGTGATTAAGTCACTAGGCATAATGAATTTCATTGTATAAAGTTTATAAAAGCCGAGTATGCTTGGTATGTATGCAAAAGTGTAATGTACTCGCTTTTATAAAGATGTATGTTTCAAAGTAATGAACATATGTACATGCATAAATTTTATGTATTTAAACATATAAATATAGAGAAATCTCCAGAAAAGTCCTAAAATTTTACCCTAATTTACGAAAAAGTCCTAAACTAAAATTTGTTTACGGAAAAGCAAGAATTATGGGTAAAAATGACGATTTGATCCTTTTTTTTGGTTTACTGGTTTTATTACTCACCTGTTTGTTAGGCGTGTCAAACCCAACAAATGATAGGGTACAACAGACTCCAGATACACTGCTTTAATGCACTAAAAAGTAGTACAAGGCAAGCAGGGTCGAACCACAGAGACACGGGACAAAAGTCTATACCTTTTTTTTGCACAAGGTACTTTGGTCCTAAATGGGGGTTTTATTTGAAAAATTCAAATAATAAAAAAATAACAATCAACTTTGAAACATGAAGAAAATGAAATAGATTTGTAAACAAGTTGTAAAAGTGCTTCCAGTTCTAGTTCTTAATGTTGTTAATTAACCTGATTATGACTTGATGTAATTTGTGATTGCTATTCTAAGTTGGTATTGAAAGATATCAACACGCTCTAATACCTCTCGCTTGCCAAATTATCTAACCAAAATACGCTCTTTGACTAGACCTAGCTTCACTAATTCAACCTGAACACGCTCTTAGATTGTGTTGGAAAACTGCATTAAGTTTTGTACAAACTTCCCAACAATGTTCATTTCTTCTCATATGCTCGGAAGTGGGAAAACATGTGATATATGTTTTACAATAAGAAAACTTATTGCTTGTTACCAATTATTAACTTAATAGAACGATTAGGTGCCCTAAAAGTTAATTAACTGCACAAAAATTCAATTCATGAAAGTGGCCAATCAAACACAAATCAAATTTAAGGGTTCTAGTTTAAACAAAAACATAATCACTAGATTAGAATCACAAATCAAACATCAAATCATACGCTTCAAGTCAAGCAATCAACATGTTTTGAACAAGAACTAGAAACTAGGGTTTCTTAGCCACACATGGCTAAGAACAAATCAAACAAGAAAAATGATGGAATTGAAATGTTTAATGCTTACTAAAACGAAATCAAAAATGTTTGCAATGATTTTGTCTTCTCAAAAGCTCCAAGAATTCTCCTAGAATCGCCCAAACTGCTCAAAAAACCATTCTCCGTTAAATGGCGACATCTTCACTTGTTTTATTAAAGCTCACGTGCATTCCATAAGGCCATACGTTTTTGGCATGGCCATGCCTTTTGCCCATGTGTTTTTGGCATGACCATCTATCTTGACCATGTGTTTTTGGCATCAACCATGCTTTTTGCTAAAAAACAAATACATCTTCACTGTTGGCTCCATCTTCAGTCTAGCTTCACCACAAGTCATGTTGCTCAAATATGAGATGATAAAGGAAAAACACGACCCGTGTCAATGTGACAAGAACCGCGTTTCAAACATAGTCCTTTGCTACGATGACAATGCAACAATGACTCGGGTTGTGTCTTCATGTTTTCTGCCATGGAATGACCGGTTCATCTTCTCTTCATGTTCCAAAGCTCCATGATCCAAGTCCCATGCTCCATGCATCCAAGTCCCATGTTCCATAATGCCTGCAAAATAAATCAAAAATAGTGAAGTATCAGACATTCTTGATGAAATATGTAATTGCCCTAATAATCAACTAAGTGCAAGAATTATGAAGTAGAATGCTATAAAAGGACGGAAATAAACATGCAAAATAGGTGCATAAAATGTACCTATCAAACCTCCCCATGCTTAGGCCTTTCTTGTCCTCAAGAAAGAACAAAATCAAGGATCACCTTAGAGAAGATGATAGGAGACTAAAAAGAAACTAAGATGAAAAGAATGAAAGGAATGAAAAAGACCTAAAGGAATTAAGAGTGAACGCATGCAATAAAAGAAAACTAAAGAAAATGACACATGTACAAAAAGATACTTAAGAAAAATTCGAAACACAAACAATGATTTTTTATTATTTGTTTTATATATACGATCAGACTTTACATCAATGCGGCTCTAATCACTAATACCTAGGCGACCATCCTGCTTCCTTCCACATATCACAGACTCTCAAAGTGAGGAAGACCCGAAACGGTGTAACCCAATAATCTAACCTCAGTTTTATTTAAACTTCATACCTTAATTAGCTTTATGGGCGAAAATAACACAGTCTGGATCTCATGTCCTTAAGACTAGATGGCCAAGAATCAGAATCGACGCATGCTTAAGAATCCGTCATGGCGAATTAGCTTTCGCTGAAACTGCGAGCCCACCCGAAGGGGCCCAGCTCCTATGCTTTCGCATTTTCGAGAGCCACAAGTATCATATCACACAGTTCTTCATTCGCCAGATTTGACTTTGAGATGGCTTTTGATTTTGATTGAACTTGGATTTATATCTTCGTTTTGAGCTTGAGTTCTTCAATCAACTTTTGAATTTCTGAAAATTTCTTTGTTTTGGCACTTGAAATTCTGGGGTACTGGATGTGACAGTTGTACCCTTCCTTCTTTCCTGACTGTGTGGATCTGATACTTAAGCTCTCTGTTACCGCGAGGGTAACGCGTGTCAGCAAATAGGTCCGTGTTCTGTCGATCCAGAGTTGTCGATAAAGGTTCTTTTTAAATATTCAGAAGCAAATCATCCTAAAGCTGTTATTACCGCCCACAAAACGTTTCAGTATGCTATTCTTTTTATTATCTAATTCGGGGTCTCGAGTTACAGTGTTTGAGTCCCCTAGATATGACAGCTGAATCTACACTTCCGGTAACTATCCGGTTGCCTCAATATTTTTTTCATTTTGATTTTTCGTTTTCCCACTTCATGGAGCTATCGTATGTAAAGATTGTACTCATCTTGTATTGTTATTATTATTTTTTAAGATGCAAATAGATAACAAATGATAGAAACATAAAATCTTTTTAAAATATTTTTATAAATACAAACTAAGAAATAGTTAAAAACAAAATTTTTTTGGATTTTTTTTTGAATTGAATGCATGAGAAAATAAAAATAATAAAAGTAAACATCTTATTGGATTTTTTTTGATGAAATGCATGTGGAAACTATAACCTAATGTACAAAGACCCCTCCCCAAGCTTAAGATTAAGCATCGTACTCGATGCTCAGAGAGGGTAGGGCAACCTACTAAGATAGAAATGTATAACTATATAGAGCATATGAACATATTTTCAACAATTCTAGTCAAACAATCTTAATATTAATGCATATGACTTGAGATATGGAAGGAATGTACCAGTCAAATGCTTGAATTTGTGATGTGTGCTTGACTTTTTCACTTCATCTTCAATCTCAAGAAAAGCTTGAACTCATCAATGGTTGAATACCCAATCGGAGATGAAAGCTTCCAATCTTCCTTCCAAAACACATCCCCAAACTTATTCTTCAAACCCTATACAAGAATTTTGAAACCCAATACAATAATCAATTCAAACTTTACAAATCAAGAACTAGGGTTTATGAAGAGAAATCCAGTTTTTACCCATTGAATGATGAATTCGACCTAGATAATGAATAAAGTGAAGTTAGGAACCCATAATAACATATCTTTATGCCTTAATCTTGATTAATTGAAGAAAAAAATCAAGTACTAGACTAGGGTTTAGGAGATTCGGCCAACGAGCGATTGAGAATGGAGAAGAAACAAAAAGCACAGGCAGAAAGCAGACCATGCGTTTTTATGTTCACCCGTGCGTTTTGGTGTTTGCCCATGCGTTTTTAAGCATGGTCTATTTTTGTCCATGCGTTTTTAGACCTGCCCATGCATTTTTTAGCATGGCCCGTGCAAATAAATTTTTTTCTTGCAATCCTCGACTGAACGCACGGTCTAAGGCTTAGGTCGTGCATTTGGAGCTTTACGCGTGCATTTTCATATTTTCCCATGCCAAAAAAAATTATATTAAAATCCTCGAAGTGTGAGCACGGGAAAAAAATTTGGACCCTGCCTTTTCTTCTTAGCCCATGCGTTTTGCTGTGAGGCCGTGTGTTTTTCTTCTGTAAACCTAAAAAAAAAACCCACGATTTTTTTTGCATGGAACTCTAAAAAGACTAAAAAACATTGCAACACAACAAAATAAAGTAAATAGAAGAAGAAGGGAAAGAAAATACTCTCCGAGTTGCCTCTCGGTTAGCCGCCCTTGTTTCAAGTCTTTGGATCGACTTGGCTCTTGGAATATGTTATTCTTTGAATATTGGGGCTTTCCAACTCAGTGAACTTCTTACTACTTCCTCACATTGGCCACTTATCTTGTACCTAACTTTCTTTTTGCTTGGGAACCATACTGGACTTAGAACCTTGATGATAACAATCATCCAACTGACCCCTTTCATGTACTTGTCCAGTAAAGTAACCGACTCTTCTTTCTTTGATATGGTGGTTGATTTGATGACTGATTGGGTGTCTTCCTTCTTGGGATATGTATCCTTTGAAGGGTTTGGCAAATTTATCATTTTCGGCTCTATTGTTTGGTCTACCAGTGAAAGGATTTTCTCATTGGTAGTAGGTGGCTCAACCACTCTTTTGTCAACCTCTAACACATCCTCTACAACTTCCATGCCAACCTTCTTAATTTCTAGTTCTTCCTCGACAACCTTCTCTACTTCTACTTCTTCCTCCTCTTCCATGCTTTCAAATTGCAATCTTGGGTCATCAAAAATTTTCCCATCGTTCAAGGTGATGGCAGAAACGGTAAGCCTTGGGTCCTCTTCAATCTGCGATGGTAATTTGCTTTGAGATTCCAATATACTCACAGATTGAGCAAGTTGTGCAATTTGTTCCTCTAAGCTTTTGAGGCTAGCTTTGGTTGTTTCTTGGAAGATTTGGGTAGAAGTGGCAATGCTTTTCACAATGTTTTCCAAGGACATGCTCGAGGTTTCAGCTTGTTGTGGGGGTGTAGAATATGGTTTTTGGAATTGTGGAATTGGTTGGTATTGGTCATTTCCCCAAGCTTGATATTGATTGTTTCCCCAAACTTGGTTGTTGTCCCACCATTGATCATGTTGAGGCTGATCATAACTCCATTGATTTGGCCAGTAGCAGCTTTTCGTTTCTTGTACTTCCTCCCATTCCCCTTGTAAATATGGACACATGTTGGTGTGATGTCCATTTTGAGTGCAAAAGTCACAGGGAATAGGTGTGGGCTGCACACTTTGGTCATTTCCAATCATCATAACAATATGGGCTAGCTCAGAAAGTTGATCTTTAATGTAAGGAGTGCTCATCTCTGAGCCATAATTTTTTTTTTTTTTGTTTTTTTGGTAGATATGTACCTGCTCACAAAAATCTTGACTTAAACGATTAGTAACACCGTATCCCCGGCAACGGCGCCAATTTGTTAGGGGTGTCAAACCCAACAAATGATAGGGGTACAATAGACTCCAGATACACTGCTTTAATGCACTAAAAAGTAGTACAAGGCAAGCAGGGTCGAACCACAGAGACACGGGACAAAAGTCTATACCTTTTTTTTGCACAAGGTACATTGGTCACAAATGGGGGTTTTATTTGAAAAAGTCAAATAATAAAAAACTAACAATCAACTTTGAAACATGCAGAAAATGAAATAGATTTGTAAACAAGTTGTAAAAGTGCTTCCAGTTATAGTTCTCAATGTTGTTAATTAACCTGATTATGACTTGATGTAATTTGTGATTGCTATTCTAAGTTGGTATTGAAAGATATCAACACGCTCTAATACCTCTCGCTTGCCAAATTATCTAACCAAAATACGCTCTTTGACTAGACCTAGCTTCACTAATTCAACCTGAACACGCTCTTAGATTGTGTTGGAAAACTGCATTAAGTTTTGTACAAACTTCCCAACAATGTTCATTTCTTCTCATACGCTCGGAAGTGGGAAAACATGTGATATATGTTTTACAATAAGAAAACTTATTGCTTGTTACCAATTATTAACTTAATAGAACGATTAGGTGCCCTAAAAGTTAATTAACTGCACAAAAATTCAATTCATGAAAGTGGCCAATCAAACACAAATCAAATTTAAGGGTTCTAGTTTAAACAAAAACATAATCACTAGATTAGAATCACAAATCAAACATCAAATCATACGCTTCAAGTCAAGCAATCAACATGTTTTGAACAAGAACTAGAAACTAGGGTTTCTTAGCCACACATGGCTAAGAACAAATCAAACAAGAAAAATGATGGAATTGAAATGTTTAATGCTTACTAAAACGAAATCAAAAATGTTTGCAATGATTTTGGTCTTCTCAAAAGCTCCAAGAATTCTCCTAGAATCGCCCAAACTGCTCCAAAAACCATTCTCCGTTAAATGGCGACATCTTCACTTGTTTTATTAAAGCTCACGTGCATTCCATAAGGCCATACGTTTTTGGCATGGCCATGCCTTTTGCCCATGTGTTTTTGGCATGGCCATTTGTCTTGACCATGTGTTTTTGGCATCACCCATGCTTTTTGCTAAAAATCAAATACAACTTTACTGTTGGCTCCATCTTCAGTCTAGCTTCACCATAAGTCATGTTTCTCAAATATGAGATGATAAAGGAAAAACACGACCCGTGTCAATGTGACAAGAACCGCGTTTCAAACGTAGTCCTTTGCTACGATGACAATGCAACAATGACTCGGGTTGTGTCTTCATGTTTTCTGCCATGGAATGACCGGTTCATCTTCTCTTCATGTTCCAAAGCTCCATGATCCAAGTCCCATGCTCCATGCATCCAAGTCCCATGTTCCATAATGCCTGCAAAATAAATCAAAAATAGTGAAGTATCAGACATTCTTGATGAAATATGTAATTGCCCTAATAATCAACTAAGTGCAAGAATTATGAAGTAGAATGCTATAAAAGGACATAAATAAACATGCAAAATAGGTGCATAAAATGCACCAATCACTGTTTCACTAAAGTCCCATTATTTTACTATAATTTGCGAATAAGTCCCAAAATAAAATTTACTGATGATTTGGTCATTTACTCTATGTAGCATATATTTTACCAGTTTCATTGCTGACCCGGACGCCTTGTCATTAAATGAGATGATGAGATGGATATGTTGAGTTATATAATGTTATGTTTAGCATAACACTTGATATCCTTATGTATTGTATATCTTTTTTGGAACATAAAATCCATCCAATGAAGACTACAATAATTACTTAAACTAACAACAACTACATTATTTTTTACATTTATAAGAAATATCAAATTGGCTATCTAATCTTATGTAACCCAATATATCCATCTCATCATACATCAACTCATTTCTGCCATTTTTTCTAGGAAACACTTTATGGGATTCATTGTTGACGTAGATACATAGTTATAAATGAGCCGATGAGATGGATATCAAATTTTACAGTAAATGTGACATTATATAACCTATTGTATTCATCTTATCAACTAATTTAATGACTATATGTCTAAGTCAGCAATGAAACCGATAAAATGTATGCTAAATGAAGAAAAGGGCCAAATCATCAGTAAATTTTATTTTGGGACTTATTCACAAATTAGGGTAAAATAATGGGACTTTAGTGAAACATGTAAGTAATAAAACCGATAAACCGGAAAAACTGGGTCAAATTGCCATTTTTACCGGTAATATATGTTTTTTTGTAAACAAATTTTAGTTTGAGACTTTTTCGTAAATTAGGGTAAATTTTTAGGACTTTTATGGAGATTTCCGATAAATATACATGAATAGTAATAGCTTGAATCCTTGAAATTCTACAAAGTTTTATAACATGCTTATTATAATATACAATGTCACAAAAAATCATATATTTTTGTATCGTGTAGCATTTGTTGTGTGGACTAGTTATTTTATAATAAAATAACCATAATATGTATACGAAAAGTTTATACTAGTTTATTTGTAACAATATGTTAAAATGTTATATAGCATTTTTTATAAACTAGATTTATTTTATTTTTGCATAAAGGATAATGTATTTGTAAAAACATGGTATATAGGCACATGTATCCCCCCCCCCCCCCCCCCCCCACCCCACCCTCCCGAAATAATTGAAAATATTAAAAAGGGGCCGTAAGCACTCACACTTGAAACGTGAGTTCCATTTGTTCGAATTCAATTTTTTTTTTTGAGAAACTTGTCGTGAAAAACCGCAAATCCACAATTTTTGAAATTTGAAATGCTTTCGGGTCCGTTTCGTAACAAATTTAAACTATTGGGGGTTGATTTGTAACTTCACCAAAGTATATGGGTTGTTTGGTAATTTAATTAACCAAAATAGGACCACTTTGGTTAAAATCTTTCAAGGGAGGGGCTGAAATGGTTATTTTTATTCCATGTTTGAAGATTAGGATTTGTTCTATTAAAAATGACAAAGGAGGGGCCTTTTTGAATAAATGGGTCCAATATTTGTGGATTGGGACTGGTTTCGAATAAATGTTTAAATAAGGGAGTAATTTGGTTATTTCATCAAAGTTGAATGAACTTAGGGCTTTTATGAAAAGGAATCTCATGGAGGGACCATTTTTGATTAATGGCCCAAACTTAAACTAATTTAGGGCTTTTACGCCCCATCTTTTGTTCGATCAGTCATACAGATGAAAAAAAACGAACGGATTACGAAGGGACGGAGCAGATGAACGAAGGCTTGCAGCGAGGAAGAAGGAGCACGAAGGCTTGCAACGGATAATCCGGATCCCTTGGCTGATCGCAAGAGGGAGGCGATACCAGGTCGACGAGGCCGAAGAACGACGAGGGGAAGAAGCAGCGAAGCTGCTGTGAAGTTGGCGAAAGGGAGTGGAAATCGAGGTGGAAGAGAACGATGCGAAGGGATGTGCGAGGGACAAAGGAGGTCCCGAGGGGTCCGATCGGCAGACATACGTCGCAGGTGGTTGCTTCGGTGGTTTAGTTGTGGCAGACCCGTCAAGAGCGGAAGCAGCCGACGATCCTCCTAGGCCTTCTTGAATCTGTCTCTAACTGTAAACGTAGGTAAGGGTCTTCGGTATTCTCCTAGTCGATTTTTTTTGCTTTTTTTTTTTTTTTTTTTTTTTTTTTTTGTTTTTTTTTTGTATGTGTGTGTGTGTGTTTGAATAAGAATGTTGAAGAGAAAGGGGTGTTTTTGGTTTGATATTTGACAGGGGAAGGGGGACGGACGGAGGTAGAGTCAGGATGGCAGGTGATGGTTGGTTTGGTGGATCGGAAGAGGGTTGTTGCCCTCATGGTGTGCTCCTACCAGCATCTGAGAGAGTGTTAGGGATTTTTGGTTGTCCTTTACGGTGTCCAAATTTCTCCTCCACGATACAATGATCAGATTTGATTTTGACGGTGTTGGAGTATTTGTTGATCTATTATCAGATTTTGGAAAAAAATAAAAAAAACTTTGGAGTGTTGATTGTACTTTAATAATTTTGGAAGGATTTTTGGTTATAAGTTTTGGTTAAACTTGTAGTGTTCATTTTAGCCAAATATACACTTCTTGAATTTAAAATGACTTATAAAGGTAATTAACTTTTCGATATGTTTACGTTTAGGTAACTATCTTTTTTTTATATACATGTATGTAACAAATTTGTTGGAAGTGTTCACATATGATCATTATGACTTGCTGTAGTAGGTTACATATTAGATGTGAATATTTTCAACAAATTCGTTACTTAGATGTTTACAAAAAAAAAATAGTTACCCAAATATAAACAAAATGAAAAGTAAGTTACACGAATTTTTTTTTGAACATCTAAATGACAAAGTCAGATTCTTTAATTAATTGTATAGTTCAATACACGAATGGTCCTTGTTGTTTGGGGGAACTTGTG
Source organism: Lactuca sativa (assembly GCF_002870075.4). NCBI lineage: Eukaryota > Viridiplantae > Streptophyta > Magnoliopsida > Asterales > Asteraceae > Lactuca > Lactuca sativa. The sequence goes on from NC_056628.2 coordinate 8,532,106, forward strand.
ATTACTTATTTTTTAAAGTTGGATGGTCCTTATTATTTATTTTTGTTGCGTGTTTGGTCTCTGTTTTGCTTAAAAAGACTATTGTGTCTTTATTAATTTATTTTTTAATTAATTTTTTAATTTATGTATTTATTTTTTATATATTTAAAAAAATTAATAAACCCCAAATATCTGTATCTCTTTGGATGATCCATATTGTTTATTTTTTAACTAATTTATTTTTTTTAACTCGGATGATCCTTACTGTTTATTTATGTTATGCGTTTGGTCTCTCTTTTACCTAAAAAGACTATTGTATCCTTATTAATTATTTTTTTTAATTTATTTTCTTATTTATGTAATTATTCTTTATATATTTTAAAAAAATAATAGATTCCACATATCTGTATCTCCTCACCATCACATCTCTCATTCTCCTCAACTTCTTTTTATTTTCCATCTTTAGTGATATCGACGTCTTCACCATCCCTTCTTTTTTCAGTCCTTCAACTCCGTCAAATTAACACCACAACCCAGTGAACCCACTAAAGATGAAGAGACAGTGGGTTATGGTGTTGGTTCGCCAGAGTTGAAGGACCAAAAAAAGAAGCATGCTGAAGACGTCGATGTCACTAAAGATGAAAAGAATAGAAGTTGAAAAGGATGAGAGATAGGATGGTGACTGTTGAGACCTAAATTAAATTTCTCAAATGTGGTTTCAGGTTTAAGGTAAGGAGATATATATATATGTGGAGTCTATTTTTTTTTTTTTAAATATATAAAAAATAAATACATAAATAAGAAAGTTAATTAAAAAATACATTAATAAGGGCACAATAGTCTTTTTAGGTAAGACAGGGACCAAACGTGCAACAAAAATAAACAGTAGGGACCATCCGAGTTAAAAAAATAAGTTAGGGACCAAAAACACAAATTCCCCCAAACCACAGGGACCATTCGTGAAATTACTTTTACTTTCGTTTTGTTTATATTTGGATAACTATTTTTTTGTACACATCTAAGTAACGAACTTGTTGAAAATGTTCACATATAGGATGTAACCTGCTACAGCAGGTCATAATGGTCATATGTAAACACTTCTAACAAGTTTGTTACCTAGATGTGTACAAAAAAAATAGTTATTCAGATGTAAACATACCGAAAAGTTAATTACCTTGATAAGTCATTTTCCCCTTCTTGAATGGTACTAGTTATACACATATGAATGAGTATCTTGATAATAAGATGCAAATCATACATACGTTTGTGTATGTATTAGTTTAATTATTTATGTATTTGTTTGATTTGATATGTATTATTGGTTGTTTTCCTCTTGTATACACATGTATGTATACATAGGATTTTTCAAAACTATTTCTTAATAAACAAGATCTATTTTCTCTTGTCATGCGTTGTTACATAATTTGGGTATTACATATATATAAACTTAAACTCATTCGTCAAGGAAATGATAAATTGTTAATTTCTTAAACCTTGGTCTCTTAAATTTAAAATTGACACATATATAGTATATATTTCTGAAAATTTAATCAACCACATGTAATTGATTATGACATATTTCCCATACTCGTATATACATACATATATATAGTCGTTCACGAATTCATGAGTGTTGGACTATCATCGTTAAAATCTCTAGCAACCAATTTGGATTTATATATTTTTCCAGAATACATTACCAATAATAGAAATCATGTCGAAATCAATAGTTTAAAGTTTCACGATTAATAAATCTGAAGCCGAATGATTTTTCAACTCTCATTAATATTTTTACTAAAAATATTTCAAATATGAAATTAAATATTAGGCTATAGCCTAAGTCCAAAAATACTTTTGGAATTTCCATTTGAGGTTTGCAAGTCCTTCAATGGATAGAAACGGTTTAAAAAAAAACAGTATTATATTGGTTTTTGATTCTTAAAATGGTTGTATATTTTGCATACGAACTCCGTTTTGGACGTTCTTTATATTTTTGGAAACAGGGAAACACATACTACAAGACTATAATGTTTTTATTTATCACAACTTCTTAATATGAAATTTTAGTTTTTCAGACGTATTAACTATGGTTACGGTTTGAGCTGTTTGATTCACTTGCTAGTTTACACATTTGGAAGTAAGATACCATCTGATATCTTATAATAGTTTAAATGAACTCATTTATTTAACATAAGATGCACTAAAACTTAATGAATAAAATTACAAAGAGATTTACTGTGAACTTGTCACACCCCGACAAACGACGGAAACGACGAGGTTGAGACTAAACATTTGTATCATAGTAAATAACATATATTGAAATAATAACAGAATTCATATGATATTACATTCTTACGATATATGAATACGATGAAATACATTGCTTAATAAATCCAAAAGCGTTAAACGTGGAATACAATTTCCTTTAAGAATAAAAGAGACAAACGGCTACCATAGAGCCCACAATTTATTCCCAACGTCAAGTCCTTCGTCCTCACACTGGGTGAGAGTTCTTTCGGCCACTTTGAACACCTAGAGATACATACATTTTGAAAATACGTCAACAATAATGTCGATGAGTTTTATAAGTTTTCTTTTGACTCCGAGAGTTTTAATACTTCAAAAATAATTTTTCAATGACCGGTAAATTATAATGCGTATTTTATTACTCAAATAATTTTAATAACAATGATTAGTTATTCTCGTGACAATTTTTATTATTTGGGTCTCATCCGCTTACAAAGAGTTCTGTCGCTAGGAGAGGTAGATAACATCCTATACACTCGAACACTCTCAACCCCAAATTGGGAGGAGTGACTCATCCTAGACCTATACTTCTTAGAATAAAAAATCTTCAATATAACAATTTGCCTATAACTGACACTATAGTCGCTCCTCCACAAGCCACATAGGCACAATATAAATAAAAATGGAGGAATCGAGATCATTACTAACATTTTAAAACGGTCGTATAGTAACAAATAAAGAAACATTTGACGCATGTTGTCTCGTTCGTTAGAAGAAGTTGTAGCTAGCAACCACGGACGAGGAAATTACGTCAACCCACATAAATCATTCCGTAAGAAATAGATATATACCAACGTTCTTTATTATAAATCTATGCAATGTACATAGACCTACAGTACATGATCCCTCCTGGATTAACGATTATAGTGTTGAGTTTCAATTATAGGATTTCATCGTTATGAAAGAAAACACACCATCATAATACTCTCTCTTTCACCCCTTTTCGATACATTCCTCCCACAAGTACACATGGGATACACAATCCAAAAAAATCCATGACAACAATTCTTCGACCCATAAAATATGTCGCTTCCGATGATCACCAACGCGAATTTTAAATTATTAAGATTTTTAAAGCTTAGTGAATTTAGTTAAATATTGAATTTAACTTAGCGTTCAAATAATAAGACGGTAGTAACTCAAGTAGTTTCAATCTACAATCCGATAGGAAGGATGTTCCGTTAGCGTAGTTGAATAACTCATATGTGTCGTCGTTACGTCGGTTGACCGTTTGTTGCCTTAATGCATTATTATTGCATTTTTAATATTTACTTAATGTTGAAAATATATTGTTTTCATTCGTAAGTAAACTTATTCTTAAAAATACATACACATTATTTATCAACGAGATTTTGTATTATACCATAGTATATAACTATTTGTGGTTTATTCTCATACTTTAGATACAGATTTATAATTCGTTTGTATATTTTTATTTTTATCATTTCGTTTAATCCTTTATTATTAACCTTTATGAATAATAAGTTTAATGCTCTAATATGCACAAGTCATGTGGTTATACATATCATATTAATGAAGATGACAAGTTAAAAATGTTCATCTATCAAAATTTCGACGTAAGTTCTTAACGATACTTTTATTCGTTCCGACAAATATTATAACACTACTTTCATCAACTTACTCTTATATAACATTTTTATTTTCACAAGGACTTGTAAATATGACTAACATTTTATAAAACTCTTAGTTTATCAAATACTAACCACAACCTTTTTAACAAGCTTTATTTGTAAAAATAGTATTTATAACAAATATAGATATTTATAATTTTTGTATGTAGCATCTGATGGGTTTTATACAAACAATCTTATGTGTGTATGCAACCCTAGTTTAGATCTACATTTTCTCTATTAGACATACAACAAATGAACACACAAAGAGAACCCTAATATGCATCTAATATTTTTGAAAAATACATATGAAAGATTAGATTACATACCTTTGTTGCTATATAGTAATAAGAACTAATTCTTGAAGTTCCTTTACTCTTGAGAACAAATACCACAATTGTAGTACCTCTAATGGCTCACAAACACACTAGGGTGAAAGGATGAATATGAGAGAGAGGAGAGAGGGTAGCTTGCTCCAAAAATCAGCACTCCTAGGGTTTCACAAGGTGTGGACGAAATCTTGTGCTAGAGGGGTCTATTTATACTTGAGGCTAGCTAGGGTTTTAAGGCGGAAACCCTAATTCCTTAGCTTAAGGCCTGAGCAAGTCCATGGACCTCCTTACCTTAGGCATTGGACGAAAATATCTAGAACCTTCTAGGGATTTCCGGCCTATCCCTAATAAGGGTGATCCAATGGCCCAAAGCCTCAACTATCAAATAATTACAAAATAGCCCCTGCACTTTCAGTCCGTTCCTTTAATCCCAAAATTAATTCCAAATTAATTTCTGATTAAATACTTATTAACAATATGATTCCTGATTAATATATCATTCTTATAATATATTAATAAATCATATTTATGCCCCAATTTATTATTCTTAATAATAAAATCATCCTCTCCTCAATAGTCATCCTGTCTAGTCACCAATGTGAAGGCAACCCAAAAGGACCATGCTACTATCAAATCAAGTACATACCAATTATACTTATGGGCTTAGAGACCTAATCCAACATCATCAACTCTGCATGCATGTAACATTTAAACTTTTTGGCCATCATATTATATTAAAATACTCAAGTGTGTATCTCCCCCCAAAACAAATAAAAATGTAAAATGGGGCCATAAAGACTCACATTTGGTGTGTGTTTCTCGAGTTTAGACGGAAGATTCGGTGTGGTTCTTGCTCCATTCGAGACTCGGTTGCTTCACCAAACAATAAACGAATCTTGATTTAGATTATTGTACCTCACAAAGATGCACAAAACAACAAGTTTTTCAAATTTGAAGACGGGAGAAAAATTCACTAAAACAACCACAGGGGCTGTTGACAGAAATGGGATGGGCGGAGGTGTTTCCAGCAATCTTCTTGCCCCCTTTTCTTCCTGTTTTTGTAGCATCACTTGAGAGGGATAATTGGGCAGAAAATAAATGACCTCATGGGAATATTTGGCACGTTTGTTGGATGTAACATGTGGCTAAACTCGGTGGTGGCTTCTCCTTTTTGCCTCCCAAAATCGTAGCAGAAAACACCTCCGATGGAGGTGTTATTGATGAACTTCGAACAAAGGAGAGGAAGTAGGGAGGAAGGACGTTTGAGGCTGAAGTTTTCTAGGCTAAAGGTCCCTAATAGTGCTCTTTTTATACACTCCTAAAAGCTGTCAACTTTCCCCTAGTATGTACTTTTGGCCATTTTTAGAAGCAACTCTACTCTCTAATAAAGGCTTCGAGTTTTGCATTGATGAGAGAATTTTGAGGTAAGGAGGACACGTAAGATAGAGGGAGAAGGATTGTGCAAGTCATTTAAGGTACTCCACTTGTCCATGTTTTCATCATTAGAGTACTTCTTTGGTTACTCATAAAAGTTAAGCATTTTCACCTCACCTACCTTTGTACTTTATATTAAAACTTGAATGCAACTCCCTTTAGTGAATGGTACTTGCTACATGAAGAAAAGGTGGAATTTGGTGGGTGAAGGAGTATTAATCATGTGAGAAGGAGGAGATTAGAATCCTTAGTGTTGACTTTGGCCTTTAATTATAATGTGTAGTGGTATTTTGGAAGTAATGAATCACTAGCCTTTACATGAGATGTAATATGACAAAAATGACCACTTGTACAATCATGATATGGATTTCGAGATTTCTAAGTCTATATATACACACATCTATTTCACCCTTCGTTTAATTTGTTATTAACTTTCCATATGATGATAAGGTCCATTTGTAGTTTATTATTACATATAAAGCATGTATAGACTTAGGTAATTTTATAATTAAATCCTTTTCACTACATAAACATAATTATATGTATCTTGTTGATTTTATTAGCATAAACTTAGCCATATACGAGAAATAATCTATATTAAATGATTCTTATCGTTAAAACATATATATTTATATTTATAAGAATATCGTACGTTAAGTCCTCCATCAAAATTAGTTACGGTCGTTGATCTACAGAAATCGACCTAATTTTTACAATTGTTACAGAACTTGACCGCTCACAGTATTTGACCTAAATTCTGGGATGTCACATTACATCCTCGTTAAGGGAATTTCGTCCCAAATTATTATGTTCCAGGTTACTTTATTTTACTATCATTTTGTTCTACTATCGTTTCGTACCACTAGTGGAGGGAGCATTGCTAAATAGTTGTGGGTACTTTTGTTTCATCTGGTCCTTACGTTCCCAAGTAATTTCAGTCCTCTATGAGAGTTCCATTACACTTTTACTATAGATATGCGGCTTTCTTTGAGGCTTTTGATTTCTCGATCCATGATCTCTACTCGTTCCTCCACGAAGTGAGGTGAAGTTGATTGTTAACCTAGATCCGATCTAGAGGAATGAAAATGTTCTCATTAGAGAGACACTTATTAAGATTACACATGTGGAAGGTATCGTGAACTTTGCTGAGTTCTTAAGGTAACTTGAGTTTGTAAGCCACCGGACCATCCCTTTCCAGGATTTCAAATGGTCTGATGTATCAGGGATTTAGTTTACTTCGTTTTCCAAATCTAATGACAAATTTCCATGGTGCAACCTTTAGTAGGACATGGTATCCTACTTTGAATTCTAAGGGTTTGTGTCTCACGTCATCATTTCTTTTATGGCGACTACGTGCGGCGTTTAACTGTTCCTTTATATGAACGATCTTCTCCGTTGTTTCATGAATGATCTTGGGACCAGTGAGCAGAGTATCTACAACATGCTTTTTAGCTAATTCAGTATCTACAGTTTATGATTATTATAAGGGACAACGACATCTGTGTACGTACAAGGCCTTGAATAGAACGGCCTTTATGCTAGTGCGATAACTATTGTTATATGAAAACTCAACAAGTGGTAGGTGAGTATCCCATGCATTACCGAAGTTTATCACACAAGCACGGAGCATGTCTTCCAAAGTTTATATCATTCTTTTTCTCTAGTCATCCGTCTACGGATAATACACAATACTCATGTCCAAATTGGTTCCTAGGGACCTCTATAATGATTGCCAAAATCTGGAAGTGAATCTATTGTCTCGATCCGAGATGATTGATATTCACACACCATGCAGTCTAACTATTTCCTTGAGATAGGTACTGGTAAGTTTTGCTATCTTTTCCGTTTCTTTAATGGCTAGGAAGTGGGTAGATTTGGTCAAACCGTCAACGATTACTCAAATGGTGTCATAAATGCTTGGAGTTCTTGGCAACTTTGTTATGAAGTCCATGGTTATTTGTTCCCATTTCCATTCTGGGATTGATGGTTGTTGCAGTATACCAGATGGCTTCTTGTACTCTGTTTTGACATTTGAGCAGTTCAAGCATTTACTAGAATAGGTGGCAATCTTTGCCTTCATGTTGGGTCGCCAATAAAGTTTTTTGAGATCGAGATACATCTTATCTGATCTGAGATGTACCGAATATATCGATTTATGATCTTTATTTACGACTAGACTCCTGACTTCACCAACTTTGGGGTCTAAATTCAGTTCATGACATATCATGTTCCGTCTTCCTTGAGGTCGAACCATTTGTCCATTCCTCATAGGTTTTCTTCCACAATATTCCCAGGTTTGAGGACTTCTAGTTGAGCATCATGAATTTCGGTGGTGAGATTTGAGCGGATGGTTAGGGTTAGAGACTTTACACGAAGAGGCTTTGCTCGCTCTTTCCAGCTTAAAGCATCTGCCACAGCATTTGCTTTACTAGAATAATAATGAATTTTACATTCGTAATCGTTTAGCAATTCGACCCATATTCATTGTCTCATATTGACCTCTTTCTGATCACATATGTGCTGAAGGCTTTTGTGGTCGGTGAACACGACACACTTCGTCCCGTATAGGTAGTGCCTCCAAATCTTTAGGGCGAACTGTAACATCAGTAAAAATTATAGGAAATTTAACTTTTAAAATCAACACAATTTCATAAAATTCTTTACAATCATAGTTTTTAAAATATTTTCCAAACATCAGAGTCTCCCAAAAATCATATATCATACAAGAGGATGTGTACGGTCACGCCTTCGCCTTCCTGCAATCATCCAGAGTACCTGAAACCACAACTAAAAACTATGAGCCAAAGCTTAGTGAGTTCCCCAAAAGTACCAACACATAAACATATAGCATATCCAATAACAACATGTAATGTGTCCATAGCTAACAAACAGGATTACCCCTAATCCCATGACATAAGTCTTGCTTGCCCTCGAGGCCCACAACTTATGTTTGGCTTGCTCCCTGACCAAAATCAGTCATTGGACGGAAATAACATCAAGCCCACAGTATGAGGATGACATACCACCCAGTCCTCAGCTTGTATCCACAATGCTCCCGAGCCCTCAGTATGAGTCTGGCATGCCATACCCAGCTCTCAGCTCATATATGGTATTCTCCAGGGTTTGTTGGATACAACACGAAGCAGTACAACCTCAACTCACCACAATATGTCAACATATAACATATAACAAACATATACAAATAATAATGCAAACAGAATCATAAGTAGTCCTATAGATCTACCAGACTAGCACATCAGAAACTAGCATAATCATGCATATCTATTCCATATTTAGCATATCAGTACATAGCAGGATATCAAACCAATGGGCTGACCTTGGTGCCTTCGACCCGTAAGTATAGTGAGGAAAACTCACCTCGCAATCTGGACAAAAGCTGATGAGGTCTCGACTCCGAATCTCAGCTTTAACCATCACCTAACCCACCAAATGACCAATATCAATCAAAATACCCAAATACCCAAAGTTAAAGTCAAATTGGTCAAATCAGCTGAGTCAACTGAGTCAACCCAGCCGAGTCAACTCAACCGAGTCACCACAGAGTAAGTACACAGGGCGTACTCGCACGTTGACCACATCGGGGTGGTTGAACTCGTATGCGGGGTGTACTCCAGGTATACGAGGCGTATTCCCAGAAGCCCAAAACTCCATTAAGAGCTTAATGGCTTAAACTCTCACGTCCATATTTTAGATCCATGGCTAAAATACACTCAAGTCATAAAGTTTCCAACTTTATGACTTTTCATGCCCATTAAGTGCTTAAATAACCTTCTTAATCCATTAAGACCTTCTAAATGATGCATGGAGCATAACTAACCATTTGGAACCCATTTTTATGACTGAAGACCCTTCCAAAGGTCTGAAAGGACGAATTAATGGGTCAAGAACATGTTATGTTCATGAATCTCCATATTTGGGACAAAAAGGACCAAAAACCATTCCAAAACAAAATCTAAATGAAAATTCACCAAGTTCAGAACTTGATACCTCAAAATGGTGCCAATGTGGTGTAATCCTGGATCTAAGGAGCTTCACTCCTCCAAGGTGGTCTCTCCTTCCTTCCTTCTACTTCAAAACCACAAAACATACACTCTCAAGCTTGGAAATGCTTCACAAGATGAATTAGGGTTGCGAAAATATATCAAGGGGATGGAAGCTGGTGAAATGAGGTAAAATAAGGATATAATGGGGTTTAAATATGAGCCGAACCCTAAAAATTAGAGTTTGCATGTCTGGAACGTATGCCATGCGTACATATGTATGCCTTGTGTACTAGGGCGCGCGTAGTATGCTAAGCGTAGATACGTACACATGGCGTACTCTTTAAACTCCTTTATGAAAATACCACTAGGGCCTTCAATACACACTTTATTTTACTTAAGGACCAAAATGCAATATAATTCAATTATAGGGTTAAAAATAGAAGTACCTTATTATCGGGATGTTACATGAACACTACAGTTCCGAACTCTAAGTTATGGGTAATGTAGTTAGTCTTGTTTGGATTAAGTTGTCTAGATACATATGTAATGACTCTACAAAGTCTTATATTTCCTTTGGAAGAGACAAAATGGTGCACTGCACAATAATTGTTTCAATTTCTAGAAGGTAGATTCTTATCTGTCTCCCTAATCGAATTTCTTGTCCTTCTGGGTTAGAGCGGTAAGAGGCTTGGCTATTTTGGAAGGGTTCTCGATGACTCTCCTATAATGGACTTCATGCCCAAAGAATTGGCATACTTCGGTTGGTGTTATTGTTCAGTATGAATAGCATAACTGATGCAATTTTCCTTGCACCCAAATCGGATTAACAAAGAAAATAAGAAACGATGGCTTAAATCTATGGTATCACTTTATTAATAATCAAAAATAAAAACCAAGTCTTATGAAGGAAAAAGCCAAACAATATAAAGTCTATGTCAAAACAAGGAAATAGGAGATAACTTTGGAAAGAAGATAACTAAGAAAAAAGAAATCAAATATAGTAAGGAAATAAACTAAATAAGAAAAGATTTCAGCTGCACTTTAGGAATATCCCACGCCTTGCCTAGCCACTTCCACGGATCGGGTTCTCCTCTCGGATGAGGCTTGTAGGACCGGGATTGCTCGGGCCGATTGCATCATCCTCCCCCTCTTCAAAAGGACTTGTCCTCAAGTCAAATATATCATTAATATCAAGAACAAACGGTGAAATATCAGCAACATTGAAGGTGGTCGGGACATTATAGTGTCCGGGTAAATCAATCTTGTATGCATTGTCATTCATGCGCTTCAAAACTTTAAACGGTCCATCTGCCCGAGGGTTTAATTTACTCGCACGACTCGGAAAATGTTCTTTGTTGAGATGGACCCAAACGAGATCTCCTTCTTGAAAAACATTTTTCTTTCGTTTCATATTAGCTCATCTTTGATACATGTTATTTTTGTTAATAATTTGCTTATGGACTTGTTGATGAATGAGCTTGATCTGGTCAGCCCGTCCCTCTCCATCTGCACTAAAATGATCAGTAGTCGGCAAAGGAGCAAAGTCTAATGGCATAAATAGATTCCTGCTATAAACAATGAGGAAGGACTCATCCCCGTGGACCGGTGAGAGGATTGATTATAAACGATTTCAGCTTGAGGAAGGACCAAGTACCACTTCTTCGGGTTGGACACGACAAGACTGCATAATAAATTTCCTAAGCTTCGGTTCGTTACCTCGGTTTGTGTGACATCCCCACAATCTCGGCCAGAAAAGACCGTTTTTCATTTATGCTTTTAAAATATTTTCAGAGTAAATCCTTTTGATTTGAAAGAGTTGCGGAATTTGTTCCCAAAAACAAAACATGATAAAATATTGTTTACCGAAGCATTTCATAAAAGAAATGTATTTTCATTATAATCAAAACTCGGGGTGTCATGTTCCGATACCGACCAATAAGCATAAACGAATACATTACAAGTCATATAACAAATATAAACATATGCAGACTTGTAAACAAAACAACTTGATGGTTCATCCATCTCATGCCCTTCCGCCACTTCCTGTAATACAATTTAAAACTGAGTGGGTCAGGCTTGGAGCCTGGTGAGCATATAGGGTTTTCAACCCACAATAAATATCATATTTAATTTTCACCAACCAACAATAACCCAATTACCCATTCCTGTTATTCTCACTTTAATGTACCTAAAACAACTAACATAAGGGACCTAGTCTAAGAATATTTCATCGGGGCGACAACACATGCTTCGGGGGTACCTCAGCAATATAAGTCAAATAAGGCAACCATGAGGGGGATGGAGTACAGCGAATGAACACCCAAGTTCATTAACACCTACAGGTGGCGAACCTGCTAATGTTTCCACAAGACTATCTAGAAAAGTATGTGGTCGTCATCTAAACTCCGCTAGATGACTAGATCAAACAACAACGAGGCCTCTCATCTGTTTATTACACACCAACTATCTACCCATGTTCTACCCAGCATATTAGTAGATAAAAATATACATTTGTATACATAGTTTAAAAACCTGTATATCCTGCTTTAATCAACACATATATCACATAACAGATGAGGCACACACACACATAACACATATCTCATAGAGAAATAATCAGATCTATAAGATAGAAGAGAGTGAATACACATTCACACATAACACAACCAAATATATACACATAGCACGTATTTTATATAAAATACTTCAATTATTGTATTAGAAGAAAATAACTACACACTCACTTGATCAGAAGATGATCGGACAGCACTACGACTTGCAAAAGTAGTAATCCTCAGCAGATCTGGAAGATCTCTTCAAAAATCGAACTTCTCGCGGGCAGAGCTTCGACTCGGGAACTGCACTTCTCGGGATCTTCGGGATCTCGGGACTTGCCTCGGGGCTCGGGAACAATACCGGGGCTTCGGGGTATTTCTGGCATGCAAATCGATGCAAAACGGGAGAGAGAAGAGAGAAAATAGCAACCCTAAACGGCTGGCCCTTCAAATCTATTTATAGGGCAAATTTGGCCCTTGCCACGTCTTGGCAACCTTGTTCCACGTCGTGGGCTTGGTCGTCACTGCATGCGTCATCCCAAGTTGCATCTGGGGGCCTTCCGGAGGTGACAGGACACTTGCCACGTCGTGGCAACCTTGTTCCACGTCGTGGGCTCTGACAGTTTTGGGGTTTCGCGCCCCAAACTTCAGAAATTCATAACTTTCGCATACGAACTCCGTTTTCGACGTTCTTTATATCGCCGCGAAGGTGAGATTATGCTCTACAACTCTCGTTTAGACTCCATTGGCTAATTTTGACTTTATTTTTAATATATTATAAGTATATTACTTATATATTATCTTTAGTAGGCCGGGACAGGAAAACTCCGTTCGAAATTCATAACTCCTTCATCTGAACTCCGATTCCGTCTGTCTTTCCGTCGTTGCACTACTATCAATGAGATCTTCAATTCTCATTTAGATCACTAAGGATAGATATCTATCTACCTTAAATTCACTATTTACGTCGTGCTGGGTCGCGCTGGGTCGTGCCGGTTCTGTCGCGAAACTTCGACAGGTCATAACTTCTTCGTTATAACTCGGATTTCGGCATTCCTTATATCTCCGGAATCCTTGTTTCGACCACTACAACTTTATGAAAAGATATAGGGCTTATCTCACACTTTAATTTTGACTCTTATTTTTATTCTTAACTAATCAAACCACATAATTAAGCAATTAAGCACAAAACACATAATATTCAAATAATACACTTTTATTATTTCAAAACGGGTTACAAAGGTTAACCTAGACTATTACATTGCTAAAAATGGCAAGCCCGGAAACACAGGCGTTACAGTTTGTCCATCACTTTGCGGGTGATGAGCACTACTAAAATTAAGACGAGGCCCCAACTATCTCCATAGTGTACGCCAAAAAATCCCAACAAACTTAACATCCTGATCCGATGTCAACATTTTTGGTATTCCATGTAAATGCACAATCTCTGCAAAATATAAACAAGCGATCTGACTTGCATCATACGTCTTAGCACATGGAACAAAATGTGCCATATTAGAAAAGCGATCCACCACAACCATAACTGGAACTTTTTGTCTTTGTGTTCGAGGAAGACCTACCACAAAATCGAGACTAACATCCTCCCATGGTCTGTCAGAAACTGGCAACGGGTTATATAGACGTGCGTTGGAACAATGTTTTTTTTTGCAATATGGTAGGTGCGACAACGCTATACAATTAGTGTAACATCCACACTCATCTTTGGAAAAATAATTACTCCTTAACTAACTTTGAAGTTTTGTCTCTACCAAAATGACCTGCAAGGGATCCTTGATGTCCTTCTAGAATAATGGTATCGCACAAGAAATAGTTAGGAATACACAACCGAAGTCCCTTAAACAAAAACCATCTTACAATGCGTACCTGTGAGTGGGCGTTGCCCTACATGTAGCCCATAAAATTGAGAAATATTGATCATTTGGATAGAGGGTACAAAACTACTCGAACACATCAACCCAACCCTACAAGGATATGAGTAGAGACCATCATTTAGCATGACGCGGGTAAAGTTTGTGTTGCCCCTGAATAAAACGTAGTGCTTAGTGATCGGAAAAAAGAATAAAATTCGCATGTAGAATATAGTGTCGCCAAAATTCGAGGCTTCGGATGATGGAATAGAACTCTTTATCGTACGTGATGAAATTCTATTTTGCCTCACTGAGTTTGTCACTAAAAAAAGTTATCGGTCGTCCCTCTTGGCTAAGGACTCCTCCAATCCTGATCACGGGTGCTTCACAATCAACCTGAAATATAATCTGAAAGTTAGGTAAGGCAACGACCGGTGCTTGTGTAATGCGAAGTTTTAAATCCTTAAGAGCCGCGGTGGCGATGAGGGTCCAACAGAAGGTCTTGCCCTTTAGGCAATCAGTATTAGGTGCTACGATGGTGCTGAAATTGCAAATAAATTGACGGTAAAAAGATGCCAATCCACGAAAGCTCCGAATTTCATGAATTGTTTTTGGTGTAGACCATGTTGTAATTGCTTTAATTTTAGACTCATCCATATGAATGCCTTTCCATGATATTAAGTATCCTAAAAATAAAACCTCTGGTGACAAAAAGCAACACTTGTCATGATTAGCATATAGTTTTTGGTCCCTCAAGATAGTAAATACTTGTTTAAGGTGGATAAGGTGATGTTTGAGATCGAGACTAAAAACAAGAATTTCATCAAAATAAACCACAATGCATTGACCAATAAGCGATTTAAAAATATGATTAATTAACCTCATGAAGGTGCTTGGGGCGTTTGAGAGTCCGAAAGGCATAACCATCCATTCATACAACCCGTCTCTTGTTTTAAAAGTCGTTTTCCACTCGTCACCAGGCCGCATTCGAATTTGGTGATACCCACTTCATAAATCAATTTTAGAAAAAATCGTTGCTCCGTGTAGCTAATTTATGAGATCATCAAACCGGGGAATAGGGAAGCTATACTTCATCATGATTTTGTTAACAACTCTGCTATCAACACACATATGATACGATCCATTCGCCTTAGGAACTAGAATGGCTAGAACTGCGCACATGCTCATACTCTTCCGGGTAAGACCTTTGTCAAGGAGCTCCGTAACCTGTCGGTGTAGTTCTTCATATTCTTTAGGGTTCATGTGGTACGTGGGTTGGTTTGGGATGCTTGCTCCAGGGGTGAAATCGATATAATGTTGAATTTCTCTAACGAGGGGCAATCCTGTGGGAATGTCGGTAGGGAAGACATCTTGAAAATCAGTTAAAAGTGGTTGAACTTCAGGTGGAGCGGATTCGGTTTTTGGATTGGCTTCGGTGACGATCATAGCAAGGACAAAAGGTGGCTTCGACATCCAGGTGAAATCTAAAAACGTTGATTCGTTCAAAACAAGGGCTTTCATTCCTGTTTCACGTGTGTTGAGGGGAACGAGCTGAACATTAACACCCTCCTTCTTGAAAGTATAAGTATTGAGGAACCTATCACGACTTGTATGCCTATCATATTCTCACAGCCTCCCCAACAGAATATGGCATGCATCCATCATAATAAATTCACACCGAAATTCGTCTTTATAACGAGAACCATTTCTAAATTGAACAAGGCATCTTTGATTAGCTTTCACAACATTCCCCTTTTTAAGCCACATCAACTGATAGGGTTCGGGGTGTGGCTAACCTTTTAATCCTAACTTCTCCACCATGACCGAGGCTACCATATTCTCACAACTTCTTCCATCAATGATAATAGTACACACTTTACCTTGTACCGTGCAGCGGGTTCAAAAATTGTTGTTGCGGAGCCAAAGATTATTGTCCATAGAGCGAGTTGGGTTGGTGCTTAGGACCCGTTGAGCAATGAAGGTCTCAGCCTTGTCCGAGTAAATGATTTCGGTATCAATGGCTTCTGAATGGTATCCTCTGTATCGGAAGTAGGTGGTGTATCTTCCGTGAGGGTGAAGATTTGGCTATTCGGGCAATCCCGCGCAAAGTGGCCCAATCCACCACACTTGAAACATCGTTGTGGTGAACGAGAAGAAGCAACAGATGTGTTGGTAGGTGCCGATCCTTTAGTTTTATTGGCACTGGGTCGGGTTCCAGCAGGTATTACCGAAACTCCTTTGGGGTTCTCAGTTCTGGTTGTGTTTGGTCTAAGCGTCCCGGTCCTTCCTTTTGCTTTGAGTTGTTTTTCCACCTTTAATGCTAACTGACATACATCATTCAATGTCTAGTAGGATTATAGATGGACAACAACTCTAATCTCAAGCTATAAAGCCCCCAAAAATGAGCGATAATCTGCTCCTCTTTCTCTATTGCACCGCATCTCTTGCGTAACCTGTCAAAGTCTCAAATAAATTGTGACAACCAAAATTTCTATTCTGTACAAACAATATCAATTCAATAGAAGTTAGAACAGTTGCAATAAATGTTCAGACCTTTAGTATAAGTTTGAGTATTTCAGGATTTACACTTAAAGAGATATCAGGAAGGAGGATGCACTAGGGTATTGTGCAACTCTGTTATTCCAAAACTCGTTGATATTAGAGTTCAATGCCTGAATAAAATATTTTCTGCCAAAAACCCCAGGGGTATATATATATATATATATATATATATATATATATATATATATGGTTCTTAGCCATATTTATTCATTTGTTACAATCCCAACTAGAGAAAAGCCAAATTCTCTCTCACGGATCTTCGGCCTTTCATCCCAAATCGTGAGTACTTCTATCTAAGTGTGTTATAGGGCTTGATATGTGTCTAATACACTAGAAATCATAAGAAACCCACAAGATGTTAAAGGTGTTTAGCATGTCCTAGGGTGTCTTGACTTTGTTTATTAGTTGTTTAAAGACTAATTTAATACATATATGTGATATTATATGCTAACTAGGATCATAGAGTGTGTTCAAGACTTCACTTGACACCTAGCAATCCTACATCTTCAGTTCATCCGTACCACTCACTACAGGTGAGTTCATACCCCTTTAATCAATGATATAAATGTTTTTAAATGTTTTTATATGGGGGGGGATACAATTTGAATCATGCTAGTTATTATATTAGCATGTGATTAATATGTAGCATATAAAAGGATTTATTACTTATTTAGTTGTTTTACCAAACAGTTTACTTCAAATGGTTTTACAAAACTTCATTTATGCTATTACATTGTCAATTACATGCTTATATATGTATAGTTATATAAGTAATGTTTAAAGGACTTAGGAAGTATAGGCCGCTCTATTTCCTTTTCCCCGTTGGGATGTGGTCTGGTGAGGTACTGGGCATCCGTCCGAAGGTCGTTTAAATATTAGTTATGTATCATGTGTGCATATATAGTCATAAAGGTTCTTCCAGTCAGTTTAATGCCCTTGGGTAGCAAGGGTATACTTCCGTGATCATACGTACCAGTTATATTACTAGTAAGTTACCATATGGGTAGTTTAGGAAGATACTAATACATTTACTAGAATGCAGAATCATACCACAAGTCAGTTCATTCATGAGTCAATACTTGCTAGATAGAGAGAACACACAATATAGCTAGTACACCTAGAACATTACAATACTTGCTAGATAGAGAGAACACACAATACAGCTAGTACACACAAAACATTAAAATACTTGCTAGATAGAGAGAACACACAATACAACTAGTACACACAATACATTACAATAATATACAGAGAGAACATACAGGCTAGACAGAGGGAGAACATACAATACAACTAGCATACATTACATATACATTGCATATAGTTATGTGAGCTATTAAACGGGTCATGACACTAACGGCCATGACCGTTTTTGTATCCAGAATCTCCTTATTTGGGGGGCGTATGAGTTTGCGTATAGATCTATACTGGATTGACTCTCCTACACCTTGCTGCTCGCTACAGTGGGACTTGCAAGTCTACGGGTGCCAAATGTCATTTCTTACGGCGTCTTACATCGTTGTTTTACTATTGAGTCGGTAGCAGGATACAGGCCGATCACATGTTACTTTAAATTTCAATTGGTTTAAGGTAGTTAGTATAGCAGTAGTCACTTATTATAAAACTACAATACATTATTATTTCCCCATTACATTCACTTCGTGAACTTTCACATGATGCACGGTAATGTAAATACTATATTTTTGGTTAATGATAGTTATATTTGGGAAAATACACACTCTTACAATAGACACAGTTAGATACTAGATGCCTTGGTAGAAGGTTACTTTCAGTAGGAAGCATAGGGCTTTCTAGGATGTTCAAAACGTTTTCATACTTACATTTCAAATACATACAAATACTTACATTTCAAACACATACAAATACTTACATATAAATTAAGACACTAAAATACTTATGATCTCACCAGCTTTAAAGCTGATACTCGTTTTCAAAATAACTTGTATCCTCAGGTCAACAGTAGACAGGTACCGCTGCAAGGTTTAAAGAAGACGGAGCTCGTTCAAGACTTATCTTTCATTTTTGATTCATACTTTAGTGTCTATTAAACATGTCAGAACACTTGTATTAAACTTATATTATTAATGCAATGGATGATGTTGTTGCTTGTTTACTACTATTCATTGTTGTGATACTGTACATGACGTCCTCCGCCCCAGAACGTTTCCGCCGTTCATGGTTTTGGGGTGTGACATAAATTCCTCAACGGTGGTTGATCATTGGGATAGATTATGGTATTCCAAGAATGCTTCTTGTAGAAAGTTGGGAGGGAGAAACTTTTCACGAAGGAGTTTTTTCATCTTATTCCATGTGCTAATCTTAGACTTGCCTTCCTGAGCTTGTTTCTTCTTTACATGTTCCCACCATAAAGATGCATATTTACGAAGTTTAATTGCCACGAATTTTACCTTATCGTCATCAGGAATATCCCGCAAATCAAATATGCGCTCAACTGTTTGCAACCATTCAATGAACAGATCGGGTTCAACCTTCCAATCGAACTCAAGGACATCAATTTTGACCCCGAAGTTGCATAAGGAATCGCCTCCTGGTTCCCTTGTGAAAGGGTTTCGTCGGTCTTCTCGACCAAACGGATTGTGAAACGGATTTTTAGGGCCGACCCCATCATCCCATATGAATGGTTCAGTCTTGGTTACTTCATCAGATTTCGCACTGTGCTGTAGTTCAAGGTCCCAAACCCTTTTCTACAAGCGTTCGATCTCCTCGATATCACATAGGTCTCGACGAGGATCCTTGTTGCCTCTGTTAGCATTTCTACAGGGTCGTCCATGCATGTGTGCTCCACGATCGCCCATAACGAATCTTGTTGAGGGCTCTGATACTAACTGATGTAATTGGACCCAAATCGGATTAACATAGAAAACAAGAAACGATGGCTAGAATCTCTGGTATCACTTTATTAATAATAAAAAACATAACCAAGTCTTATGAAGTAAAAAAACCAAACAATATAAAGCCTTTCTCAAAATAAGGAAATAGAGATAAGTTTGGAAAGAAGATAACTAAGAAAAAAGAAATCAAATATAGTGAGGAAATAAACTAAATAAGAAAACATTCCAGCTGCACTTTAGGAATATCCCACATCTTGCCTAGTCACTTCCACGGATCGGGTTCTCATCTCAGATATGTCTAGTTAGATCGGGATTGCTCGGGCCGATTGCATTAATAACCAAAAAATCATAGTGACCGTACCAAATCTTGAAGGGCATCTTTCGAATATCTGCTTCTTGCAATTTGAGTTGATGGTAGCCGAATCTTAGATTGATCTTTGAGTAGTAATGGGATCCCTGTAGCTGGTCGAACTGGTCATTGATCTTCGAGAGTGGACATCAGTTCTTGATGGAGAGTTTGTTGAACTCTTGATAGTCGATGCACATCCTGAACGATCCATCCTTATTTTTGCCAAACAATACTAGAGCTCCTCATGGAGAGAAACTTGGCCACATTAAGCCTTTATCAAGAAGTTCATAAAGTTGATTGGATAGTTCTTACATTTTTGATAGCGCCAGATGGTAAGGAGATCGTGCCACCGGTGTTACACCCGAGATTAGGTTGATTCAGAATTTGACCTGTCTAACTGGAGGTATTCAAGGAAGATGCTATGGAAATACGTCCGGCTAGGTGCACACTTGCGATATATCTTTGATTTCCTTATGGCCTTGCATATCCACCACGTGCGCCAAGAAAGCGAATCATCTCTTCTGCAAACACCTTCTTGCCTTCATACAAAATATGATTCTTAGATTCTGTTTCTGATTTATCTTTGTAAATCACGAGAGCTTTGTTGTTGGGAAAGGTAGTCAGACGACTTTTCATAACATAAAATCTCTTCTCAATGAAGTGATAACCATTCCAATCCGATGATCACATCGGAACTTCCAATTGTCATAGGTATTAGGTTGATATGAAAGACGTGGTTATTCAGGGTGAGAAGGCAATTAGTGAGTACTTTTTAGGTATTTTGTAACTGGCCGTTTGATACTTCTACCATGTAAGCTTTGTTAAATTTGCATGATTTATGGTTAATCATGCTTCTAAACTTATGAGAAATAAAGATTCTATCGGCACTAGTATCAAATAATGTTGAAGCATAAATATTATTGATAAGAGACGTACCAGTAGCCATAGTTGCCTCCTGGCAAGCATCTCCAACAACTACCATGAATGCTCTTCCTTTGTCACCCTGATTCTTCAGTTTCGGGGAGTCCTTCTTGAAATGTCGTGGTTGATTGCATTTGAAGCAACTTCAGCTTCCTCCTGCAGCAGTGGTTGACGTTGTGTCGTTGTGGGCCTTTCTATTAAAACTTAGAGGTGTGACCTCTTAAGTTAAAGATTCTGCAGGCCATACAATTTTCGACATGGTGATAATTGCACTTGGTATATTGGGGGTAAAGTTCCAGTATAGGGCTTTGATGGGGCGGGAGTGTTTGTGATTGCAGCGTACATAACCACAGGTTCTGGAATGGGTTTGTGATGCTTTGAAGTTCCCCTTTGAGTTGCCATGAACTTCTTTTTATACTCCCAGCCTGGTTCTCTTCTGTTTGTGGGGTCATGGTACCTTGACGGTTACATTGCTCACTCAATTGATAGGCCAATTGCTTGACACTACCATAGGTAGTGGGTCTAGATGCTACCAGACATTGAACTAGTGAAGTTAATCCCCATATGTACCTTTCAATATTTTTGTATTCTGGTTTCACCATTCCCGGGAAAAAGGTTTGCGAGGTCGTTAAATCGGGAGGTGTAAGCAGTCACCTCCAATCCTTTCATGGTAAGGTTCCACATTATAGAGAGTGATTGGTCCCAGAAATCTTGTAGATTTCCAAATTATAGAGAGAGAATTGATATCCTACCGATTCCAGATGATAGAGAGAGAAGTTTGGAGACTACTGAATGATTGATTAGGAACTATGGATTTCTCTGCTACGTCGGTAGCAGAGTTATTCGTTCTTTTCTCTTCTTTAGGATTAGGCAAACTAGGAAAAACTAAACGTCATCCAAGATTTTTAAGTATTTTAAAAATTTATATGTTGTTTTGGGGTTAATATAAGGTTTCTAAGGTACTAGGTTTTTGTAGCAAATCTGGAGAACATCCATCAATCTCTAAAACTTTCAACCATTGTAGTTTGTTAATCTCCTTGCTCAAGGTTGGTTGCGAACTTACTATACCATAAATAACACAGGCGTACGTTCCAGTTTTATTTATGGTATGATTTATGTACGATACTAACCTTATTTGAGGCGTTTGACCTAAAGGGCTGAGTTGGTAGTTTTAGTTGGAGGTATGTTAGAATTTTATAAAGTGTTCTCATCGCGGGTCAGAGTATATATATATATATATATATATATATATATATATATATATATGTTGATGTTCACGGAAGTACCCACTAATTTTAATATTTACAACCTAACAAACTTAAACTAACTATGCACTTGTAGGTAGTGTACCTAGTCAGATTACAGTATAGCTTGGGTAAGTCGGGTGTCGATCACAGGGAACAGTGTTATTAATTAATCTATTTACTACTAAATTAATCTAATTATTAACAAGCTAAAAGGGGGTTTTTATCTGACATTGCAAGATCATACTAACTTAACTCAAATTCAATCAATAATTAAAAGCACCCTTATCTAGTTCGAATCCACTTTGTCCTTATGGCTAGCTAATAATTATGGATTATTAAGTTGGTTGTTATTATATTAGTAATTTAGGTCTAAATTTACCAATAGTTAATTAATTCATGTAAAACTATGTATGGCCACACACAATTAAACATAGAACCAATTATGTTTATGAATATGCTATGTAAGATTTATCATGCAAACACAATTATAGTTATAATCTATGTTCTCTAACACAACAAAATTAATTACTTCAATTACTAACTAAGATTTTGGTTGATCCTAGCTCTAGAAATTCGATGTTCACTAAATTACTAGGTTATCAAGTTCATGCATGTGACATCCCCAAAATCTCGGCCAGAAAAGACCGATTTTCATTTATGCTTTTAAATATTTTCAGAGTAAATCCTTTTGATTTGAAAGAGTTGCGGAATTTGTTCCCAAAACAAAACATGAAAAAATAATATTTATCAAAGCATTTCATCAAGAGATGCATTTCATTATATAATCAAAACTCGGGATGTCATGTTCCGATACAGACCATAAAGCATAAACGATAAACATTACAAGTCATTCAACAAATATATACATATACAGACTTGTAAACAAAACAACAAGATGATCCATCCATCTTACGCCCTTGTGCCACTTCCTGTAATACAAATAAAACTGAGTGGGTCAGGCTTGGGAGCCTGGTGAGCATATAGGGTTTTCAACCCACAATAAATAAGTTATATTTAATTCCACCAACCAATCACTATCCCGATTACCCATTCCCGTTATCCTCACTTTACGTCCCTAAAACAACAACTATCTCAAGGGACCTAATCTAGGATTTTCATCAGGACGTACATCACTGCGAAGGGGTTTCCTCAACAATAGATATCCTAAAGGCAACCATGAGGGGGATAGAGTACACCGGTGAACACATCGTTCACAACACCTACAGGTTATGAACCTGCTAGCGTTCCACTGGACTGTCTAGAAAGAGTCCGTGGTCGTTATCCATACTCCGCTGAATAACTAGATCAACAACAACAACAACAACATCGAGGCCTCTCATCTGTTTATTACACACCAACTATCTACCCATGTTCTACCCAACATATTAGTAGATAAAATATATATTTTCATACGTAGTTTAAAGAAAACCTGTATAGCATGCTTTAATCAACACATATATCACATAACAGATGAGGCACACACACACATAACACATATCTCATAAAGAAATAAGCAGATCTATAAGATAGAAGAGAGTGAATACTCATTCACACATAACACAACCAAATATATACACATAGCACGTATTTTTTTTATATAAAATACATCGTATTATTGTATTAGAAGAAATAACTACACACTCACTTGATCAGAAGACGATCCGACAGCACTACGGCTTATAGAAGTAGTAATCCACAGCAGATCTGGAAGATCTCCTCGAAAATCGAACTTCTCGCGGGCAGAGCTTCGACTCGGGAACCGCGCTTCTCGGGATCTTCGGGATCTCGGGACTTGCCTCGGGGCTAGAGTATGATACCGGGACTTCGGGGTAGCTTCGGCACGAAAAACGATGCAAAAGACTAGAGAGAAGAGAAGAAATGAACAAGAATTATGGCTGCCTTCGGATCCCCTTTTATAGAGGCTGGAGCCTCGGAGTACGCGGGGCGTACTGCCCAAAACGTCATTGCTTACGTATCCGAAGTGCTCAAGTGCGAGTGTCGACATCCCTCGGAGTACGCGGGGCGTACCTCGGATCAGATCGGTGACTCCTTCGGATAATGCTTCCGAATTTTGATTTAAATTTAAATACAAAATGATTAATAAACTTCGGAAATTCATAACTTCTTCATACGAACTCCGTTTTCGACGTTCTTTATATCCACGGAAAGGTGAGACCATGCTCTACGACTTTCGTTTAGACTCCGTCGGCTAGTTTGACTTTATTTTTATTAATTATTTTTAATAGGCCGCGACAGAAATTTTCGTTATAAATTCATAACTTCTTCGTTTGACGTCCGTTCTCGCCTAACTTTTTATCGCTTCGATAACAACAATGAGATCTTCGATTCTCATTTAGATTGCTTCGGCTAACAACCGCTCGATCTCAATTCGAGTATAACAGGCTGTATACCGCTAAGCCGGAACTTCGATAAATCATAACTTCCTCATACGAAGTCAGATTTGGGCGTTCTATATATATTCGGAAACCTCGTTTCGACTACTACAACATTAACCAAAGATATTAAGTTTATTTTACACTTAAATTTTGACGCTTATTTTTATTCTTAATTAATCAGACCACATAATTAAGCAATTAAGCACAAAACACATAATACTCAAATCGTACATTCTTATTATTTCAAACCGGGTTACAAAGGTTAACCTAGACTATTATATTGCTAAAAATGGCAAGCCCGGAAACACAGGCGTTACAATTCTCTCCACCTTAGAGTGATTCCGTCCCCGGAATCACACATCAACAAACAAATGCGGATAGCGACCCATCATGTCACTCTCCGTCTCCCAGGTGAGATTCGGCCCATTCGTGTGTTTCCATCGGACAAGCACTAACCCAACCATCTTGCGTCGCAATTTCTTAGTCTTTCGGTCAACAATTGCCTCTGGTTCTTCGATCAACCTTTTGTTCTCATCAATTCTCAATTTAGAAATTGGAATTATGTCGGGAACTTCTCCCGTGAACTTCCTCAAATAACACACATGAAAAGTGTTGTGAATTCCATTCAGTTCTTCGGGTAATTCGAGCTTGTAAGCTTGGTTCCCAATCCTCTGAAGAACTTTAAACGGTCCAATAAACCTTGGACTAAACTTTCCCCTTTTACCAAATATTATAAGTCCCTTCCACAGCGAGACTTTAAGCAAAACCGAATCCCCAACCTCAAAAGTTATCGGTCTCCGCTTCTTGTCAGCATAGCTCTTTTGACGATCCTGAGCCGCTAACATTCTTTCCCTAATTATTTTCAACTTTTCAGCAGTTTGATGAACCAACTCCGGTCCCATAAACTGCTTTTCCCCAGCCTCAAGCCAACAAGACGGCGTACGACACTTCTGTCCATACAAAGCTTGATAAGGTGCCATCTTAATGCTCGAGTGGAAACTATTATTATAGGAAAATTCTACCAACGGTAAATGTTCATCCCAATTACCTAGGAATTCCAAGGTACATGCTCTCAGCATATCTTCAAGTGTTTGTATCGTTCATTCGCTCTGACCATCAGTCTGCGGATGGTAAGCTGTACTTAAACACAACTTGGTACCCAATTCCTCTTGTAGACTTTTCCAAAACCTCGATGTGAAACGGCTATCACGATCCGACACAATCGTTAACGGAACACCGTGAAGCCTCACAATTTCCTTCACGTAAGAATTCGCAAGCTTCTCCATAGACCATTTCTCCCTAGCCGCTATGAAATGCGCACTCTTAGTGAATCGATCAACGACCACCCAAATCATGTCGTGACCATTCTTTGTTCTGGGCAGTTTAGTGACAAAATCCATAGCAATGTCTTCCCACTTACCCATAGGCACAGGCAAAGGTACTAAACTCCCGTACGGTTTCTGATGTTGTGTCTTGACTCTCGCACAAGTCACACACTCGGCCACATACTTTGCAACATCAAGCTTCATCGTCGGCCACCAGTAGTAGGGTTTCAGGTCCCTATACATTTTAGTGCTACCCGGATGAATCGAGTACATGGTCTTGTGAGCTTCTTCCATCAGAAGATCTCTGACTCCTCCTGTCTTAGGTATCCAAATCCGATCTTGGAACACCTTCAGTCCATGACTGTTTACACCGAACACCAACGTTTTGCCCAAACGTTCCTCCTTTCTGTCATTCTTCTCGGAAGCTTCGCTCTGAGCTTTCTTTATACTTTCCAAAATAGTTGAGACAACTTCAATTCTCAACGCTCTTGGACTTTTCCTTTCGGGATTGACTTTCCGACTGAGAGCATCAACAACAACATTAGCTTTACCGGGGTGGTAAAGTATCTCGCAGTCATAGTCTTTAAGTAATTCTAGCCAGCGTCGTTGCCTCATATTCAATTCTTTCTGATTAAAGAGGTATTGGAGACTCTTATGATCAGTGAAAAGTTTGCACTTCGTGCCATAGAGGTAATGCCTCCATATTTTCAGAGCGAAAACTACCGCTGCCAACTCCAAATCATGAGTCGGGTAGTTCTTTTCATGCTCTTTTAGCTGTCGAGACGCATATGCTATCACCTTTTCTCTTTGGGTCAAAACACAACCCAAACCAACACCAGACGCATCGCTATAGACAGCGAAGTCTTCAACTCCATCGGGTAGAGAAAGTATCGGTGCCTCGCATAGCTTCTTCTTTAGCGTCTCAAATGCTTCCTGATGCTTCTCACCCCAAGCATAAGTAGCTCCTTTGTGGGTCAAAGCTGACAATGGACTAGCGATCGAAGAAAAGCCTTGGATAAACCTTCGGTAATATCCGGCTAATCCTAAAAAGCTTCGAATCTCCGTGGGACTTTTCAGTTGTTCCCACTTCGTCACAACTTCGATCTTCGCTGGATCAACCATTATCCCTTCTTGGTTAACCACGTGACCCAAGAATTGGATTTCACGAATCCAAAAATCACATTTGGAGAACTTAGCATACAACTTCTCCTTCTTCAAGACTTCTAACACTTCTCGCAAGTGTCTGCCATGCTCCTCCTGGCTTTTCGAGTAAATCAGAATGTCGTTCATCAAATCCATGAACGCTACTGGAGCATTGGTTAGTCCAAACGACATAACCAAGAACTCGTAGTGTCCATATCTTGTTCTGAATGCAGTCTTCTCGATATCTTGCTCTCTTACTTTCAGCTGATGATATCCTGACCTAAGATCGATCTTCGAGAAATAGCTCGAACCTTGCAATTGATCGAACAGGTCATCAATCCTCGGCAACGGATATCTATTCTTTATTGTTGCCTTGTTCAGCTCTCTGTAATCGATGCACATTCTCATACTTCCATCTTTCTTCTTTACAAATAACACCGGAGCTCCCCAGGGTGATGAACTAGGTCTAATGAAACCGTTGTCCAATAACTCCTGAAGTTGCATCATTAGCTCCTTCATCTCCGTCGGTGCTAATCGATAAGGTGCTTTTGCAATTGGCGTCGTTCCTGGCAACAAGTCAATACGGAATTCCACTTGTCGATCAGGCGGTAATCCAAGAAGATCTTCGGGAAATACTTCCGGATAATCACACACCACTGGAATATTCTGCATCACCTTCTTTTCCTTCTTAGCATCAATCACGAATGCTAAATATGATGTACACCCCTTGGTCAAACATTTTCTGGCTTTCATCAATGAAATGATTCCAGAATTTACTCTGCGTTTATCTCCATACACCATAAACGAATCTTTCCCAGGCGGGTTTACTTTGACTATTTTCTTCTTGCATAAAATTTCGGCGTCGTTGGCGCTAAGCCAATCCATTCCCAATACGATGTCGAAACCATTAAGTTCGATAGGCAATAATTCCTCGTGGAACTTATTCCCATTCAGATCAATTAAGATGTTTCTCATGCGATAGCTAACAGGTACAAACTTGCCACTAGCAACTTCGACTAATAAGGCATTATCTAGTCTATCAACAGGAAAAGCTAGCTTTCTACCAAATTCATGCGATATAAAGGAGTAGTTGGCTCCAGAATCAAATAAAATTTGGGCAGGCAATTCGTTAACGAGAAAGGTACCTGAAGCGACATCAGCTTCATCTTTAGCAGCTTCCAGTGTCATCTGGAATGCTCTCGCCTTTGGCTTTGGCGGAATGTTGGGTCTAGCTGCCTCCTTCTTCTTCGGGCAGTCCCTCGACATATGACCCTCCTCACCACAACCATAGCAAACTTTCTTTGTGAGGTTACACTCATTGGCATAGTGCCCTGGCTTTCCACACTTGTAGCATGTGTTCGCCACCTCACATCTTCCATGATGCTTCTTCTTACATTTGTCGCACCATTTCGCTTCACCTCCACCTCCCCTCGAACCAGACTTCGAGAACTTGTTTTTCTTGTTAGACCCCGAAGTTCCATCGAACTTCCTCTTTTCACCAACATCTATTCTTTCCAGACCCTTTTCCTTCTGCTGGGCCTCCACATTCTTAGCTGCACGAACAGCCGTTTTCAGAGTGGTTGCCATTTTGACTGTCGGACCAAAGTCAGCAGGCAGTCCGTTAGCAAACCTCTCAATCTTGGAGAGTTTCGTTGGCACTAGGTACGGAAACAACTTCATATTCTTAGTAAATGCAGTAGCATAGTCATCTATGCTCATCTTCCCCTTCTTTAAGTTTTGAAACTCATTGTTCAGATCAATCAGATCTATCTTCGAACAATACTGCACCCTTAACTGTTCCAAGAACTCCTCCCATGACATTTTCAGGGCCTCTCCTCGTGGCATAGTATCTGCCAACAACTTCCACCAACTCAAGACTCCAGTCTTCAGTTGTCTAACCGCAAATACGGTCTTCTGTTTGTTGCTACAGTCGCAACTTTCAAATACCATCTCCATTTCGGAGATCCAATCCATTATCTCAACAGGCTTTGGGCTCCCATAAAGACTTGGCGGTTTGGCGCCCAAGAAGTTCTTGTACATACGCCCATCCTTGTTGTTTCTCCTTTCTGGATCGTTCCTTCATTCCTCTTGAGTCCCAACTTGACTCACCATGCGACTATTGTTCCCTTCCTCCGATTGCTCGGGAATCAATTCCGGTTCCTCAATAGGTATGATAGGTTCATCCCTATTATTATGCAACATTTGTCGCATCTCCTCCCTTTGTTCGGCTAGCATAGCCCGAATCATGGCTTGCACCGCAGCCATTGTTATTGGTTCTGTGCTGCTGCTACAACAGGTATCTGCTCAATCACTGGCGGTTGATTCCTGTTTTCATCCGCGTTTCCAACGCCACTCCTTGTTCTCACCATTTTTGATCTACACACCGAATAAGGTGAAATTAGATCCTCATTCACGATAGATATTCAAATCATCCTTATCACTCCGAAACGTTTACATGCTAGTTCTAATAACGTAGGCATACGCATAGAATCCTACACACATAAGGTTTCCAGATCCGGTCGGCAACAGACCGTAGATCCAAACAAATAATATCATATATGGCAACATATAACATTTAGCACATAAAAGCATTTTAGGCAACTTTCCTAAAACAAACTAGTGCTCGTGTCTAAAATCCAACAGACACACATCTCAAAATTCCACTTAGCATTCTAAGTTTAAGTCTAGAAATCCTACAAATTCCTAGTTCGCTTAAACTAATGCTCTGATACCAACTGTGACATCCCCAAAATCTCGGCCAGAAAAGACCGATTTTCATTTATGCTTTTAAATATTTTCAGAGTAAATCCTTTTGATTTGAAAGAGTTGCGGAATTTGTTCCCAAAACAAAACATGAAAAAATAATATTTATCAAAGCATTTCATCAAGAGATGCATTTCATTATATAATCAAAACTCGGGATGTCATGTTCCGATACAGACCATAAAGCATAAACGATAAACATTACAAGTCATTCAACAAATATATACATATACAGACTTGTAAACAAAACAACAAGATGATCCATCCATCTTACGCCCTTGTGCCACTTCCTGTAATACAAATAAAACTGAGTGGGTCAGGCTTGGGAGCCTGGTGAGCATATAGGGTTTTCAACCCACAATAAATAAGTTATATTTAATTCCACCAACCAATCACTATCCCGATTACCCATTCCCGTTATCCTCACTTTACGTCCCTAAAACAACAACTATCTCAAGGGACCTAATCTAGGATTTTCATCAGGACGGACATCACTGCGAAGGGGTTTCCTCAACAATAGATATCCTAAAGGCAACCATGAGGGGGATAGAGTACACCGGTGAACACATCGTTCACAACACCTACAGGTTATGAACCTGCTAGCGTTCCACTGGACTGTCTAGAAAGAGTCTGTGGTCGTTATCCATACTCCGCTGAATAACTAGATCAACAACAACAACAACAACATCGAGGCCTCTCATCTGTTTATTACACACCAACTATCTACCCATGTTCTACCCAACATATTAGTAGATAAAATATATATTTTCATACGTAGTTTAAAGAAAACCTGTATAGCATGCTTTAATCAACACATATATCACATAACAGATGAGGCACACACACACATAACACATATCTCATAAAGAAATAAGCAGATCTATAAGATAGAAGAGAGTGAATACTCATTCACACATAACACAACCAAATATATACACATAGCACGTATTTTTTTATATAAAATACTTCGTATTATTGTATTAGAAGAAATAACTACACACTCACTTGATCAGAAGACGATCCGACAGCACTACGGCTTATAGAAGTAGTAATCCACAACAGATCTGGAAGATCTCCTCGAAAATCGAACTTCTCGCGGGCAGAGCTTCGACTCGGGAACCGCGCTTCTCGGGATCTTCGGGATCTCGGGACTTGCCTCGGGGCTAGAGTATGATACCGGGACTTCGGGGTAGCTTCGGCACGAAAAACGATGCAAAAGACTAGAGAGAAGAGAAGATATGAACAAGAATTATGGCTGCCTTCGGATCCCCTTTTATAGAGGCTGGAGCCTCGGAGTACGCGGGGCGTACTGCCCAAAACGTCATTGCTTACGTATCCGAAGTGCTCGAGTGCGAGTGTCGACATCCCTCGGAGTACGCGGGGCGTACTCGAGTACGCGGGGCGTACCTCGGATCAGATCGGTGACTCCTTCAGATAATGCTTCCGAATTTTGATTTAAATTTAAATACAAAATGATTAATAAACTTCGGAAATTCATAACTTCTTCATACGAACTCCGTTTTTGACGTTCTTTATATCCACGGAAAGGTGAGACCATGCTTTACGACTTTCGTTTAGACTCCGTCGGCTAATTTGACTTTATTTTTATTAATTATTTTTAATAGGCCGCGACAGAAATTTTCGTTATAAATTCATAACTTCTTCGTTTGACGTCCGTTCTCGCCTAACTTTTTATCGCTTCGATAACAACAATGAGATCTTCGATTCTCATTTAGATTGCTTCGGCTAACAAACGCTCGATCTCAATTCGAGTATAACAGGCTGTATACCGCTAAGCTGGAACTTCGATAAATCATAACTTCCTCATACGAAGTCAGATTTGGGCGTTCTATATATATTCGGAAACCTCGTTTCGACTACTACAACATTAACCAAAGATATTAAGTTTATTTTACACTTAAATTTTGACGCTTATTTTTATTCTTAATTAATCAGACCACATAATTAAGCAATTAAGCACAAAACACATAATACTCAAATCGTACATTCTTATTATTTCAAAACGGGTTACAAAGGTTAACCTAGACTATTATATTGCTAAAAATGGCAAGCCCGGAAACACAGGCGTTACAATGCAGTTAATGGTCAATAAGCTACACATAACATGAATTTAAGCAACTAAAGCAACAAACATAAGCATGCTAGGTAACAATAAATCAAACACAAGCAAATCACCAACTAAATAAATCCATATAAAATTATGCTATTCCTAAGTTAGAAGCTTCATCTAGCTAGACAAGAGTAGCTAGATCCAGCTGCTCATAATAGCAACTAACACATAAACACAACTCAAATAAGAAAACATATTCATAAGTATCAAACAAGTAAACTAATTATGGACCTTCACTCTTTTGGTGTTGAAAACCGTTTTTCTAGAACCTTACTTTTGCTGTAAATCGTCCCCTGGAATCTCTTCCTTCAGCCAAAAGTCTTCAATTCATAATGGAGAGGGGTTTATATAGTTTTTGGAAAATCACGCTCCACGTCGTGGCAGGAAGCCCCATGACGTGACTTCAGGAATTATCCGTATTTGGCAAGGATTCTTTCTTCGCGTACTTATCTTCTGGAAAGATCGATTCCACGCCGTGTCCATCTAGTTCACGTCATGACCCCAATATATTCCGTGAATTACTTCATCTTTTATGCTTCAAGCCTCCAATGTTCCATAAATTGTCACTTCTGGTCCTTTTCTTCTAAAATGCTTTATTTTGGCTGTAAATAGCATTTTATCCTCATAAGTATCATAACTCTATGCAAATAACCAAAATATTAAACAAAATGTAGCTCAATATTGCCTAAAACTATGTATAAATATGGCAATATCAAAATATCTCACACTTAGGCTTTGCTTGCCCTCAAGCAAATCTACTTATATAACTTAAACCTTCATCACTAGCATCACATAGAACAATGCAACTCAAGCTCAGCCATTATGCTAAGACCTCAACGCATGCATTTCTGTCTAAATTTTTCCTAAATGACCCCCCATACTTTAAATACTCACAATCTTCATAAACAATTACCTACTTCTTTCAAAAATGATCATTTTATGGAGCCTTCTGAATCCATCCTCAGAAATCTTACTTAACCTCAAAGTATTTTGGTAAAGCTACCCAAGCATACATAAACTAGGGAATTACAACTTTTATTAGATACCACAACTTGGAGCTCTTGAATTTTTCTTTTCTTTAATGTTTAATCTTTGATTTCTTTGAATTCACTTCTTTGATGATTTTTGGCATCTTCAACTTTCAACTTTTAGAATTTTGATCTTTTGATCTTCAAACTTTGATACTTTTATGCTCCAAAATTCTTCAATTCTTTAATTTTGGCAATTTCTCTCTTTTTTTACATGTATTTCACTTTTTTATAACACTCAAAAACCTACATGCCTAAGCAGGGGCGCTTAACTTCAACCTTTATTGGTTAAGACATATCTTTCTTGGATACATTTCAGGTTTAGGCTGCTAAACATATTCCATTCCTCAAACTAAGCAGTGTTATGTTTTTGTTCCATGATTTCACTAAAATAAGGGAGGCCACAAATGCATTATAACGTATATCGGCTCAACTAAACATTTGAGCTCTTATCGGATCATTCCACTACTAAGTACAGTTCAAATTATTACTACTAGATCCAATTAATAAAATTTTTAAAATTTACCAAATTATCTAGCAATTTACTTTTTCTACCCCCTACCCCACACTTATTTCATACAATGCCCTCATTGTATGCGTAAATAAATCAAAGTTAAGAGAAAGGAGAACAAGGAACAAACTCCCCTGGATAGTGGCGTGAACGAAACTCCAAAAGTGTGAAAAAACGTGCATCTCGAATATGGACCTCTTTAAAATAAGAACTCGGACTTGAAGCCACTGTATATGGTGGAGAAAAATGAGCCACAACAGTCTTTAAAATGACCCCAATAAGATGCGTGGAAAGCCATATGGTAAAAAACCCAATGGTCTTCAAAATAGTGAAAAAAACAGAAAACACGTCGTGGTGTATAATACCACGTTGTGGTATCGTATAAAAACGAGAACAAAATATCCCATTTATAACAATCCACGACGTGAAAATTTATGCACCACGTCGTGGAAACTGGACCTTCAGAAAATTAAAAATTTTCACTTCTTCATTCAACCTAGCACCTTGACTAACGTCTTAATGGGTTAAGACTCTTCTAATGTTGTATAAAGTAAGACACTTGTTGACTCTATCCTCTCTCTCTTTAACACACCCTACACTTATTTCAAATTGTGGGTCACGACTCTTGACTCGACCTTACTCCTTCTGAAGACTCCTTAGCAAGCTGTAATCAACCAAAAGAACTAAAAGAGTAACATAATAGTTTACCAAAGTCTTACATCAACAAACCAAGTTCAAAAATTAACTAACAACACAAAAAATAAAAAAAAATCAAACTAAAAACTAAACAGAAAAGGTATTAATCATCATCCTCTCGTCCCTGCACTCCACTCGGCCCTTCCCCACCGTCCCTCGAGATCCACAGCTCTTCCCATGTCGGAATGTAAGGACATTGTGGTGGCACTGCGGGCGGTCGCACCACAACCATGTGAGAAAACATCGCCTCCAAAATTTGTGTGTTGTTTTCATCCCACCATGGAGATTATCCAAATATGATCCAACCCGGGTTTGAAACGGGTCGTTGGGTACTCCTCCTGGGTGACAGTCTCTCTCAACTTCTCCCCGGGCTCTAACATCTCTTCATCTTCTCGCAGGAGGTTGCTCGGGTTGTTCCATCTCTTACTCTCCATCTTCCGGGGTATAACATTACCACCCCCGACATCGACCACCACGTGCATAACACCCAAAAACTGAATAGTCAAATCATTGTTTGGCAAACGGGTAAGGTTCCGCACAATCTTGTGGGACAAAATCTCATATGACCGGGCAAGATGGGTGACCAAATGTCCACCCGTAATTGGACTTCCTTGTCATGAATTGACCGCTTTCTTTCCCAAGAATCTTGCGAGCATGTAAGGAAGATCACAACACACCCCGGGAGTAATAATACTCCATAAAAAGAACAAATCTTGTAAGGAAACCTTATCACCATGGTGTTTATGATTGACAGAAAAGGTGACAAGGAGGTGAAGAAAAACGATGCACCGGGTTCCAAATTTGTGCTTCACTTGAATCACGAGAATTGTACTCGTGATTTGCGATAGTGCGCCAAAATTGAACATAAAAAATACCAGGCGCAAAATCCCGAACGCAACCAAGTAAAAATGGAAAAGAGAATGGGGATTGAGTCTCCACTTCCATATAGATCCCCATGCGCCAAGCAAATTCCTAGAGACTACACTCCCGATACACCCCGCCTAACCAGAAAAATAGTGCCCGGTCATAATCAAAGTAAATGGTTAGTTTTTCAAAGCTCACAGTAGAGAAAAAACCCACTGATCATTCCCGGTACACGGGTTCTTGGATCGCAAATCAGTTCTTCCACCCATGGCAAGTAAAGGAAAAATGGTCCCCCTCGTATACTTTCGTCCAATGGCGTTCCAATTCAACAACCATTCCAACACCACCAAGTCAACCCCAATCGATAATCGGAGCTATCACAAACTCCCTATTGTATAACCATCCAAACCAGTTTTCATATGTATTCAATAATGGTCGGGAAATGTTCCGTGGAAACCGATATAATAGATGAATACTCGCCAAATCAATCGGATTCTCCTCCTGTTGAACATCACTTCTAGGTCCCATGTCTGAAAACAAAATTAAACCAAAACACCCAAAGCATTAAAAAAATCAAGCATAATTCTATTGACACAGGAGTCACGACGTAGCTTTGCACGCCACGTCTTGGGTCACAGTCGAATTGTCGACACAGATCGAACACCAAATACATGATTTTACCCAAAAACAATACTTGGGGTTTGTTTCTATTGCTATTCTAAGGGCATGCAACCTAAAAACAGTAACCAATTTCAATCATTTTCGGAAATCTTATCATTCACATAAACCCTAACCATGAAAATGTATAAATTGTAAGTAATATCTACAATTAATGGATGAAATACATACCAGATGGAGTAAAAGGACAAGAGAATGCAAGAAATTTGGAAAATTGAAAAAAAAATTGGCTGTGGGGACCTTGCTTCCGTTCGTGAGGGAGTAAACAAATGGGGACCAAGTTTGTGGTCAAAGGGTTTAATAAGTGCCCCCCCCCCCCCCCCCCCGGTGACTTTTAATGGTCACGTCGTGGCTATTAATAATAGATAAAAATGTTCGAGTAGCAATCAGTCCCCGATTTGTTCCTTAAAATCACGACGTGGCGCTCCTGACCACGATGTGGATGATGTGTGTTCACAATAACTTGCTAATCTAACAATTTTTATTTATGTCCTTTGTGTTCCAATTATTACCAAAGCACCCCACAACTAATTTTTTTTACCAATTAATAGTTTATAGATGATGACTTGATAACCTTCCTAATCAAAAAAAGAAAAGAAAAAGCAAACCAAACTCGGGTTGCCTCCCGAGAAACACTTCTTTTTGATGAAGTCGTGAGCCAGACTCCGTGCATCCTACGTTGAATCGTGAGAAGAGTCCACCACCTGGATCTTTTGTTCCTTGAAACACCTCTTGTAAGCTTGAACATGTCTTTTATACGCCTTTTTCGATTTTTCCTTTTTAGCTTTGACCTCGTCTCCATCAAGGTTGCGTTTGGTCCCTTTAGTCTCTAACTTGTCTTCATACTTAAACTCCATAGTATCCTTTTCTTTCTTTACCACTGGTCTTGTTATTTTTGATGAAACCTCCTCTTCATCACTCGACATTTCATCATCTTCCTTGCTCACCCAAGAAGTTGGATTTGTGTAAGTTATAACCTCTACTAGAAATGGAACGGATGCTCTCGATTTTGTTCTTTTAACTTGTTGAATTGTTTTGATTTCTTCTTCCACGAGCTTCTCTAATTCTTCAAGTTCATTCTCTTCATCGATGTTGAAAACCTCTTCTTGAACATTGCTCATTTGAAAGTCATCTTCTATCCCAAAAATTTCCTTTTCATCACTAACCCTCAATGTGAGCTTAGACTCCCAAATATCACCAAGAGCTCTAGCAGTGTTTAGTAGCGGGCGACCAAGAATAATCGGTACATTGGGATCTTCTTTAATATCCAATACCACAAAGTCTATTGCAAAAACTAATTTCCCAATTTTTACTAAAATATCTTCCACAATGCCCCGGGGTTGTGTTACTGAACGGTTCGCCATGTGAATAGTCATCTTTGTAGCCTTCAACTTTTGAATATTCAACTTTTGATAAAACGAAAAAGGAATGAAATTTATGCTAGCCCCCGGATCGGCTAATGCATAAATCTTCATATTATTCCCGAACTCACATGGAAGAGTGAGGCGTCCAGGATCCCCCATCTTCTTAGGTATGTCTCCCAATACAGCACTTGAACTTTGCTCACTTAGGATAACCTTAGAATTCTCCTTTAGTTGTTGACGAGTGTCTAACAAGTCTTGTAAGAACTTCGCGTATTCTGGAATTTTTGCAAGCGAATCAATAAAAGGAGTATTAATAGGAATACCCTTTATTTGTTGAATAAACTCCAGATGTTCCCTTTCAAGTGGACTGATATGTGCTCGATACGGGAATGGTAAAGGTGGTTGATAGGCCGAGATAGTTTCAGAAATCTTTTGTTCAGAAAGAGGCCACGACGTGGGCAGATAAGTCTCACGACGTGAAGCATGTGTTTCAGCAACATTTTCAATCTCGAGCTTCGGCTTCTTCGGCTTTGGATCGGGTTGTTGTGGTTCCACTTCTAAGGCTTCTAAGAACTCAGAAATCGCCTCTTCTTCAATATTTATGGCCCTTACGTGAGATTGGGTCTTCTTTTCAGGAATTTTCGGGAACATCTTCTCATTAACCAAAGTGGTATGTTGACGAAGTTGTACTTCAAGGTTATTGATGGAGGCTTGTTGATTCTTTATTAATGCTTGCTGATCTATCATCATCGCGTGATAATTCTTCATTATAGTTCTTTGTTCTTCCATTGTGTCACACCCCAAAACCAAGAACGGCGGAAACGTTCCGGGGCGGAGGACGTCATGTACAGTATCACAACACAGTAAATGTAAATAAGCAAACAACATCATCCATTGCATTAAATATATATAATTTTAATACAAGTGTGTTCTGTACAGTTATAGACACCAAAAATAATGAAACACAAAATAATATGAGATGAGTCTTGAATGCACTCCATCTTCTCAAAAGCTGGCCTCGGTACCTGTCTACTGATGACCTGAGAATACAAGTTATTTTGAAAGAGTTTATCAGCATTAAGCTGGTGAGTTCATAAGTATTTTAGTGTCAATGTTCCTTGTAAAAACGTTTGAACCTGTCTCAATGTATAAGTTGTAAAAATGTAAGTAAATGTTTGAAAGTGTTTGTAAAAAGTTTGAATCACTCAGAAAATCCTATATTTTCTATAAAAGTAACCTTCTACCAAGGCTAGGCTATTTTGTAAACTTTTCTGTTGTAAAAGTGTGTGATTACCCAAATATAACTATTATTTGTTAAAAATATAGTTTGTACATTAATTCTTAAGTGAGGTTATCACTAAAATATGCAATGGGTAAATCATTGTAGTACTGTAGCTTTGTATAATAAGACTACTGCTGTACTAAATACTACTACCTTAAACCGGAGTTATATTAAGGTTTATTGTGATTAATTGCACCATGCTATCAACTGATAATCAACGACATAATGAACGGTCGTAATAAGAAATGACGTTTGGCACCCGCAGACCTGCAGGTCCGGCTGTAGCTAGCAGCAAGGTGTAGGATAGTCAATCCAGTATAGATCTATACGCAAACTCACGCTCTCCCTACAAGAGAATTCTGGCTACAACTCGGACCATGACATTTAAGGCATGCCCGATACAGTGGATCACAATTGTTAAGTATTCATGTATATGTATTGTTTCTCGTATATCTGTATATGTATTGTTTCTAGTATATCTGTATATGTATTGTTTCTAGTATCTCTGTATATGTATTGTTTCTAGTATTTCTGTATATGTATTGTTTCTAGTATTTCTGTATATGTATTGTTTCTAGTATTTCTGCATATGTATTGTTTCTAGTATTTCTGTATATGTATGGTCCTGCGTTACCCCGATGGTAACCAGCTAATGATGTACTGATGAGTATGAATATGGAAGTACCTTTATGTCTATACATGTATATATGATATATAAGTAATATGGAAATGACCTTCGGATGGTCACCCGAAATCCCACCAGACCACATCCAAATCGAGGAAAAGGAAATAGGGCGGATGGCCTTCCTAAGCCCTTTAAACATTATTTATATATCTATACATATATGGACATGCAATTTGATATATAAAAGCATAAATAAGTTTTCGTAAAGCATTTGAAGCAGTAATATGATTTAAAGAGAAGATCGACTTGATGTCGATCTATAAAACATTTTGAAGGCATAAGTTGATAACACAGTTTAAGTATAAGAAGCATTTGTTGAATCACAGTCTATAAATAAGTTCAGATAGTAAAACAGTTTGTAATACATTTCAATAGTAAAGCAGTTTGAAAAACAGTTTGAACAGTGGTAAAAATCGTTGTTTTCCTAGTTATTAATCACATGTATTTGACTTGTATTCCCCCCCATAAAGTATTTAAAACACTTAAAATCATTTCAAAGGTTGATTCAAGGGGTATGAACTCACTTGTGGTGAGTCGTTTGAATTGCAGTGTCGGCTACCGTGCTAGGTGACAAACGGAGACTGGTTTACACGCACGAGCCTAGTTATCATATAATAAACATATATATGACTAATTAGACATATAATAACTTAAATAAATAAGTTAAGGCACTTAGAAAACATTTAAACACTTTTATGAGTGTTTAGGGTTCAAATGGTTGCATCTAAGTTGATACGGGACAAGGCATAAGGGTTTGAAACATCAAATAGCCTTGTATAGGAGTTCATCATCCAACAAACCCCACACCTTGGAGTTTACGGCCGTAAACTCATAGGTTTATGGCCGTGAACTCCTCAAATGGTGTTTTTGGGTGTTTTGTGGTGTTATCTTGCATCTAGAACACTCCTATCTTTATTGGAATAATGTATGAAGTAGTTTTAAGGCTCTAGAACACTCCATAAGGGAGTTTACGGCCTAAGG
Organism: Lactuca sativa; assembly: GCF_002870075.4. Taxonomy (NCBI): domain Eukaryota; kingdom Viridiplantae; phylum Streptophyta; class Magnoliopsida; order Asterales; family Asteraceae; genus Lactuca; species Lactuca sativa. The sequence goes on from NC_056628.2 coordinate 8,572,015, forward strand.
TCCTTCACCTTAGAGTTTACGGCCGTAAACTCTAGGAAATAAATTGATTTGAGGCACTTAAACATCAAGAATGGCATCCATGATTTTATCTAAGGCTAATGGGAACAAGAGGCACACTTTGGTGCCTTCACTTGGAGTTTACGGCCCAAGTCATGATCCTTGGCCGTAAACTCCTTCCAAGGAGGTGTTTCTATGTGTTCTTCTCTCCATTCTAGTCCCAAAGGTGCAAGATAAATTGTCTAAAGGCTTAAGGGTAGCTTGGAATGATTTTTGTCCCACAAAAAGGGGTTTACGGCCCAAGAAGGGTTCTTGACTGTAAACTCCTAAAAACTTATGGTGTTTATGGGTTTTTGATGTCCTAATCAAGCACAAGTACTAGTAGATAAAGTCCTTAAGCATTTGGGGAAAGATTTAGGGCATTTAAGCCCTTAAAAAAGGGGTTTACGGCCCAAGGTAGTTCCTTGGCCGTAAACTCCAAAGACTTATGTTTCTTGGATGCTTTTTGGCCTTTAAAGATCATACTCTAACTCCAAAACAAGTCCTCTAACATATGAATGGGTCTAGAAAGCATTAGAGTTCCATTTTTTGGAGTTTACTCCCCAAGAACGATCTTGGGCGGTAAACTCCCGGATCTTGTAATCTAAACATGTTATTGTTGCTAATATGCATTAAACAAGTATTGAAACACATATAGAAAAGTAGACTCACAATCTGGGATGAAAACCCGAAGATCCGTCAGAGAGAATATGGCTTTTCTCTATTTGGAATTGTGAATAATGAATTAATTTAATTCAGAAAACTATTTATAGTCCTGGAATATTTTGACAGAAAATGTTTTTATTCCTGATGTTGGACTGTAACAGTATGAAACTTGAAATGCCCAAGTTTCACAAAACCAGGAGTATCCACTCTCCTGATATCATCTGAAACATAACCCTAATGTACACAAACTTGCTCGGAAAAGCTTGAAAATCACAGAAACTGAACTAGCTTCTATTGAATAGATGAGGTTCATACAATTGGAAATTTCAGGTTGTCACACATTGCAGTGTCGGTAGCATCATGTCTTTTTTTTTTTTTTCTGAAGCTTCCATAAATTTCATCAACATGGTCTCTAATTCTGATTTCTTCTCAGCTAGTGGTTGCTCTCTTTGGTAGAAGCCCCGGCCAGTTTGTCTATATTTTTCTTCCTTTTGCTTCTTGTATTCATCGTAAGGCAGCCATTCTTTCATTGGTTTTCTCCAATCTTCATCATATTTGTCCCCAATTGAGTAGCATACTTGAGCTTTCTTGTTCCCATATTCATCCAAATTACACTCCTTTGTCAAGTGAGGTCCACTACATCTCTCGCAACTAACTCGAATTGCATGAATTGATTGGTCCATTTGAGTCAATCTCCTCTCTATAGTGTTGAGCATTGCCATCACAACCGCCATCTCTTCAGTTTGTGTACCTCCACTGCCTTTTATTCCATCACGCCCTGGGTTGTGATACTCACGAGAGTGCCTTGAAAACTCTTCAATGAGCTCCTTGGCCTGATTTGGGTTCTTCTTTGTTAGTGGTCCTTGCGAATCAAGGAGTTGTCTAGTCATGACATTCACCCCATCATAAAATATCGACATCTCTTGCTGGATATTGAGGTCATGTTGAGGACAACTCCTTAACAACCCCTTGTAGCGTTCCCAGGCCTCGTATATCGACTCCCCCGGATTTTGCTCAAAGTTGGCAATTGCCTTCTTGAGTTTACAGATTTTGGAGGGTGGGCAAAACTGATCTAGAAATCTCTCACGCAATTGGACCCATATGATGATTGTACCAGATGGGAGTGCCTTCAACCGGTCTTTTGCTGCTCCCTTGAAAGTGACTGGTAGCATCCTTAGCAAAGCTGTCTCCCTTGGGATATTAGGAGTATTAAAATAATCCGTAATATCATTCACCTCGTCTAAATGTTTGAAAGCATCCTCGTGATCCTTCCCGTAGAATGGGATATCCTTAAGTGCAGTAAGGATATGTCCTTTTAACTCGAATGTGGCATTGGCAGGAATCGTAGGATGTACTAAACCCGACCCCACATCATCTCAAATGCGCTTCTTTTAGTCCCCCATGTCCATCTCATCAATGTTCGCCATTTCTTTCTCCGGCTCGTTCTTGGGTTCACTTGTATGTAATTCAAATTCAAGCTCGGTATCGTATTCGGACTCGGCTTGGACGGGTACTTGATCTAAGTGTTCAAGCTTGCTCTTGTTCTTTGAAGATGAACTTGACTCCTCCGTTTTCTTCCCTGACTTCCTTGATTACACTGATTTGAATTCTTGTAAAGGTGTCTTCTTTGGTGTTTGATCTTCTTTCATGCTTTTATCCTTCTTTTTGTGAAGTGTAGACTCGGGATCTTCAAGTGGTGACACCAAAGGTGTGTTAGAACCTATTGTCATGAACTCCTGCAAAAATAAAAAGATAAAACGTAAAACTGAACTAAGAAAAACAAACTGAAACAACAAAACTAAGGACTTCAGTTCTCACGTCGTGAATCTTGAAGGTTCACGTCGTCAGTCCCGTAATGCAGAAAAAAAAATTAAAACATAAAAGCAACTTCTTGTAGGTTTTAACCTACAAAAAGGATCAATTAATTTAAAGCAAACAAACTAATAATTAACTAAGCCGTTCCCCGACAACGGCGCCAAAAACTTGATGTGCACGGAAGTACCCACTAATTGTAATATTTATAACCTAACAAACTTAGACTAACTATGCACTTGTAGGCAGTGTACCTAGTCATATTACAGGGAACAGTGTTATTAATTAGTCTATTTACTACTAAATTAATCTAATTATTAACAAGCTAAAATGGGTTTTTATCTGACATTGCAAGATAAGACTAACTTAACTCAAATTCAATCAATAATTGAAAACACTCTTATCTAGTTCGAATCCACTTCGTCCTTATGGCTAGCTAATAATTATGGATTATTAAGTTGGTTGTTATTATATTAGTAATTTAGGTCTAAATTTACCAATAATTAATTAATTCATGTAAAACTATGTATGGTCACACACAATTAAACACATCACCAATTATGTTTATGAATATGCTATGTAAGATTTATCATGCAAACACAATTATAGTCATAATCTATGTTCTCTAGCACAGCAAAATTAATTACTTCAATTACTAACTAAGATTTTGGTTGATCCTAGCTCTAGTGATATGTGCATATTTAGTGTGTATTTAGTATAGTTTTTATTCATATATTGGCTAAATTATCACATATTATGGACAAAAGGTACTTAAAAGTGTTAAATTGTGTTTTTCAGTCCAAAGATGAAGCTCGGAAGCGAAAGGAAGCAAGAGAAGCGGTTGAGAGCTCAAGAGTGGAAAGAAGAAAGAAAACAGCCAAAATAAGGCTTCTACTCGTCGAGTTATCTCTTGACTCGACGAGTCCGGTCGCGGATTCAGAGAGATAAGCATTCGGAAGTCAAGACAGTTATCAGGTTACGTAGAATGTGAGAGGGACTCGACGAGTCACCACTTGACTCGACGAGTCGAACCGCTTATTTAAAGATAATTCCACAGATCGAGAAGGGGGAAATTCTGGGAAGTTTCAGAGGTGTTAAGCTGCGAATAAGAAACCAGAAGAATCCTAGAAGTCGACCAAAGAAGCTAGAATCCAATTCCGGGAGTAATTAAGGCGTAATTTCATCATTCTACTTAATTCTCTTGTTTTGTCAATATGATTAAGCAACTTGAACTTATTTGTTTGCTGTTATTCACCTTAGTTATGAACTAATTTCTTTATACTTCTGTTTGGGGATACAAAGTTGACAATATGGTTTGATTGATTGGTAGGATTAATTCTAAGTTGGTGATTAATTGTTATATTAGCTTGCTAAAGAACCTTGTGTATGAATGATAATTTATTTTCTGTTAATAGGAAGATAGTTAATTAGCATGAACATCTATTAATTATCAACCTCATATGATAAGTGACCACTAAATCATATGTCTAGGATTAATGAATATGAAACTAGGATTAATAAGTAAATTGAGTAAATTCATGTGCAAGCTTGTAAGATGACTATTGAACAAGAGGTTAATTAAAGATAACAATTTAATTAGCTATTGCAAGTCTAACTTAACCCGAATAATTAATCTAGTAAATATAATTAAGTTAAGCAATTGGCCACTGTTTGAATTAGTCTATTTGCTAAGGATTAGGGTAGTGAACACAACTTAATCACTTGAATCGGTAACCAACGAAAGAATTAATCCATTGCACTATTACCTTAAAAGCAACCATAAAGTTAACCGAGTTGAACTAAACAGAAGTTTCTTTCCCATTATTGAATCTAGTTAATTTGTTCTTTTCTAGCCTTGCATTAGTTTTGTTTAATAAGTTTCTAGTCTTGTAAAACTAGAGAAAAACCCTTATTTGCTAAAGTAATTTAGATAGAATTAGTTTTTAATTTAATTTGCCGTTCCCTGTGTTCGATACCCTACTTGCTTGAACTATACCACAATTGATAGGTTCACTGCCTTTTGTGTGTTATTTGATAATTAAAGTAGGATTAAAACTAAGTGAGTTTTACACACATCAAGTTCTAGCAATTCAATGTTCACTAAATTACTAGGTTATCTTAAGTTCATGCAGTTAATGGTCACTAAGCTACACATAACATGAATTTAAGCAACTAAAGCAACAAACATAAGCATGCTAGGTAACAATAAATCAAACACAAGCAAATCACCAACTAAATAAATCCATATAAAATTATGCTATTCATAAGTTAGAAGCTTCATCTAGCTAGACAAGAGTAGCTAGATTCAGCTGCTCATAATAGCAACTAACACATAAACACAACTCAAATAAGAAAACATATTCATAAGTATCAAACAAGTAAACTAATTATGGACCTCCAGTCTTTTGGTGTTGAAAATCCTTTTTCTAGAACCTTACTTTTGCTGTAAATCGTCCCCTGGAATCTCTTCCTTCAGCCAAAAGTCTTCAATTCGTAATGGAGAGGGGTTTATATAGTTTTTGGAAAATCACGTAAACGTGACTTCAGGAATTATTCGTATTTGCCAAGGCTTCTTTCTTCGCGTACTTATCTTTTGGAAAGATCGATTCCACGTCGTGGCCATCAAGTTCACGTCATGACCCCAGTATATTCCGTGAATTACTTCATCTTTTATGCCTCAAGCCTCCAATGTTCCATAAATTGTCACTTCTGGTCCTTTTCTTCTAAAATGCTTTATTTTGGCTGCAAATAACATTTTATCCTCATAAGTACGATAATTCTATGCAAATAACCAAAATATTAAATAAAATGTAGATCAATATTGCCTAAAACTATGTATAAATATGGCAATATCATATATATATATATATATATATATATATATATATATATATATATATATATATAACTCTTATATATTATTGTTGGTAGGGTTTGCAGTATTATTAAATTTTGTTTTGTACTCCAAGACTACCAAGTATAGACGAGGGCCAAACGGGAAACACAGGAGGAAAAGACCATTTTAGTAATTAATGTAACATCAGTCAAAATAGGTCAAGAAAGGTCACATGTGATCATGGAAAACAAGTAATGTAATAAACTTACTTTGTAGTTCATGGCAAATTCTAATGCTAATATGAACTTTCGTACATATTTTATGGTATAGATCAAAAGTACACGTCCATACAATTCCAAAAGAATTTAACAAACCTCAGTCTGACTTCGCATGAAGAAGTTATGATAAACTCTAACACTATAACTCTATATAATAAGAAGAAATTATAATAGAGTAAGAATAGTATATTTGAATCTTAAAGAAAGTTATAGTACTCGGAAATACCTACGCGTGGATATAAAGAACGCCAAAAATAGATTTCGTATGCGAAAGATATGATATTCCAAAGATGTAGCAGTCTATGAGCATGAAACGTGGCTAAACCCTAATCTTTCATAGTTCACGACGTGAACATGCATGTTCACAACGTGAAAGTGCTCCAGAACACTCCTCAAGGATATAGTACAATTGGCGAGTATACAGAGTAATAAGTTTAGGGCTCACGACGTGAACATTTCATTTTCACGACGTGAAATGTTATCCAGACACCTTCCAAATCTAGAAACCCAAATGGAAAGTCTACAAGGTCATGCAGTCATGCTTCATGACGTGAACATGCGTGTTCACGACGTGAAAGTTCCTCAGACACCCTATAAATAGCAAGTTCGACCCTTTCTCTCATTACACACAATTTTCTTTCTCTCTCTCATTTGCTGAAGGATTTCCTTGTCCCGAGCCTGACGATCACGAACTGCTGACCATTTCTAGTTAGATTCTATCAAATCACGCTACTAGGGTGAGTTTCACAGCCAACGTTTTTAAATGTTTTCGGGGGAGAAAGCATGCTAAATATTGTGTACAAGTTATTATTATGTTATATGATCGTATGTTCGGATCAACATAAACAGTTATATTAACCGAGATATAGTTGTTTTATATCATATATACCTAGGATATATCTGATATTTTGAAATCATACAACTTTCTTAAACTTGTTAGCATGTTGTTATCATAAATTTTACGTTGTTTAAAATCTGATTTTACTAATATAGCCCTGGAATTATACTTGATATTTCTAAATACTATTTTGTGTTATAGTCCCGGAATTATACTCGGGAGTTCTATAAAGAATTTTGTGTTATAGTCCCGGAATTACTCCCAAAATTATCAATCTTGTTTGTTAAGAAGAAGGAAGGATCCTTTCGAATGTGTATTGATTATTGGGAACTGAACAAATTAACGATCAAGAACCGTTACCCGCTTCCAAGAATTGATGATCTTTTCGATCAACTTCAAGGATCTAGCTACGAATCAAAGATAGATCTCAGATCAGGATACCATCAACTCAGAGTACAAGAAGACGATGTTCCGAAAACAACGTATAGGACTCGGTATGGCCATTATGAGTTCTTAGTTATGCTTTTTGGATTGACCAACGCCCCAATAGTGTTTATGGATCTCATGAAACGTGTTTGCAAACCATACTTGGATAAATTCGTGATCGTATTTATCGATGATATATTGATATATTCACGAACCAAGGAAGAACATGGTCAACACTTGCCAATAATATTGGAACTACTAAGAAAAGAAAAGTTGTATGCCAAATTCTCCAAATGTGAATTTTGGATTACAAAAGTACAATTTTTAGGTCATATAGTTAGTAACAAAGGGATTCATGTTGACCTCTCCAAGGTTGATGTGACAACCCGAAATTTCTATTCCGAAAAAACCTTCACTTCAATAGAAGTCAGAACAGTTTCTGCTAATTTTCAAGCTGTTTGGAATAAGTTTGAGTATTTTAGGATTAGCACTTTAGGAGATATCCGGAGAGAGGATGACCTAGGGTTTATTGTGCAACAATAAAGTTCCAAAAACTCCAAGAGTTTGGAGTTTACGGCCCAAATGGCTTTTGGACCGTAAACCCTAATGACTATATATATGGCACTTAGCCATTTTTCACACTTTTTCACTTTTCATGAGCAAAACTCAAATCCTCTCAAGTAGCATCCGAATTTTCCTTCTTGATCTTCAACTTGTAAGTCTTCCTATCCCTAATATGTTGATATCTACCTTAATCTAGTGATCTAACACACTTCCATCCGTGAAATCATTCCAAAAGTGTAGATCTTCCAATTTCACCAAGAACACACACTAGTGTTCTTGGACTTTTAGCACCTTTTCAAGCTTCTATCTTGTAAGTACTTCTATCCTAGAGTATATTAAGGCTTGTTACACTTCCATATATCAAGAAATCACACAAGAAACACCAAGATCAAGGTGTTTACAGTCCAAGATGTTCTTGGACCGTAAACCCAAAAAAGGGTGCCAAAGTGTGCTCTAGTCCCTCCTAAGCCTTGGAAACTTGCTTAGATCCCTTCCTTGATGAGTTAAGGGCTTGAAAACATCAAAATACCATAAAACATATGGGTTTACGGTCGTAAACCCAAAAGAAAATGGTCTAAGGACCGTAAACTCCATTTAGGAGTGAAATGGTGCCCTAATCCCTTCCATAGGCTTATACTTTAAGTAGAAATGCTTCTAAGGACTTATGACGCTTCAAAAAACAAAGTGGTAAAAGGAGCATGAGTTTATGGCTGTAAATTCATGGGTTTACAACCGTAAACTCAATGGGTTATGGTCACAAAAACCGTAAACTCAAATGAAGGGTTCCCTTGAACCCTAAACTTAATAGCAATGTCCTACAAAACTTAGATGCAATCCTTAGGACTTATAGCACTTATATAAGGTGTTTTGCATGTCTTAGGATGTATTGACTTTGTTAAATAGTTGTTTAAAGACTAATTGGATACATATAAAAACTTTTGGAATTCCATAACTTGAGGACAAATTATGAATTCCATTGAAACACATTAAGATCAAGAATTAACTAACAAACAATTTGCAAATAATTCATATGATCTAACAAAACTCATATGAACATGAACATCCAGATCAACAATCTCAAGAAACATATGAACACATATAAACTTGAAATTTGATTATAACTTTGAAATTGGTCCACCACCATCATTACCACATCAAAAAACAGTTTTTATGAGTCCAAAAAAGTTTAAGGTAATGATTCTAGACCAATTCAAGCACCAAAACTCGAAGATATGCTGTCTGGGGTTCCAACTCGTCGAGTGCATGCACCAACTCGCCGAGTTGGATGAATTTTGTCTTGGACTCGTTAAGTCCCTTCATGGACTCGGCGAGTCTGCTGTGCAGACAGCACATAAACTTCGATTTTCAGCAATCTGCATCAAGTATTCAAGAAAACAAGCCTAGGCTCTGATACCACTGTTGGGTTTTGAGCAATCTAACACTTCCTAAGCGTGCATGCAACCCTAATAAACCTTGGATCTATGTTTTCTTCTAAAATACATGCAAATAATAATTTCCAAGGTTTCTTCCTAACTAGCATAGCATAAGGATTATGAATCATAAAAGTACTAGTATAAATACATACCTTTTGATGATGGTTGATTGTTTGGAGTTTGAGAGCCAAGCACCAATAGTGTGAATGCCTCAAATGGAATCAAAAATCACCACAAACACTTGGAAAACTTTGAGAGAGTGTATACACACACACACAAAACCACACTAGTGGCTATTTCATGCAACATAAGCATGCTTATATAGTGTACATGATTAGGGTGAAACCCTAATAACCCATGACCTTTCCTTTCCCAAGGATCCATGGGTTAAAAGCTCCATGGATCATCCATGGACTTCCATATAAGCCTAGCCCATTAACAAATGAGTGTTAGCCCACACTATATAAAACCAATAGCCCACAATCTAATTAGTCTTCCTTTTAATCTCTAAATTAATTCATAATTAATTTAAGACTAAGAGTAATTAAATAACATGACTTCATATTAATATATTATAACTTATAATATATTAATAAACATATGTGTATAACTCTCATAAAATTATCCATAAATAGTTTGGGTGAAGTGCAACACAAATGGACCATGTCGGGTCGGGTCAAGTATGTACCAAATAAGTTATGGACTTAGACACCTTATCCAACAGTTATAACATACTCACACTCGATTTCCCGCCCCAACATGCTCCTTAGTACTCTAAGGATTCTTACTTGGGTTGTATACAGATTCGGTGTTTTCAGTTGTACGGGTACATACTCAAGGCAAATAACATATAACATCAATCAATAGTATCTCCTATGCTAAGGCATCACAAATCAGACAATTCTAGCCCTAAAATATGAAATACCTAGCCTATCCTCTAGCATGCATCCCTAATATCTCATGAATATCTCATAACACGAATAAGTAAGGGTATTTTGGGAAATCACCGTTCGGGAGCTGTCTGATTGTACACACTGCTCCAACTCGTTTTTCTCTTAAAACATTCCCTCGTTTTAGAAAAATCGTTTCTTTGAAATTTTTTCTTAAATCCCCAGTTTGAGTCTAGACATACCCAAGAGTATATCCGAATCCCTCAAACCAAGGCTTTGATACCAACTTGTAACGCCGTAAAATTTCAAACAAAATTTTCATTTTTAAAATCACATAAATCTCATCAACACATTTTAAAAAATCCCTAAAATTTCAAATTATCAAAAAACATGTATTCATAATTGTTTGAATAAAATCCAGGATCCTCAAAAACATAACTCCATCTCGTGCGTATAATCAAGCCGGCGCCTTCCTGCGATCCAGAGAAGTACCGGAAACACATATCAGATAACACGGTCAACACAAAGCTTAGTGAGTTCCCTAAAATACCACACATAACTCACTAGCCTCTCATGGATATATCTCAATACGACCCACTGGTCGATGTGTCTCAGTGGAACCCTTCGGTCCCACAACTCGGGTGGACCCTCCGGTCCTAACTCAGTAAAGCTCAGCATAATACACAACATAAATCCAAAAGATATAATGCAGGATATCACAGTACTCAATAAATAGCATACAAGACCCTCTGGTCACACAAAGTTACCACTCATGGTAAGTATAGTGAGAAGACTCACCTTGTAAGTAAGCAAAGAAAATTGCATTATCCTCGAGCGGTCTAATCCCCGCCTAACTGGCATAAGTATCTCTAATTAACACTTAAAATCACAACTCTAAACAAACATGCTATCCTCTCTCTCTAACTCTTGGGATGGGTAAAAGACCATTTTACCCCTCCATGGTCTCCATAATCCTTGTCTTGACCAAACCCTAAAACTCAACAAAAGTCAATACTCGGGTCTACAGTCTATGTTGACCCAACTCGTCGAGTGCATCTATGTGACTCGACGAGTTCCCTCGTTTCTTCAGCAATATCGTGAAAATCTAACTTAACTCGTCGAGTTGTCTCATCAACTCGCCAAGTTACATATGTCCAGACTCGTCGGGGGAAACCCTAGTCGACTCGTCGAGTTGGTTCATCAACTCGTCAAGTCTCTTAAGCCCGTTTTCTAATTCAGACGTTTTAAGGAAGAGTTACAACCCCAAACTCTAGATCTAGCCTCACAAGGTTGATATACCACGTAAAGCTGCAAGCTTTACATCCATGCGTGGCACTTAGTGCTTGAAATTCCAAAACAAGTTCCATTTGGAGTCCCAAGCATAAAAGCTCTCCTCTAGCTTGATAAAGATTTGACTTTTAGGCTTAAGGGACCTCATAAGGTCCGGATCTGTAGTCTCAATACCTTGGCAAGCTCAAAATATCTAAGTCTCAAGAAAAGATGGAAAGAGCCCTATAACTTCCCGAACATGAGATCTAGGAAAAATATTGAGCAAGGTGGTGACATTTTGTGACAACCCGAAATTTCCATTTGTACGAACGTTATCTATTCAATAGAAGCTAGTCCAGTTTCAGTGGATTTTATACTCTTCCGAATGAGTCTGTGTACATTAGGGTCTACGTTTAAGGAGATATCAGGAGAGTGGATGCTCCTGGGTTTGTGAAATTTGAACATTCCAAGTTTCATAATGTTACAATCCAAGTTCGAGGATAAAAATATTTTCTGTCAAAATATTTCAGGACTATAAATAGTTTTCTGAACCAAATTTATTCATTATTCACATTTCCAACTAGAGAAAAGCCATTTTCTCTCTGACGGATCTTCGGGTTTTTATACCAAAACGTGAGTAACTCTTTTTAGTATTGATTAGAATGCTTATTAGATGCTTATAACATGATTTAGATGGCTAAATCATTAGATCTAGGAGTTTACACCCCAAGGTGTTCTTGGGCGGTAAACTCCCGAAACGAAGCCAAAACCGACACTTGCGTTATGATAAGGCCTTAGATGTTTATGTATGCATGTTAGGGACAAGAAAATAAGCCAAAATCCACCCAAGTTTGGGAGTTTATGGCCCTAGATAATCCTAGGCCGTAAACTCCAAAATCTAACACTAAATGGTGATTTAAGGACTCTAGAACTTAAAGGCTTGCATCTAGACTATTTTCCAAAGTAGTATAAGGTCTTAAACACATCAAAAGACACAAATAGATGTGAGTTTACGGCCCAAGTGTATCTTAGGCCGTAAACTCCATATAAATGGACATAAGGGGTGTTTTCATGACACCTAAAGCCCTAGACCTTTACAAGAAATTGTTACACACTTAATGGAAGGACCAAACCACATCAAAATCACTTAACCAAGTGAGTTTACGGCCAAGACATGGTTCTTGGGCCGTAAACTCCTAAAAAGGGCACCAAGGTGTGCCTAATGCCTTCATATGCTAGGAATAAAAGTCTAGAACATATCCCACAAGTGAAAGAGGCTTCAAAGCAACAAAAACAACACCCCAAGGGAGTTTACGGCCATAAACTCCAAGGGGAATGGCCTTGAGGCCGTAAACTCCTATTTGGAGTACTTCTAGACCTTAAACCCTTCCAAGGACTTAGCCACTAAGTTAGAAAAATTCTAGAAAGCATTTGGGACTTCAAAACACACCAAACACACATGTTTGGGAGTTTACGGCCGTAAACTCAAGAGTTTACAACCGTAAACTCCATGTGTGATGGTTTATGGAGAGTAAAATCTCATATAGGGTCCTTTGGAAACCCTAAACACAAATACCCTGACCCACAATAGCTTAGATGAAATCCTTAAGGCTTAAAACACTTATATAAAGTGTTATATATGTCTAGGATGTCTTAAACATTATCAAATAGTCATTTGAGTCTAATTGAGTGCATATATGTGTGATTATATGTTCATTAGGATCGTAGTGTGTGCACAAGTCCTCGCTTGACACCTAGCCATCCTATACCATTCAGTTCATCCCAATCACCAACTACAGGTGAGTTCATACGCCTAATCAATATTTTAAATGATTTTAAATGCTTTTATGGGGGGGGGGGGAATACAAGTAGAAACAAACATGTTATTAAATCATATATATGTATTTTATAACTGTGTTTGTCACTTAACAGATTTCACATGCTACAAAATGTGATGCATGAAATGGTTTTGCATCTTAAAAGCACATTATTACCAAATGTTTTACCTTTGAAATGTTTATTAAAATGACATCAAATCATTGTTAATTATTGTTCAAAACCCATAAGATGTCTTACAAAACCATTTTACATCCTTGAACTAAACTATGCATATACACTTATATTCTTATATATGTATTGATGTTATAGTTTACATCTTTCATTTAGTTTCTCACACCCTTGAGTAGTTAGAGTGTATAAACCTACATGATCAACCAGTTATATTACAATAAGTTATCATAGGGATAATTTGATGATATCAAACATTACTTCTATTACAAGGAATCACACAAGAGTCAGTTCATTCATGAGTCTTTACTAGTACATTACCTGATACATGAGTACCTTTACACATGCTTACATGATACATGAACACGCTTACATGAAAACATTACATGAATACCTTTACGTAGATACATCGACCTGTGTATACTTACATGAATATCTGAACCTCGGTTCATTAGGATGAATTATTAGTACCTTCAGTAAATCGTCCTGCCTATCCCAGTTCAATGGGAGTCAGTTACGGGACTAACCATTCCTGGAACCTATTGTTCGCTACAGAGGTTAATTGGACAATCTTCGGGTGTTCATTAGGTTATCTATTTCGCTTATAGCAAGGTAGAGTCAGTTACGGGACTAACCATTCCTGGAACCTACTGTTCGACACAGAGGTTAATTGGACAATCTTAGGATGTTCATTGGGTTGTTATTACTTATATTAGGAGACAGTTACGGGACTAACCATTCCTGGAACCTATTGTTCGCTACAGAGGTTAATTGAACAATCTTCGGATGTTCATTAGGTTATTTACTTCGACTACATCGATGTAAAGTCAGTTACGGGACTAATCATTCCTGGAATCTACTGTTCGCTACAGAGGTTAAATTGAACAATCTTCGGATGTTCATTAGGTTATATCTTTCGCGTCAGCAACGTTGTGTTATCCCCGGGTAACCCAAGAGTAATACTTTCATGGTTATATTTTTCCTACTTTACTTTATTTTGTGATATATTCACATAAACGATGAGTTAGACTAAGCACTTTTATTACTAGTTAATAGAAAGGAAAAACTATCATTTTACTTATAAAACATTCGGGTCTTGGTAAAAGACTACATAGTCATAACAAAACATTCGGGTCTTGGTAGAAGACTACATTTCATACTTATAGAAAATAAGGGTTTTTCTAGGGATTTCATACTTACCTCAACATTTTTATTTAAAGGTTACATGGCCTTCATAACAAATTTTCACAAAAATAGGCAATGACACTTATATACTTATGAATTCACCAACTTTAAAGCTGATACTCGCTTTCAAAATAACTTGTATTCTCAGGTCATCAGTAGACAGGTACGGAGGCCAGGTTTTGAGAAGACGGAGCAGACAAGTCTCGTCTTTTATTTTGATTGTATATTTTTGGTGTCTTATTACAATGAAAGAACACACATGTATTAAACTTTAATTATAATGCACTGGATGATGTTGTTGCTTGTTTATTATTTTACACTGTTGTGATACTGTACATGACGTCCTCCACCCCTGAACGTTTCCGCCGTTCGTGGTTTTGGGGTGTGACAGATTGGTATCAGAGCATTGTTTATAGTGAATTAAGTATATCAACCCATTAAAGATATACTAACTATAAATACATAGGATTAAAACACTCTGTCTCAGAGTTATACTTTTAAATAATAAAATATTTAAGTAAGTATACGTGCCTGCATTCATACTAAAATTAGTGTCACAACGACAAGAACAAAAGTATTACGATTGTTGAATATCACAAGTAAGTCTGGGGATATATGGTCAATCTTGGGAATGGCATAGCCTGATCAACTATGCTGGTCCGAGGAGTGATTAGAATATGCCCAAGAATGGTTGTGATATGGCGACAAGTCTAAAAACTTACCAACACAACCATAAAAGAAATACCATATGGGTATTTAGTCTTTCTATAAGTACCTTAGTCAGTCGTCTATTTTAGCTATTCCATGTGTTGTTGGACTATGGGGATTAGTCCATGAGACACATTCATTAATCATTTATTCTTATCCATGTCGTCATCTTTTAAACGTATAGTTAAAGATGCCGCCACGCAGGAATCCAAGGAGGAACCCAAACAACGCAGCACCAATACCACCACCTCCACCACCACCTGTACCTCTTCAACCACCTAATCCTTTCAATGCAACATGTTCCAGGCAGCTTTCACAGCAGAAGTTGCAGCTGCTGTGTCAGCAATCAATGCTCCTGCCCCTAGCGGATCAGGAACAGGTGCACCACCCTCGAACCACGGCGAAAGCCATGGACACCCTCGGGAATGCACCTACAAGGACTTCACTAACGCCAAACCCCGTAGCTTCAATGGAACTGGGGGTGTTATGGTGTTGAGACAGTGGATTGAGAAGATGGAATCTGTCTTCGAGATCTACGGATGCCAAGAAGGCAGCAAGGTCAAGTTCGCAGCTTGTACCTTCTCTGACCGAGCACTAACATGGTGGAACAGCCATGTTAACTATCTAACTTTGGTGGTGGCGTATTCCATCGGCTGGGAAAAGTTGAAAGACATGCTGATGAAAGAATACTGTCCTCGAGGTGAAATACAAAAACTCGAGCAAGAATTATGGGGTCTACAAATAGTTGGATCCGACACCACTACCTACACAAATAGGTTCTATGATTTGGCAAACTTATGCCCTGATATGGTTGCTCTCCAAAGCAAAAAGATCGAGATATATATCTGGGGACTGTCGCCCCAGATCCAGTCAAGTGTGATCGCTTCCAGGCCTATTACTTTTGATAGTGCCAAGGAACTGGCACAATCTCTTATTGATCACCGGAAACCTCAGAACACAACAATCCCTACACATGTACCACAAAAATCCAACCCCGACTACCACAAGAAGGGGTGGAATAAAAGGAAAAGAGGGGCTCCGCAAGGATCCTCCAATAAGCAACAACTGGTGGCGATCAATGCTGCCACAGTGACTCCTGTAGTCCCTGCGAACCCCTTACCAGCAAAAACTTATGCTGTAACTCTTCCAAAGTGCACCAAGTGCAACTACCACCACCACGGACCTTGCAAGGAGATGCAGTGCTCTAACTGCAACAGGAAGGGGCATACAACCCGTGTCTGCAGGACGCCAACAGCTCAAGCCGCCCAGGTTCCTAATGCCGGTATGGGCCAAGCTTGCTACGGTTGTGGTGAAGTGGGCCACTACAAGAGGAACTGCCCTAAAGCAGGAATGGCTGGAGGAGTAGGAAGAGTTATGGCCCTAGGCCACGAGGAAGCAGTAGCTGATCCAACGATGGTTACTGGTACGTTCCTCCTCGATAACTCATATGCTTGCATACTTTTCGATAGTGGAGCCGAGAAAAGTTTTGTAAGTCACAAATTTGCACACCTGCTTAAACAAAAACCATGTGCATTAGATAATTCATTCACAGTAGAAATGGCTAACGGGAAAACAGAGAGTACAAACTGCATATACGTAGGTTGTACCTTAACTTTAGATAGCCATACTTTCAAGATAGATCTCATGCCAGTCACAATTAAATGTTTCGACGTTATCATCGGTATGGATTGGTTGAGTCTTCTTCGTGCCGACATTATGTGCTTCGAAAAAGCAGTTCATCTTAACCTTCCTAACAACGAAACTTTAATTATCTACGGCGACAAACCTAGTACGAGCCTTCACATCATATCGTGCATTCAAACCCAGAAGTGCTTACGAAAGGAATATCATGCATTCCTAGCACACGTCGTCGATACCAGTCAAGAACTGAAAGACATCCAGAAAATCCCGGAAGTACGTGACTTTCCCGACATATTCCCAGAAGAACTTCCCAGTTTACCACCACAACGCCAAGTCGAGTTCAGAATCGACTTAGTGCCAAGGGCTACTCCCGTAGCCAAATCCCCGTATCGTCTGGCACCGGCTGAAATGCAGGAAATTTGCAGTCAACTTAATGAACTTCTCAAGAAGGGATTCATTCGACCAAGCTTCTCGCCATGGGGAGCACCGGTCTTGTTCGTCAAGAAGAAAGATGGATCGTTTCGCATGTGCATCGACTATAGAGAGCTCAACAAATTTACCATTAAAAATCGTTACCCCTTGCCCCGCATTGACGATTTATTTGATCAACTTCAAGGAGCCAACTACTTCTCGAAGATAGATCTGCGATCCTGATACCACCAACTACGAGTGTTAGAGGAGGATGTTCCCAAGACAGCCTTCCGAACTCGTTATGGGCACTACGAGTTTGTAGTGATGCCATTCGGATTAACTAACGCGCCCGCAGTATTCATGGATCTGATGAATAGGGTGTGTCGTCCTTACTTGGATCAGTTCGTCATCGTCTTCATTGATGACATACTCATCTACTCTCGAAGTAAGGAGGAGCATAGTCAACATCTCCGAAAAATCTTAGAAACATTGCGATCGGAGAAGCTCTACGTGAAGTTCTCAAAGTGCGAATTTTGGATTCGGCGAGTCGAATTCTTGGGCCATGTAGTTAGCGAAGAAGGTATACACGTGGACCCTTCCAAAATTAAGGCCATCGAGAACTGGTCAGCACCAAAGACACCTACTGAAATTCGTCAATTTCTAGGTCTAGCTGGCTACTATTGCAAGTCCATTCAGAACTTCTCCAGCATAGCGAAACCCCTTACAACCCTGACGCAGAAAGGCGTGGCCTTCGACTGGGAAGAGAAACAGGAAAGAGCGTTCCAAACACTCAAACGAGCCTTGTGCACCGCCCCGATACTATCCCTTCCCGAAGGAATAGAAGACTTCATTGTCTATTGCGATGCATCAAATCAAGGACTCGGATGTGTTCTGATGCAACGAGGTAAAGTCATAGCCTATGCCTCGAGGCAGCTGAAGACACATGAGGTTAACTACACAACCCACGATCTCGAGCTAGGAGCAGTTGTGTTTGCTCTGAAGATCTGGCGACATTACCTATACGGTACAAAAAGCACGATCTTTACAGACCATAAGAGTCTACAGCACATTTTCGACCAGAAAGAGCTCAACATGAGACAACGACGGTGGGTCGAGCTACTTAGTGATTACGAATGCGAAATTCGTTATCATCCGGGTAAAGCCAATGTAGTAGCCGACGCCCTAAGTCGGAAAGAATATACTGGTCGTAGAGTCAAATCTTTAACTCTAACCATCCATTCACACTTGTCCACGCAAATAAAGGAGGCTCAGCTCGACGCTTTGAAACCTGAAAATGTGGCGGGTGAATCCCTTAGAGGGATGGATAAGAACTTGGAAGTCAAGGGTGGCGGAGACTTATGCCTCATGGATCGGATCTGGACACCGAAACACGGTGGCTTCAGAGACTTGGTGATGACCGAAGCTCACAACACTCGTTATTCCGTCCACCCGGGTTCAGATAAGATGTATCTGGATCTTAAAAAGCTATACTGGTGGCCTAACATGAAAGCAGATATTGCTACCTTCGTGGGTAAATGACTTACTTGCGCAAAGGTCAAGGTCGAATACCAGAAACCCTCCGGTCTTCTACAACAACCGGAGATACCAGAATGGAAGTGGGAGCGGATCACTATGGACTTCATAACCAAGTTGCCCAAGACGACGGGTGGACTTGATTCCATATGGATCATCGTCGATAGACTGACCAAGTCTGCACACTTCCTACCGATCAAGGAAACAGACAAGATGGAGAAACTTACCAGAACTTACATTAGGGAGATTGTAAGACTTCACGGTGTTCCTTTATCTATCATCTTAGACCGAGATAGTAGATTCACTTCGAGGTTCTGGCAGTCATTACAAAGTTCCCTAGGAACTTGGCTGGACATGAGTACAACCTACCATCCACAGACCGACGGGCAAAGTGAGAGAACTATCCAAACCTTAGAAGATATGTTGCGTGCCTGTGTGATAGACTTTGGAAAAGCTTGGGATACTCATTTACCCATTGTCGAATTTTTCTACAACAACAGTTATCATACGAGCATAAAGGTAGCTCCATTCGAGGCCCTCTATGGCCGAAAGTGTAGATCCCCTCTGTGCTGGGCTGAAGTGGGTGATACCCAGTTAGCTAAGGGACGAGTTCCCGAAAGCACTCTCACGGGTCCGGAGATCATTCGGGAAACGACAGAGAAGATCGTTCAAATTCGTGAACGATTAAAAGCCTCTAGAGACCGACAGAAAAGCTACGCCGACAAGCGTAGGAACCCATTGGAATTCCAGGTGGGCGACCGAGTCCTACTGAAGGTCTCACCCTGGAAGGGCTTGATACGCTTTGGAAAGCGTGGGAAGCTCAATCCAAGATACATAGGGCCTTTCGAGATTCTCGCAAGAATCGGCCCTGTGGCTTACAAGCTCAATCTACCGAAAGAACTCAGTAACGTACATCCTACCTTCCACGTGTCAAACTTCAAAAAAAGTGTCTATCCGACGAGACTCTTGTTATTCCACTCGACGAGAGCCTCAACTTCATGGAGGAACCAGTAGAGATCATGGACCGAGAGGTCAAGCAAACAAAGCAGAGCTGTATCCCGATAGTGAAAGTGCGTTGGAACGCAAAGCGTGGACCGGAATTCACTTGGGAACGTGAGGATCAGATGAAACTGAAATACCCTCACCTTTTTGCTTAGTTATTTGTAATTTCTTACTTGCTTAAATTCTAATTTCGGGACGAAATTCCTTCTAACGGGGGGATGATGTGACAACCCGAAATTTCCATTTGTACGAACGTTATCTATTCAATAGAAGCTAGTCCAGGAGAGTGGATGCTCCTGGGTTTGTGAAATTTGAACATTCCAAGTTTCATAATGTTACAGTCCAAGTTCGAGGATAAAAATATTTTCTGTCAAAATATTTCAGGACTATAAATAGTTTTCTGAACCAAATTTATTCATTATTCACATTTCCAACTAGAGAAAAGCCATTTTCTCTCTGACGGATCTTCGGGTTTTTATACCAAAACGTGAGTAACTCTTTCTAGTATTGATTAGAATGCTTATTAGATGCTTATAACATGATTTAGATGGCTAAATCATTAGATCTAAGAGTTTACACCCCAAGGTGTTCTTGGGCGGTAAACTCCCGAAACGAAGCCAAAACCGACACTTGCGTTATGATAAGGCCTTAGATGTTTATGTATGCATGTTAGGGACAAGAAAATAAGCCAAAATCCACCCAAGTTTGGGAGTTTACGGCCCTAGATAATCCTAGGCCGTAAACTCCAAAATCTAACACTAAATGGTGATTTAAGGACTCTAGAACTTAAAGGCTTGCATCTAGACTATTTTCACAAGTAGTATAAGGTCTTAAACACATCAAAAGACACAAATAGATGTGAGTTTACGGCCCAAGTGTATCTTAGGCCGTAAACTCCATATAAATGGACATAAGGGGTGTTTTCATGACACCTAAAGCCCTAGACCTTTACAAGAAATTGTTACACACTTAATGGAAGGACCAAACCACATCAAAATCACTTAACCAAGTGAGTTTACGGCCAAGACATGGTTCTTGGGCCGTAAACTCCTAAAAAGGGCACCAAGGTGTGCCTAATGCCTTCATATGATAGGAATAAAAGTCTAGAACATATCCCACAAGTGAAAGAGGCTTGAAAGCAACAAAAACAACACCCCAAGGGAGTTTACGGCCGTAAACTCCAAGGGGAATGGCCTTGAGGCCGTAAACTCCTATTTGGAGTACTTCTAGACCTTAAACCCTTCCAAGGACTTAGCCACTAAGTTAGAAAAATTCTAGAAAGCATTTGGGACTTCAAAACACACCAAACACACATGTTTGGGAGTTTACGGCCGTAAACTCAAGAGTTTACAACCGTAAACTCCATGTGTGATGGTTTATGGAGAGTAAAATCTCATATAGGGTCCTTTGGAAACCCTAAACACAAATACCCTGACCCACAATAGCTTAGATGAAATCCTTAAGGCTTAAAACACTTATATAAAGTGTTAATTATGTCTAGGATGTCTTAAACATTATCAAATAGTCATTTGAGTCTAATTGAGTGCATATATGTGTGATTATATGTTCATTAGGATCGTAGTGTGTGCACAAGTCCTCGCTTGACACCTAGCCATCCTATACCATTCAGTTCATCCCAATCACCAACTACAGGTGAGTTCATACCCCTAATCAATATTTTAAATGATTTTAAATGCTTTTATGGGGGGGAATACAAGTAGAAACAAACATGTTATTAAATCATATATATGTATTTTATAACTGTGTTTGTCACTTAACAGATTTCACATGCTACAAAATGTGATGCATGAAATGGTTTTACATCTTAAAAGCACATTATTACCAAATGTTTTACCTTTGAAATGTTTATTAAAATGACATCAAATCATTGTTAATTATTGTTCAAAACCCATAAGATGTCTTACAAAACCATTTTACATCCTTGAACTAAACTATGCATATACACTTATATTCTTATATATGTATTGATGTTATAGTTTACATCTTTCATTTAGTTTCTCACACCCTTGAGTAGTTAGAGTGTATAAACCTACATGATCAACCAGTTATATTACAATAAGTTATCATAGGGATAATTTGATGATATCAAACATTACTTCTATTACAAGGAATCACACAAGAGTCAGTTCATTCTTGAGTCTTTACTAGTACATTACCTGATACATGAGTACCTTTACACATGCTTACATGATACATGAACACGCTTACATGAACACGCTTACATGAAAACATTACATGAATACCTTTACGTAGATACATCGACCTGTGTATACTTACATGAATATCTGAACCTCGGTTCATTAGGATGAATTATTAGTACCTTCAGTAAATCGTCCTGCCTATCCCAGTTCAATGGGAGTCAGTTACGGGACTAACCATTCCTGGAACCTATTGTTCGCTACAGAGGTTAATTGGACAATCTTCGGGTGTTCATTAGGTTATCTATTTCGCTTATAGCAAGGTAGAGTCAGTTACGGGACTAACCATTCCTGGAACCTACTGTTCGCCACAGAGGTTAATTGGACAATCTTAGGATGTTCATTGGGTTGTTATTACTTATATTAGGAGACAGTTACGGGACTAACCATTCCTGGAACCTATTGTTCGCTACAGAGGTTAATTGAACAATCTTCGGATGTTCATTAGGTTATTTACTTCGACTACATCGATGTAAAGTCAGTTACGGGACTAATCATTCGTGGAATCTACTGTTCGCCACAGAGGTTAAATTGAACAATCTTCGGATGTTCATTAGGTTATATCTTTCGCGTCAGCAACGTTGTGTTATCCCCGGGTAACCCAACAGTAATACTTTCATGGTTATATTTTTCTTACTTTACTTTATTTTGTGATATATTCACATAAACGATGAGTTAGACTAAGCACTTTTATTACTAGTTAATAGAAAGGAAAAACTATCATTTTACTTATAAAACATTCGGGTCTTGGTAAAAGACTACATAGTCATAACAAAACATTCGGGTCTTGGTAGAAGACTACATTTCATACTTATAGAAAATAAGGGTTTTTCTAGGGATTTCATACTTACCTCAACATTTTTATTTAAAGGTTACATGGCCTTCATAACAAATTTTCACAAAAATAGGCAATGACACTTATATACTTATGAATTCACCAACTTTAAAGCTGATACTCGCTTTCAAAATAACTTGTATTCTCAGGTCATCAGTAGACAGGTACGGAGGCCAGGTTTTGAGAAGACGGAGCAGACAAGTCTCGTCTTTTATTTTGATTGTATATTTTTGGTGTCTTATTACAATGAAAGAACACACATGTATTAAACTTTACTTATAATGCAATGGATGATGTTGTTGCTTGTTTATTATCTTACACTGTTGTGATACTGTACATGACGTCCTCCACCCCTGAACGTTTCCGCCGTTCGTGGTTTTGGGGTGTGACACTTTTACCTTCACACAGAAGCTAAGGATGGATAAACACTAGATCCAATATCCCCTTCTCGTTCCAAGCCTTTATACTCTTCTCTTTTCTTCCAAAGGTGCACTAAAATGCCCAAAGTTAGCTCTTATTTCCCTCTTAAATCTATCGAAACGATTAGGGTTTCACAAAGGGGAGTAAGGTGACATGGGAGGCAGAAATGAGGACTTATGGTCCTTTAAATACGACACAACCCCGGAAAATTAGGGTTTCCTCCCACAGCGCCAACTCGTCAAGTTGGTCCTCCAACTCATTGTGTTGGTCGTAAAACCCACGCAGCCAAAACCCTTCTCTACTCGATGAGTTGGGGCCTCCAACTCGTCGAGTTTCCCAATCAAAATCACGAAAATTATATAAGTATTATACCTGGGATTCGGGATGTTACAATCACCCCACAATATCATAATCAAGTCGTTACCACACTGAGTTCACTATCTCATGTTCTGCAGTCCAACATAGATAGGTGCACACACCTACCCAGATTATGCACCATTACTCTTGACGAAAATTCTCTTAGACTAGTCACTTTCCCTCAGTACAGTTTACACCCTTGGAAAATCCCTGTCTGGCAAAAATTAACTGATGATCTCACATCTGTAAATATAGTCGCTTGATGTTCCACTTGCCGTCTGAAAACCCAAGTCTTGTAATAATCCAACAATTTGTGGCATCATGCCGGATACATCGGTACACCCTCATAGAATCTCACGATGTCTTGCCACGGCCACTGATCTTCTTCTCACACAACTCGAACCTTGAAGTACTCCAACTTATAATTTGCAGCACGGAGGAATCGTCAATGACTGAGTACACGCTGACGACAAACCAATGCCCCATCCTCTACTAATCAAGCCCATGCGAAACAACTATACCGACTCTGAAGTTGGTTGAAAAATTAACTGTTGCCCTTCCTGGAATACAAATAACAATCTATATATATCGAACTATTAGTCTCTCAACAATCGAATCTTGACCTATGCAACCCAAGCGTCTCGAAACTCAATCATTGGCATACCCGAAGAACATGGTCCTCAATCAGATTCTTGTCCAACGGCCACCTGCCGTGAAGACACTCATTCTCTCCAGGGCATATGCAAGATACATCCTCTCGCTCTGTATGTTGCCTTGACTACCACATGACTCTCATCTCATATACTTGGACCGCATATCCCTATGACCCAAACTCCTGATCCACGTCAGATTGAGAATCCTCCCCACATAATACCCATTTCTCCCCTTCTTAGGGTTCGAACCATCGTCCATTGTCATACCAAACCGACCACACTACAGACTGGCTCACCAGATGTACCATTTCCGACTCGTGGAACATACATGCAACACTCGACGTCCTTCTAGACAATGACCAAATATCTCCATGTATCCCGTATCTCAGATGTAAACCTCGGAATCCTCCCAATGTGACTGCCTCTAGTCACCCCAAAATATCATACCGACACAGCATCGGACATCTCGACTATCCCGAATTAGTTATGACTCTCAGCCTAAGAATAATGAACTATCACACACATGTCATCTCTAATTCCTCAGCCAACATTCCACCATGTGAATTATCATAGAAGCAAGAGACCTCACTCTCACAGTCGATATACAATGTAAACAACGAGGGCCGCTGCCCCGATATACTCCTATTGATTACTTGGATTCAATGCTAAAATATGCCTTACTATACTCGACTAAGGCATATTCTTGTCCTCGTCCATCTCAGTTCCCACCGATGACTCTCTTATGGTATAGGAAATACCTTGCAGCCGACATACTACAAAATACTCTTGTGAAAATATCGCAACTATATGCTACCCCACGGGGTTTACTTCCAAACTCTAAAACCGGAAGCTCGTTATCTCTTTCGATCCATATGGGAAGTGGAAATAGTGTAATTCTCGTCACAAAAAGTGTCATCTCAACCATTGGTCGATTACTCAATCCAGATCGCAATCTTCCACAAGGCATCATCTCCACTTTTCCTTGAGTCTTGCGACTCAAACTGGCACCTCACCAGTCAAATCCTCGGGATCTAAACTCAATTCTCCTCGCAAGGTATACTCCATTGAATCTTGACCAACCTGGCCCTTTGACCCCACAATCTACCATGTCCACTCTCAGTCTGAACAATCACAGCGGGATAGAAGCACACTTTGCTACGAATCATGGTACCCAAACAATGTTATCTCCCCTCAATATGCTACTTAGAACATCTCTAATTCTCCCTGTTTTGAGTATGGGTCCTCTGCTTTCAGTAATATGGGCCCATACTACCTGCCACATCTACCCATACTTTCCACACGGATTGTCCCAGATTTCCTAAGTAGCTGCTCAATCTTCTCGATTACCAATCCCATTATGCATTTTCACTCTCCAGCGACTGCTTACTTCTAAACCGCGTACTCATCAGACCAAAATTACTCCTTAGGCCCTCCTAGGTCCTCACACTTCTCTGCCATCAGCTGCTGAAGAACTCCTCCCGATGCTAACCATCTACCTCCTAAATATTGTCATATTCACTTAGTAACTGACTCCCACCATTCAAGAGTTCCACATAGCATAAAGCAAGCAGCATTTGGGAATAAAATAACCTCCACCAGCACATAAAACCACTCTAGCATACAACTCCACTTGCTCTATCCTCAACTCAATGGGAATCACCAAACTCAGGAAATCCCACCTCTCATGGGTATCCAACTACCCTATCAGTAGATTCCTTAAATGTACATCTAGGTATCTCTCTTAGATTACTCCTCTACTCAAAGATCTCTCTAAAATATTCCTGCTAGGTACTCACACTCAGCACATACATAGAGCAAATAGCAGATAATATCAATCAATAGCATCTCCTAGGCAAAGGCATCATGAAACAGGCAACTCTAGCTCTAAAATCCTGAAATACCTAGGCTATCCTCTAGCATGCAGCTCTAATATCTCATAAGTATCTCATAATGTAAACAAGTAATGGTATTTTAGGAAATCACCGTTTGGTCTCTGGCTGATTGTACACACTGCTCCGTCTTGTTTTCTCTTTAAAATTGTTACTCGTTTTAGACAAATCATTTTTTTAGAAAATTTTTCTCAAATCCTCAGTTTGAGTCCAGACATACTCGAGAGTACATCTGAATCCATCAAACAAAGGATCTGATACCAACTTGTAACATTGTAAATTTTCAAACAAAATTTTTATTTTTAAATCACATAAAACTCAATGACACCTTTCTCAAAAACCACAAATATATCAATTGTCAAAACACAAATCAACAAAAGAACTGATAATATTCCAGAATCCTCAAACATAATCTCGAACAGGTGTGTACAATCAAGCCGACGTCTTCCCGGGATCCTGAGAAGTACCTGAAACACATAACACACAACACGGTAAGCACGAAGCTTAATGAGTTCCCCAAAATGTCAAGTACACAAATAATAAGCCTCTCATGGCTATAGCTCAGCATGGACCCTATGGTCATGCGTCTCAATGAGCACCCTCCGATCTCACGGCTCGATGTGGACCCTCCGGTCATGTGTCTCAATGAAGACCCTCCGGTCTCACAGCTCAAGTTGGACCCTCCAGTCTGGTATCTCAGTGAAGACCCTCCGATCTCACAACTCGGTTTGGGCCCTCTGGTCCTACTCAGTAAGGCACAAAAGTATAGCATATATCACAAAGACAAAATGCATAATATCACATAACTCAATGTAACCACATAGGACCCTCTGGTCAATAACTCAAATAAGACCCTCCAGTCACACAGTATTACCGCTCAGGTAAGTATAGTGAATAGACTCACCTCGCAAAGTAAAGCAATATATCCCTCACTCGAACTGCTGGTCTAGACTCCTCCCTCCATAGCCTCCAAAATCCACAGCTTGAACAAAACCCTAAAGTCAATGGAATTCAACAGTCAAAGCTGACCCAACTCGTCGAGTAAAACTCATCAACTCATTGAGTTCCTCAGTTCTTAGTAATTCACGAAAACACGAGTCAACTCACCGAGTTTCTAGACAACTCGTCGAGTCCATGTAAAGTACAGAACATCGAGGAAAACCCTAGCCACTCGTTGAGTTGCTCCACCAACTCATCGAGTTTACTCTTAGTCCAAAATGGGAAAGCCCGACTCTACTCATCAAGTTGGATGCCCTACTTTCTTCAGTTATTAAATAATAAACTCATTCCAGTCGATTAATGTTTCAAACTCCAGATCCAACCTCCTAGTATGAAGTTACCACGTAAAGTTGAAAACATTACGTTCATGCAAGGCCTCATAAGGCTAAAACACCCAAAACTAAGATCAAGAAGGGTTTAGGGCATGAAGACGAGTCAAAGCTTCATAAAGCTTGGGACTTTATGTACATGAGGGCTTAGAGGTGTCCAAATCTGCAACTCCTCCCCCTGGACAAACTCAACCCGAAAATGGCCCTTATTTTGCACCAAAATAACCATAAACTCACACAAGAAGAGATCTAAGAAATGGCAAGCCACGATAAGGACTTTTTACCTCCAAATAGATGCTACAACCGTATGAATGCTGGATCTAAAGACTCCTTCTTGTTCAAAGCTCTTCACTCTTTAAGCTTCCTCCAAGAATGCACACTTTTGGCTTCACAAACTCAAAATATGGGCCAGCTCACTAGGGTTTCTCTTTAGGCATGATATGGTGATGAGGGAGGCAAGGTAAAGGAGTTTAAATCCTTTAAATATGGTGCAAACCATTATAATTAGGGTTTTCTCTAAACAACCTCAACTTGTCGAGTCCAAATCTCCAACTCGACGGGCAGGCTTCATGACTCGCGCATCCAAATCAACTCCTACACGACAAGTTGGCCCAACCAACTCGTAGAGTAGGCCCTTCGACTTGCACAAAATCCTCAAGTCCCACATCCAGGAATCGGGGTGTTACACTTACAACTTTACATCCGTGCAAGGCATCAAAGGGCTAAAAACACTTAAACAAGCTTATCAAGAGTCTTAGAGCATGAAGGAAGGCAAAGACGTGATAAATTTGGCAACTTTAAGTCCACAAAGCCCTTGAGATAGCCATATCTGAAGCAAAATCTTCATTTCAAGTTCAAATCCAGGAATAGTCCTAAACTAGGCTAATATTCGCCATAAACTTTCATAGAAGAAGATCTAAGCAATAAAAGGTCAAGGTTTCGACTTTATACCTCAACATAGCTGCAAAACTGGAGGAAATCTCGAATCTATTGCCTTCTACACAATCTAACCTCTTCAAGCTTCTAGGTCCTTTCCAAAAGAGCACCAAAAGTCACTCTCCAAGCTCACTCTCACACACACACAATGAGAGGAAATGGGTGAAATAGGGTTTCTATGGACGATGGGGGAATAAAGGAGGCTACTAATGACACTTAAAGCCTTTAAATAGGGCACAAGACCTGAAAATTAGGGTTTTCCTTTCCAACGTCTACTCGTCAAGTTGGGGCCTTCTAACTCGTCGAGTAGACCCTTAATCACGCGTCCATTATGATCCTTACATGATGATTTGGGGCTCCCCAACTCGTCGAGTTCCAATCTAAAACCTTAAAAACTTAAGAAATAAATGATACCTGAAAAAATCGTTACATGAACCCTAGGAAGTCCCTGGGATATGTATTGGTGCCTAGGACGCCTCATAGTATGAGAAGAGTATTAGATGGGGAGAGTGACTTGGAGGAGTCGAGGTAGTCCTTAAGGAGGGTATAGATAGGTGTGGAAGGTAGTATTGGGCCCATACTACTGAAAGAACATGATTTGTACCTGAGACCAGGAAGACCAAAATGAATTTGGGAAGCTCGAGAGTGTGAACCTCTTTGTGCGTGTACTAATTGTTTATGTGTTATGTTTCAGCATGGTGATAACACACAGTGGAGCACGAGGTTCAGGATCTGGATCCGGTTCGGGCACGGGCACCGAACTAGTTGATGAGGGTTTAAGGGAGTTCATTGCTTCTGATATTACTAGACGTATCCTTGATGCGACCAAAATGATGTTTGGGTCGATCAAGGAGGGTACCATTGAGCTGATGGGCGATCACCTTCGGGTTTTCATGTCTGACCTAATCGCTAGACAGTCTGGGGTCCACACTCTCTCCTTTAAGGATTTCAGGGGATGTCGAGTGCTAAATTTATTTGGAGTGAAGGACCCTATTGCCGCTAGGCATTGGTTTGCAGATATTGAGTGCGCCCAAATGACGAGCTTCTACCCTGAGGGGTCGAAGGTTCGATTTGATGCAAGATGTCTAAGGGAGCAAGCTCAGGATTGGTGGGAGGAGGTTGGCTATACGCGAGAGTAAGGTCATTGTAGGGATGGATTTGTTGAGCCTCAATGGGGGAGATGATTGATTGTGGACTTTAGTTAGTATGTGTTCAGACCCCAAGTGGGGGTGAGTTGGTGATCCACAATGAAGGTGCTTAGCATGGGCCGACTCGTTATTCGGTAGCCAAGGCCAATCAATATCTTCAGTAGGGTTGTTCTAGGTTTGTGGCCTATGTGATGGGTGCCTTGGAGAAGGGTACGGCAACCATTGATGATGCACTGATTGTTTGGGAATACCCAGATGTGTTCCTGGAGGATTTGTCGGGAGTGCCTCCATAGAGGCAGGTGGAGTTTCAAAATGATTTTGTTCTAGGAGCGGCTCTGATACCTAAGGCACCCTATCAATTAGCACCTATAGAGATGCATGAGTTGTCTATGAAACTGCAAGAGCTGCTAGAAAAGGATTTATTCAGCCGAGTAGTTCAACCTAGGGAGCGCCAATCTTATTTGTGAAGAAAAAGGATGGGATGCATCAAATGTGTATTAACTACTGGTAGCTGATGTTAGAATAAAAAATAGTAGATCGATAGAATCTAAACAAGTATATGAATCAAAGACAAGAACACAATGATCAAAAATTTGTTGAATGATTAAAAACCACTCCCTTAGAAGAGCTCGATAAAGAACTTCTACTATAAAGGCAGTTTAGGGTAAGTATCTTCGCTACTAGTCACGGTGCAAGCATGCACTATGAAGAGTCTAACCCTATCGCATTAAAAACTGGGTGGATAGGTCCAACCCGTTACAAAAGATGAACTATAACAATACAATACAATATTGACACAACACAAAATAACCCAACAATCTCCCCCTTTGTGTAAATAAGGAAGGTAGATCTTCATTGTTGTTGGTGCTTCTGAACTACAAAAAGTTTCGGCATTATTCCCAGCAAGGTCTTGCGAACCTGGATGTACCATTTAATCATATCCGAGAAACATTTCATGTCCCCTGCAATGTTCTCTCTGCACTAACCCATGAACTCCAAAATGTATTGCAGACAAGAGGTGGAGTATAGATGCTTGTTAGATATGTAGAAGCAAACTTTGTGAATGGTTTAAGGTTCGTTTTCTTCAGGTTTGTAGAGCCATGCAAGGGTCGGTTCTGGTTGCCTTGGGAATGCAGGAGTATGCTCGGGGTTGTGGTTGAGTTGCTCAAATCGTAGGGCGTACCGGAGATGGCATCGAGGGATTTCGAGCACAAAATCTAATTTAAGGGGGGGAGAGTTGTAACGCCTTGTTTCGAATTGTTCCCATGTTAGGGATAGTGATTAGGGATTGGGTATTAGCATACTTAGAATCCTTGAGGAATTGAGTTTTGGACCCAGTTAGAGTCGGATAATGTAATCTAGATGTTTCGAGCATTCGGTTTGTGTTTTGGAATCAAAGGACATTTCGGTAATTCGTCAGCTTGGGCTTTTATTGAAAGTGGATGTTCGTTCGGGATATCTTATGGCGAGTATGATTTGATAATAGTGTAGAGCATCTCGATACCTTTTCATAGATATAAGTATGGTCGAAATCGGAGTCGTACAGAGAAGGTTACACTCTTTGGGTGATTTAGGATTTGGGGAAAACCCTAATACGCGGGGCGTACCGAGGCGAGCGAGGTCACACGAGGCATAGCTAGAGGGACGCGTAGCGTAAGTACGAAGTGGGTCGGGGTGCGAGACCTCATAAGCTGGGCTAATGAGGGTCAGGTTCAAAACCATAGTTTTTATGGTTGTACCTTATATAAGCATTATGTTAGCCCTTTTCCTTCATTTCTAGGTCAACCTTCACCCTCTTAATACCCTTAAACGATCTTGTAGCCTCTTGATGGTGTATTTGAGCTCTTAGAAGGTTTTTGGTGCATATTTTTGTTGGATTAATGTCTAAGTCCATAACTATAATTGGTAAGACTTGACCCGACCCGGCATGGTCCATTTGGGTTGCATGGCATCATGCATTTGGATAGACTATAATGAGAGAAATAACACTTAAGGTTTGATAATATATTATAAGTTATAATATATTAATAAGATTATTTAATTAGTATTGATCAAGAATTAACTAAGTGATCAAAAGAAGACTAATTAAATATATGGGTTGATTGTGTAAATCATCCATACTTGTATAGTGGGCTAATGCTCCATGGATTATCAAGTTGGGCTAAAACCCATATGATGCTCCATGGATTCTCCATGGTGTATTTGAACCCATGGATCCAAGGAAATGGAAAGCCATGACAATTAGGGTTTACCCTAATTGTAACAATTATATAAAGATCATACTCTTGGAAAAATCGGCCACTATGTTAGAGAGAAGGGCTAGCCGATTTTCAAGTGTTCTACATTTCTCTCAAGGTTATTCCAAAAGAAATTGATGTTGTGTGAGCCATTTGGGGTGTCACACTTGGGGCACTAGGCACTCAAGCTTCTTAAGAACATTCTACATCAAAGAGGTATGTATTCTATCTTGTTATATTCATTGTTTTGTATGCTAGATTAGGATAATACCTTGGATGTTCATATTTTCATGTATAATAGAGAAAACATAGATCCAAGGTATTTAGGGTTGCATGTAAACTTAGGAGTTTTAGAATGCTCAAAACCCAATAGTGGTATCAGAGCCTGGTTTGTTTTCTTGTTATACTTGCAAAATTGCTCAAAAAATCGAAGCTGTTTGCTGTCTGATCATCAGACTCGGCGAGTCCATGCCTAAAAGTGATCAAAAACAATCCAACTCGCCGAGTTGGTTCATGCACTCGACGAGTAGGAGCCCCAAACAGCATATTTTCGAGTTTTTTTGGCTAGAAATGGACTAGGAACATTACCCTAAACTGTTTTTGGACTTATAAACTTATTTTTGATGTGGTAATGTTCATACTAATCCAATTTCAAAGATAATGGTCAATAGATTCATGTTTTGTATTAGTTTAAGTGTTATTCTAATTACATGAAAAAGATTGATTCCAATTATCATGTTCATATGAGTTGCTTAGATTAATAGAAAAGTTGTGTGAAATAGTTGATTTCAATCCATTTTAATCTAAGAGTTGATTCCAAAGTGTGTTTTTGTAACTTTTCCTCAAGTTATATGAAAAGTCACATTTAAGAATCATAAAACTCATAAAACTTGGCAAAGGTTACAAAATGAAGAGTCTAATTCTAATTAAATGGTTTTTTGACTCCATAACTTGTCCTCAAGTTATGGAGGTTCAAGAGTCTCTTCATTAAATAATTAATAAAAAAAATGAGTAACCTTAATTAATTCCATAAGTTATAAAATAAAGAAAAGTTGATTCTTTTATTAGTTTAAAGTCTTCCATAACTTGTCCTCAAGTTATGGAACTTGAAGAGTCTTTTAATTAAAACTACTTTAAACACATAAGTTGTGGAATTAATTAGTTTTGAATAGTTTCAAAACTTGCCCTCAAGTTTTGGAATTTGAAAAGTTTTCTCTTATGAATACTTTAATTCCAAGTTAGCCCTTAGAATTTTAAAAGTTAAAATTCAACCCTTATACTTTATAATATTATAAGTTAATAATATTTATATATATGTATATATATATATATATATATATATATATATATATATATATATGTATAAGAGTAAAGTCAGTCTTACCGCAAGTAGGCCTCATTCACGAAGCCGGTCTATAAGGGGGTATAAGGTTACTGCCTATAAAATGGCAGTTTAATGGGTGTCCACTCTCACCCACCGCTTCCTTGACTGGTGGAGGGTCATTAGCCGAACGGGTAGGACAAAGACTATAAGTTCTCCCTTCATTAAACGTATTAATGATAAATACTAAGTAACTAAACACTTATAATTCCCAATCTTAGTTACTTAGGAAAATGTGAATAAGGTGCTAACCCATGAAATTACACTTGGCACTTTGCTTAAGTCGGTTGGTGGAGCGCGTGTGGTTTACCGGCACACTAGCTTGATTTAACAAGGTAGGCAAAGGGTTTCTTAAAGTTTAATCATAGGCCGTTGGAGCGTGTGTGGTTTACTGGCACATCGGTTGGGTGATAAACATTTAAGAGTACCAAGTAATTTTCATGGTTATTTCGCACCTTGTTTTGTGATCCTCGGCATCCCAGTCACAAAACCTGAAGGGCACACTTGAGATTGAAACATGCCATTGAAAAGTTCAATGAATATCAAAAGATCTAGGAGTTTCAAATCCAATTAAAACTTAATAAATTATTTCGTTTTTCCATGGTGGAAATTGGTGAATCGTCATTCACCTACCTTCAAATATTTTGTAGCTTGGATTATAGCATCCCTCTTCTGAGTTATAAAATAGTTTGTAGGGTCCTAGCCTTAATATTTCATATTGGGTGTTATATTAAGGACTTAAATCAACTAAACTTGAATATCTCCCAAAAGATGTCTAAGTTCAGACATCTATGATCTTCCCAAATCTCTTGGAACTTCACTTCCTCCACCTCCTCCAATTATTCTCCCTATCCCATAAGATCAAGGTCACTCAAGCCCTATTGGCAAGGCAAGGTCTAGGTGTGCTCACATATTGGAGATGAAGTCACATACTGACAAGCCGGGAGAGTTGGGTGTCAAAGACTTGAGAAAGTTGGTGGTTCAATCACTTTCTAAGTCACATAGTGAGTTCCTTTGGGACTCCTATGAAACAGACTATGACAAGACCCTTAATGATCTTATGTATTTGCTAAGATTAACTTCCTAAAACTTTACGGACATTGACAATGGTGACACTGGAAATCCAGAAAAAGCATTCTCTTCCCAATAGAAAGGGATCGGCCATAGTCAACTCGGTTGACCAAATGGTAAAGAGAAATGCTAAGTCTGTGATAGTCCCATGTACCATTATGAAAGAGCCCATATGTTAAATTGCCAAAGGAAGGGGCATTGGTTACGAAGCTACCAAACTTACCTAAGGATGGTAAAGTCAATGAGTTTGACTTTATTTCAGGTAAAGTCCATTGTCTAACACTATTAAGTTCCTATTTGGAGATTCTTATTACATGATTTGACTAGGTCACATCTTGGTGTTTTAAGAATCAAAAGAAAATTGAAGAAACTTAAAGAAAGAATATGCTGAATCTAATCGCGTAGATTGATTTCTATCGCATAGTTTGAAGATCGGATTCTTGAGCTACTTCTTAGGAGTTATGAGATATTTCTTAGGAATAGATAACAATAAGTTTTCATATGGATTGTAAGGATAAGTTCTTCCGCAAAGTTTTTAAAATAAAAGGAAAATTTATGATTTTATTTATTTTAAGTATCCTTACAATGGCATTTGTGAAAAAAATTGTTGTTTATATGTTTCCATTGATGGCAATAATGGAAAATGTTTTTGATTCTTTCATTTGTGGTAGTGTCTAAATTTACCAAATAAAGGAAATTTCTCATCACCCAAGTTTCAATTGGACCAGAAACATGGAATCATGCAAGTTGTATAGTATGATGAATGAGAACTTTCAAGCATTGGAAAATTAAGACTAATTACTTGTTCACATGGATGTGTGAGTCAAGTAAAGGACTAAGGGATCGAGTACACATTCTTGTGCACTGATCAAGCCCACCATAAATAATCGATAAGACTATTCGTCATGAATTACTAAAGTTTAGTAAATATGGTTATACTTATAAGTCTAAGTATAATTCTGAAGCATTGGAAAAGTCTCGATGTATGGCAGAATGAATGAGAAGAATCAAATTAGGCAGAAAGATAAAAGTTTCTCAAATCTGAAAAGATGGGAGAGTACTTTAGTATCATGTTATATGATCATCTTAATGATTAAGAGACCTTATCACAATTCATCCTCTAAGTGCATTCTGATAGCTAAGAAGAGGAGTTATGAATTGTTGAAGTGGTCAAATCAAGAAGATGAGTCATACTTCGTTCTAAAACAATTCTTAGATTCATACTCTAAGATTGTAACTTGAGTGACATATCTTAAATAAAGGTTTAAAAACACGTGTCAAATGTAAGAGTAAAAGTGTCCTACTCTTGTACATTTGAAATTGGTAAGTTGTGATGTTTTGGATAAAACAAAGACCAACTAAGGCTAATTGTGTTAAGTGTCTGTCTTGATTAGAATCCACACTATCTCTTGAATATTTGGCAAGAAAGTCGTATAGGTCAAGGAGACAGTGGGAGTCATAAAGGTCTTGAAAGTCTCAAGAACTAATCAAGAATAAAACCTGAGGTTCTTCACTAGCACACGACTTGAGGTTTATAACCTATCGTGTTGACATATTATGTGCCCATTCCAATTAAAGTTGGCTCCGGATATCAGTTCTTAGAGCTCTCAATTGGTTGCATAACAACTTGGAAGCAATGGCAAGCCTTGTACTGCCAGGTGGCAAGAAGTTAAAATTGCATAAGTTCAGTCCATATGTGTTTGGATTTGTCATTTGACTAAGGTTTTGACAAATTCATATGGATAGGAACTCATACACCATATAAATCTAAGTGTCATAAGGTTTCTCTCCGATTCAAGAAAATGATGGTGAGGAAACACTTGCACTATGTAGATTTGTAAGTAGATAGTAATCTTTGCATTCTCAAAGTTGTTAGTAGGCACACTAACATGGACTTATGATAAATAGCAAAGGTTTAAACAATTAAGACTATGATTACGGAATCCCTTTTCAAAGTTCTGACATTGTTTAGACACACCTGTGAGCTATCTAAGATAAGGTGTATGATTTTGATAAAGTCTTATCAAAGCAATCTAATATCAGAAATCTGATCTTTGGTAAAAAAGTCAATAGCTGATTTCTGAGTACATGTCAAAGCTAGTGGGAGCATAAGTGTTATGCTAATAATCATCATGTTAGTGGGAGCATGATAATTATGATAAGTATTGCAAGTTAGCAATGTTAATTATAGAAAACAAAAGTTTCAATTCGTGAGGTTGCAGGGGTTGAAAAAGTTGTTTTGCTATAATTAAGGGAGAGAAAATTATACTTCATTTCAATTATGAAAAGCTTAGATTGAGTTTATAATCATTCTAAAGAGCTTATATTGAGATTTTAATCACCTTTAGTCAAGAATATATATATGAATTTCATGTTGGATTCGTTCAACTTAAGAAAATTCTATATATTGCGTTCTCAAAATTCGATTATGATTACGGCATCCCTTTTCATAGTAAAATTTTGAGAATATGGCAAACAAAAATTATTATGGCAAAAGACTGGTCTAGAATCATGTCTTTATGTGAAACATCATGAATCGTGTCCCATTTACTTTGGGTACAAGATCGATTACTTGTGCTATAATATTTATTCTTTCTAAATTTTCCAAATGCCTTGGGGCATTAAGGAGGAAAATGTCTAGAATTGGATATGACTAAAGTGATTAAGCAATTGTCGAGGAAAATATAAGGTTTACCAAAGATTGGTTGCTCAAGGACAGTTGGAAGTATAGTGTGAATTTTGGAAGGGCCATATTGACATAGTCTGAAAAAAGGCAACTTTTGTTCAGAAGTAGTAGTCAAAATGGGAAATAGAGTTGTCTCTATAGATAGAAGCAATCTGTGTAAGATTAGAAAGAACTTAGTGCAAGAAGCATGTTCAAAGCAATGCATACTTTAAACATAAGGCTTTGTGTCCATGGAGTAGGTCTTCATTGGAATACCCTGTAATGGTTGTTGACGAGTCTTTGTGACTTTGTACACACTCATTGCAAGAGGGTGGTGCATTTAAGTTTACAATCTAATAGATTTCGATTTGAGAGTGTGAAATTAGAATCATTGAAAGATTGGTCAATTGGTTTATTTCACAAAGTAAGGATTATAGATAAACATAGAGTGCATACTTGGTGTATGGCAAAGCTATTGTTTAGGAAAACATAGCGTACATGCTTGGAGCATGGGATACCTAGTGTTTTAATTCAAGTATAAAGTTGATAAAACCGAAACAATGAATAATGAGTAATCAGTATGGTGATAAATAGAAGTGGTCTATTTATATTCATAGGGTTTGATACCATATTTGATTCATTTATTCTTGTGTTTCACTTTGCATGTTTTGACTTCCATAATAACTAGGTTATTCTTTCGGAATGACTAAGTTATTTAAACCATCCATAGTCGGTCATATGTTGGAAGTAGATATGAATCAAGACTGTCATGGGTTGGCTTGTAGAGGTCCAAGTTGGTGGACAAAGTTGTGCTACAACACTCATGAGTGCTCATAAGTTCTGAGTATTGGATTCAACCCGCGCTCATTTGATTCACTTCATGGATTTTATCACGAGTGATCATGAGACGATAATATCTTATATTCTTCAAACCTAGAGATATGAGTTGTTACTATGAGTTGGTTATACATTGATTGCGCGAAACCGCATTGGTAACTCGATGTTATAAAATGTGTCTTTGTGTATGATTCAACAAGTAGCAGAACAAGCCAAATGAGTCGAAGTTTATCCATTCCTTTTACCTTCGGGATAAAAGCGATATCTGTGGGCCCCTCGATGATTTAGTGATGACACATGTGAGTGCTTGGCCAAGCCAGGACTGATTTGATTTGTTCAATCAGTCAATCGTTATAAATCGGAAATCGGGAAATAATAGATGGACAGAGAGAATGATTTATAATCCATGTCTCAGTCTATATGATATCTATAATGGAGGAATATATGATCCCTTATCTAATGGACAAGTCATTGACAAAGGTCAGAGTTCATCTACGAGGTCAGAGTTCGACGGAAGCTTTTGAGAGCTACGATTGCTAGTTGGTTCTTGAAGTCATACGCAATAATAGTTTTATACTTATGCAAGTGGGAGACTGTTGGATTAATGTCTAAGTCCATAACTATAATTGGTAAGACTTGACCCGACCCGGCATGGTCCATTTGGGTTGCATGGCATCATGCATTTGGATAGACTATAATGAGAGAAATAACACTTAAGGTTTGATAATATATTATAAGTTATAATATATTAATAAGATTATTTAATTAGTATTGATCAAGAATTAATTAAGTGATCAAAAGAAAACTAATTAAATATATGGGTTGATTGTGTAAATCATCCATACTTGTATAGTGGGCTAATGCTCCATGGATTATCAAGTTGGGCTAAAACCCATATGATGCTCCATGGATGCTCCATGGTGTATTTGAACCCACGGATCCAAGGAAATGGAAATCCATGACAATTTGGGTTTACCCTAATTGTAACAACTATATAAAGATCATACTCTTGGAAAAATCGGCCACTATGTTAGAGAGAAGGGCTAGCCAATTTTCAAGTGTTCTACATTTCTCTCAAGGTTATTCCAAAAGCAATTAATGTTTTGTGAGCCATTTGAGGTGTCACACTTGGGGC
The DNA here is from genome assembly GCF_002870075.4 of Lactuca sativa. Lineage (NCBI taxonomy): Eukaryota > Viridiplantae > Streptophyta > Magnoliopsida > Asterales > Asteraceae > Lactuca > Lactuca sativa. The sequence goes on from NC_056628.2 coordinate 8,610,661, forward strand.
ACTAGGCACTCAAGCTTCTTAAGAACATTCTACATCAAAGAGGTATGTATTCTATCTTGTTATATTCATTGTTTTGTATGCTAGATTAGGATAATACCTTGGATGTTCATATTTGCATGTATAGTAGAGAAAACATAGATCCAAGGTATTTAGGGTTTCATGTACACTTAGGAGTGTTAGAATGCTCAAAACCCAACAATTTTGCCCTTGGGAAGGAAGAAGAGGAACTTGAAGTTGTTTCACTTGGTGGAAAGACCCTGGAACCAGAATCATCACCTTGTGGGGAAGCATTTTGAGGTAACAAGTTTGCATCTTGACATATGTGTGATTATATCTCTTCATGGCTAGATTCTTGTGGTTTTGGTCTTCTTTTTGGGTTTATGGATGAGTTAGTTTGCTTATGGGTTTGTCTATTCAGATCTAAGTCCATTTTGCTATCATTGGGCATAAAGGTGCAAGCTTTATGTGTTATATTGTGTCAAGTATGCATTAAGCCAACCATTATGTCCTTTTTTAGCTTAAGAGCCTCATTTAGCCATGTATGGACATAAAGTTGGCAACTCTATGTGTTATCCCAACTCAAGAAGGTCAGATCTGTGTTGTGAAGCTTTGTTGTAATGGATTAAGTGGGAAAATCAAGTTAGGACTGATTAATTGAGTACGTTGGGCGTACAAGCAGGTACACGTAGCGTACAATTCTCCAAGCGAGTATGCTACGTGTACATGCTTGTATGCCTCACATACTCGGTCTGAGTAGGTTTGTGTTTTTGGGCTTCAGTTTGGGCTACCTTTTGGGCCTGGTTGCTTGGGGATTTGTTAGGCCATTTGAGAAGGTATGTTTTGTATTAGGGATAGGTTGATGGGCCCTTATGTTAAGAAGTTTGGGGCCTTAGTCTTGGACTAAACTAAGTGAGGGGTAAAATGGTCTTTTTACCCCATGAATGGATTATTGGATTAGGTGTGGATCCTAATTGTTAATTGGGTGTTATTTGTTTGATAGCACAGAGATTTTAGCTGATCTGCAGTCAGAGAGTATCCGTGGGATTCAACTGTACGAGGTGAGTCTTCTCACTATAACCATGGGTCGAAGGCACCAATGCTAGCCCATTATGTGTTATGTGGTATGCTAATTGTCTCTGTGATACTTGCATGGAGGACCCCGAGGGGAGGCTGTGGCATTTGGATATCAGACCATGAAGGGAGCCCATGGCATTCCAAGTAAAGACCATGGGGGAGCCCATGGCATACCAGATAAAGACCATTAGGGGGTCCATGGCAACTATATGTATGTTGCATGATAATCTGTGGTTGTATGTTGTATGGTATTTTGGGGAACTCACTCAGCTTTGTGCTTACGATTTTCAGTTTGTGTGTCAGGTACTCCGGTTTTCAATTGGAAGAGCTCGGATTGATTGCAGAGCACACACCACATGTTTCTGTATTTTGTGAATTACTCTGATTTGATGATGTTTTGCTAAATATTTACTAGCTTGGTTTTATAGGAAAGATCTGTAATAAAGATATATTAATCTAAAAACAAGAAAAAAAATTATGGCATGATTTTTGGATTGTTAAAATAGTGGCAGCACCGCAAGGATTCAGAGTGGATGTGGGAGGCTAATGAAGAAATGAGGGAGCATTACCCTGATTAGTTTGCAACAGTAGACTTCGAGGATGAAGTTTGATTCAAGTGGGGGAGAGTTGTAACGTCCAAATTCGCCAGGTAAAAACTCTTACATTATACTTCTTTTACCTGTGGACTAGACCCGAGTAAGCTAGACATACACAAGGTACGCACGACGTACTCCCATGCATGTGTGGATCGGGGGTGTCCCCTACTGTGACATCCCCATTTTCTCGGCCAGAAAAGACCGATTTTGTTTATGTTTTATAAAAATCAGAGTACCTCTTTTAATAAAAATGTTGCGGAATTTGTTCCCAGTAAAACATGATAAATACGTTATCAAAGCATTTCCGAAGAACAGTATTTTTATTTATTTTAAAACATTTGGGATGTCATCGTTAATACAGAAACATAAGCATAAACATAATTTACATTCATTATCACTAGTAATTTATATCTCCTTAATCTCTCAATGTAATGTGACTTCATATCAACACCTGTGATATAAATAAGTTGAGTGGGTCAAGTTGGGAAACCTGGTGAGTACATAGGGTTTCAACCCACAATAATATAATTATTATGTTTAAACAATCAAACAATCAACCCAATTACGCATCCCCATTATATTCTTTACTCTTAAAGATATATCCTAAGAGTCATCTATCCGATATTCGTTTATTCCGAAATCCCTTGCTTCCAGGGTTATAGGACTAGCACTAAATCCATAGCTGCCAATGCTCAGTCATAAAGCACTAATTCCATAGTTGCTATAGTTTATTCAACGGGTACTAAATCCATAGCTTCCAGTGTTTATCTAATAGGTCCTAAGTCCATAGCTACCAATTCCTAACAGGTACTAAGTCCATAGCTACCAGTGTTTGTCCAATAGGCACTAAGTCCATAATTGCCGATGTTATTTATTAGACACTAAGTCTATAGTTGCCACTGTTTACTCACATCATTTGTTATCTTTCATCATTCATCTACCCATGCCATACCCAACATATTTGTATATATAAAATACGTATACAGTTTAAATCATTTAAAACATGTATAAAATGTTCATCCAGCATAGACAACAAGTACTCAGATAATATGCACACATAGCACGTAGTTTATATAAAATACTTCATATCTATGTGTAAGATGAAAGTAACTATGCACTCACCTGAAAAGGTGGTCATTTTGCCCTCGAACAACGCTTCCTTATCTCAAAACAATTATCCCTCGATAAAACCTAGTATCTATACTACAAGGGTTTAGTCTAACATTAACCGCGACTAATTAATAGTCTAGCTATTATTATTATTATATAAGTGTTAAACAACACTCTATATAACTCATAATAATAGCTCAAATAATTATCTTAAGGACCTAATAACATTATTATAATTATTTGAAAGCTATATTAAAAATTGCGTAGGCGTACCTCACTTACAGCGGGTTTTAAAGAAAACCAGGATTCGCTTGGAGTAGCGTTTTGAAACCGAAAGACCCTTTTTCTCGGGACTCCGGGAGCCTCGAGGCTTCCTTCGGGTGCTAGGGGGTTTACCTAGGGTTTAGGGGTAAAAACTCTTAGAGAGAGAAAGTAGTTTAGAGAGAGAAGTGATTTTGGTGCAAGAAATGAGGTTGCCTCGGCCTCCTTTTATAGCTGCGAGGGTCCTCGCTACGCGGGGTGTAGAACCGACGTACGCAGTGCGTACATCCAAAGCCGTACCTACGTGTCGATGATTTGCTGGGGCAACGTTGGAGAAGCTAGACCGAGGAGGGGTTCGCGTACGCGACGCGTTCCGAGCTCGGACTCTGGGCGTAGCAAAGGGCGACGTGTCCTTTATCCAAAGCGAGGCATAATCAGCAATAACGGCTAGGATCTTGCCACGTCATCAATCGAGCAACAGGCTTCGCAATTTCAAGTGCAACCTTTAACAATTCGTAGCTTTCGCGTACGAGCTCTGTTATTGACGTTCTTTATATCCAAGCGTAGGTACGAACGTACTCTACAATTTTCATTTAGACTCCGTCGGCTAATTTTGACTTTATTTCAAAAGTTATATCATTAACAGACCGGGACAGGATTGGTCCGTTAAAAATTCATAACTTCTTCATCTGACGTCCATTTTCGTCTGTCTTTTTATCGTTACGCTACAAACAATTCGATATTCGATTCTCGTTTAGGTTGTGTCGGCTAAAAACCGCTCGATCTAATATTCGAACTTCGGGCTGTACATTGCTAAGTCGAAACTTCGAAAAATCATAACTTTCTCAAACAAAGTCAGATTTGGGCGTTCTTTTTATGGACACTCTCGATTTAACATATTCTACGACTTTCATTTAGATCACTAAGGATGAATACCACTCTATCGTAAATTCACTATTTACGTTTCCCGGTGTCGTGCCGGTTTCGTCGCGAAACTTCGACAGGTCATAACTTCTTCGTTATAACTCGGATTTCGGCGTTTTTTATATGTACGAAAACCTTGAGACATATTATAGAACTTGATTATGATTATTTATTCTAAATAATCTTTTGTCAAAAATTCGTTTTCAACCCATATTATCTCTAGATTGACTAGCCCTGGATCTACGGGCGTTACAATTATCTCCCCCTTAGGATGATTACGTCCCGGAATCATCAACGAAACAAGGATTGTATAATGACTCGTTATGTTAACTCTTCATCCTAGGTAATAATTGTGACTTCTATGTTCCTTCGAGTCTATCTCTTAGACTTATTGACTGCAAGCAGTACTCGATCGTGCACCTGCTCTTTATCTTAGGTTAGACTCCAAATTATGACATATCATCATGTGATACTCGTTTAGACTCAGGTCTCTTAGAGTCAAATTCTACAATGGAATATACCTTCCTTCATGTTCTAATGCGTTATAATCACATCTCAACATGTAGCACTTTTAGCTATCAACTCCTTTAACAACAAGCGCGATACTTCTATTAATCGCTTCGATTATCTTTCACTTCAATCTTCTGGGTTACCTCAGATGCTACGTTGAACTTGGTTCTCTGAACCACGTAACATACTCATCATAGTTGGACTTAATTCGATATGACCACTAGGGTCGGAATAACAACAATCTTCTTAGTCATTACTGAAATGATAGTAACGACATATTTGAATAAAACGGTATCAATTACTAGCTTCTTAGTAACCTTGTGAATTTCCTTGATCCAAGCGTGAGTCCTATGCTTCTAGTTGTATATGCATCTACTACCTTTCACACCTACTCATACTCGTCCCAAGTATTGTCTCACGGTTTTCCAAGTCACCATACAAGAAAATCACATAACAGTTTAACACATCAGACAACAAAACGAAGGCTTTATTACTTCTTGAAACTATTACATAGGTGTTCAAGTTCACCCTAGACTATGCCTCTAATAGGCTACATCATATGGTTGCATCTCTTTGGCTACCTCATAACTCCATCTTCAGGTATGAATTCCTCATCCTTTGTTCCTCGCGTTGTTTTCCGCTTCATCGAGGATCATGTGGAATGCCCTTGGCCTTGGTGGCATGTTTGGCCTTGCTGCTTCGTTTTTCTTTGGGCAATTTCTAGACAGGTGCCCCTTGCCTCCACATCCATAGCATACCTTATCATTATGTGTACAATCCTTGGAATAGTGACCAGTCCTTCCACACTTGTAACAAGTCACTTCTTCGTTGCACTTCCCACAATGCTTCTTCTTGCATTTATCACACCATCTCACTTCACCTCTTTCTCCTCCTCCAAGCTTTGAGAATTTGATCTCCTTATTGGACCTTGAAGATCCTTCAAACTTCCGATTTTCTCCTGCCTTATCTCTTTCTAGACCTTTTTCTCTTATCTGGGTCTCTACATTCTTAACTGCTCTAACGTTTTTTTTCAAAGTAGTTGCCATTTTGACCATTGGGCCAAAGTCTGTGGGCATTCCGTTAGCAAACCTATCAATCTTGGAGAGTTCAGTAGGAACCAAGTAGGGAAATAGCTTCATCCTCTCGGTGAATGCGGTGGCAAACTCATCAACACTCATCTTCCCTTTCTTCAGGTTCTCAAACTCATTGTTTAGGTCTATCAGATCTATCTAGGAGCAGTACTGCATTTTCAAATGTTCCAAGAACTCTTCCCATGACATCCTTAGGGCTTCTCCTTGTGTCATCTTATCTGCTAATAGCTTCCACCAACTCAAGACTCTAGTTTTCAGTTGTCTTACTGCAACGACAGTCTTCTGTTTCTCGCTACAGTTGCAGCCCTCAAACACCATCTCCATCTCAGAGATCCAATCCATAATCTCAACTGGATTTGGGCATCCAGAAAGACTTGGTGGCTTTGCACCCAAGAAATTCTTATACTTTCGCCCATCCTTGTCGTTTCCCCTCTCCGGGTCATTCCTACATTCTCTATAAGTCCTAACTTGAATCACATGGCGACTATAGTTCCCTTCCTCCGATTGCTCGGGAATCAGCTCGGGTTGCTCAATGGGCATGGTAGGTTCGTCCCTATTTTCATGCAACATCCGCCTAATTCCCTCCCTTTGTTCTGCTAACATAGCCCGAATCATGGCTTGTACTCCAGCCATGGTGATTGGCTCGGGTGCGGCTGCTACTTCTGGCGCTTTCTCAATCACTTGTGACGAGAATTTAGATAGGAAAGATTTTATTTACGATCGATGTGTAAATCTCCCTATTACTCCGAAAAGTTACATGTCAGTTCTAATATTGTAATTAAACGTTTACAAATCTGAACACATAAAATTTCTAGATCCGGTCGGCAACAGACCATAGATCCGATCATACATTTAGCATTGTAAAACATCATAAATCAGTTAGCACATAAAAGCATGTTAGGAATTTTCCCTAAATAAGCTAGTGCTTGTGTCTATTCAGGTGTATTACATAAGACACACTCCTCACAATCATTTCTTAGCATTCTAAGTTTATTTCAAGAAATAAATCCTTATTCCTAGTTCGCTTAAACTAATGCTATGATACCAACTGTGACATTCCCATTTTCTCGGCCAGAAAAGACCGATTTTGTTTATGTTTTATAAAAATCAGAGTACCTCTTTTAATAAAAATGTTACGGAATTTGTTCCAAGTAAAACATGATAAATACGTTATCAGAGCATTTCCGAAGAAAAGTATTTTTATTCATTTTAAAACATTTGGGATGTCATCGTTAATACAGAAACATAAGCATAAACAGAACTTACATTCATTATCACTAGTGATTTATATCTCTTTAATCTCTAAGTGTAATGTGACTTCATATCAACACCTGTGATATAAATAAGCTAAGTGGATCGGGTTGGGAAACCTGGTGAGTACATAGGGTTTTCAACCCACAATAATATAACTATTATGTTTAAAAAATCAAACAATCAACCCAATTACCCATCCCCATTATCTTATTTACTCTTAAGGATCTATCCTAAAGGTCATTTATCCTAAGAGTCATCTATCTTAAGAGTCATCTATCCGTGGTGGGATGAATTACAACACGCAGATGTTGGAGGCCATGTTTTCTCACATGGGTGTAGTTCGACCACCTGTCGTGCCGCCGCAGTGCCCATACATACCTACTTGGGAGGAGCTGTGGATGCCAAGGGGAGATGGAGAAGGACCTAGTCGAGTACAAGGACATGGAGATGATGATTGACTTTCTTATTCTTAGTTCTTATTTAGTTTTATTTGGTTTTGTTTTCTTGCTAAGGAGTTTTGGGAAGGAGTAAAGTTGAGTCATGATTTGTGTTCGGTTAGACAAGTATCGTTAGAGTCTAAGAAGTCAAGAGTCGCGACCCACAATTCGACATAAGTGTGGGGTGCGTTAAAGAGAGAGAGGATAGAGTCAGGAAGTATCTTTACATACTTAATTACAAAATTCTTAACCTATTAAGACATTGGTCAAGGTACAAGGTTCAAGAAGAAGTGGGATATTAATATTTTCTGAAGGCCCAGTTTTCACGACATGGCACCCTTTTCCACGTCGTGGATTGGTTTAAATGAAAAATTTAGCATGCGTTCTTTTACGACACCACGACGTGGTATTCTACATCACGACGTGGTTTTTAAATTTTTCTACATTTTGAAGACCATTGGGTGTTTTACCTTATGGCTTTCCACGTATCTTCTTGGGATCATTCTAAAGACTATTATGACTCGTTTCCTCCACCATATATTGTGGCGTATGCTTTCCCACATTCTTATACACATTTGCATCACTCTTATTGAAGATTGGAAGTTTTGATTTGTTGATTAATGGCTCATTTACTTCTCTATCAAGTTCAAGTCCAAGTTCATATTTTGAAGAGGTTCATATTCGAAATGCACATTTTATCCGCACTTTTGGAGTTTCGTTCACACCGCTATCCCAGGGAGTCTGTTCCTTTTTCATCCTTATCTTAAATTTGATTTATTTTATGCATACAATAAGGGCATTGTATGAAATAAGTGTGGGGTAGGGGGTAGAAAAAGTAAATGGCTAGATAATTTGGTAAATTTTAAATTTTTTACTAATCAGATCTAGTAGTAATAATTTGAACTGTAGTTGCTAGTGTTATATGGGATGATCCGATAAGAGCTCAAATGTTTAGTTGAGCCAATATACATTATAGTGCATTTGTGGCCTCCCTTATTTTAGTGAAATGATGGAACAAAAACATAACCCGGCTTAGTTTGAGGGATGCAATATGTTTAGCAACCTAAACCAGAAATCTATCCAGGAAAGCTATGTCCTAACCAATAAAGGTTGAAGTTAAGTGCCCCTACTTAAGCATGTAGGGTTTTGACTGAAAAAAGTGAGTTATACAAAAAAAGAGAGAGAAATTACCGAAAAGTGAGAAAATTGAAGAATTTTGGAGCTATCAAGTTTGAAGATCAAAAGATCAAAATTCTTAAGAATCAAAAGTTGAAGATGCCAAAAATCATGAAAGAAGTGAGTTCAAAGAAGTTAAAGATCAAATATCAAGCAAACTAAAGAATTCAAGAGCTCCAAGTGATGGTATCTTAAAGTTGTAATTCTCTAGTTTATGTATGCTTAGGTAGCTTTACAAAAATGCTTTGAGGATAAGTAGGATTTCTGGGGATGGATTCAGAGGGTTGCATAAAATGAGCATTATTCGAAAGAAGTGGGCAAGTGTTTATGAAGATTGTGAGTATTTAGAGTATGGAGAGGTCCTTTAGAAAAAATTTAGACACAAATGCATGCGTTGAGGTCTTGACATAATGGCTGAATTGGAATTGGATTATTTTATGTGATATTAGTGATGAAGGTTTAAGTTAAATAAGTAGATTTGCTTGAGAGCAAGAAAAGCCCAAATGTGGGGTATTTTGATATTGCCATATTTATACATATTTTTAGGCAATATTTATTTACATTTTTATTAATATTTTGGTTATTTGCATAGAATTATGGTACTGATAAGCACAAAATGTTATTTGCAGCCAAAATAAAGCATTTTCGAAGAGAGGGACCAGAAGTGACAATATATGGAACATTGGAGTCTTGAAACACAAAAGATGAAGAAATTCACGGATTCAATCGGAGTCACGACATGAACTAGAAGACCATGACGTGGGCTCGATCTTTCCAGAAGATAAGTACGCGAAGAAAGAGTCCTTGGCGAATACAGATTACTTACGGATCACGTCGTGAATCTCTAGTCACGACGTGGCATGTGAAAATTCAGATATTATAAATACTCCTGGTCATTACGTCTTGGAGGACTTTTGGCTGATTGGAGGGTTTCCAGAAGACGATTTTTTGTAGAGGAGAATTTCTGGAAAAAGTTTTTCAACACCAAAGGAGTAGAGGTTCATAATTTAGTTTACTTATTTGATACTTATGAACATGCTTGCCTATTTAGTTTGTGTTTGTTTGTTAGTTGCTATTATGAGCAGCTGAATCTAGCTACTCTTGTCTAGCTAGATGAAGCTTCTAACTTATGAATAGCTTAATTTTACATGGATTTATTTAGTTGGTGAATTGCTTATGTTGATTTATCGTTACCTAACATGCTTATGTTTGTTTCTTTAGTTGCTTAATTTCATGTTCTGTGTAGCTTAGTGACCATTAACTGCATGAACTTGTTTACCTAGTGATTTAGTGAACATTAAATTGTTAGAGCTAGGATTGACCAATCTTAGTTAGTAATTAAAGTAAATAAATTTAGTTGTGCTAGAGAACGTAGATTATGACTATAATTGCATTTGCATAATAAATATTACATAGCATATTCATAATCAAAATTGGTTCTGTGTTTAATTGTGTGCGACCATACATAATTTTACATTAATTAATTAATTATTGGTAAAGTTAGACTTAAATTACTAATATAATAATAACCAACTTGATAATCCATAATTATTAGCTAGCCATCAGGACGAAGTGGATTCGAACTAGATAAGAGTGTTTTTACTTATTGATTGAATTTGAGTTAAGTTCGTCTGATCTTGTAAAATCAGATAAAACCCTTTTTAAACTTATTAATAGTTAGGTTAATTTGATAGCAAGTAGATTAATTAGTAACACCGTTCCCTGTTATCGATACTCGACTTACCTAAGCTATACTATAATCTGACTAGGTACACTACATATAGGTGCATAGTTAGTCTAAGTTTGTTAGGTTATTTATATTAAAATTAGTGGGTACTTTTGTGCACATCATATGCATACTATGTTTGTCTATGATCCTTACTCTGTGGAATAGATCAATTGAACATAATTCCAATGATTCTCATTTCACAATCCAAATCCTTATCGTAAATGTAAGAATTCCTAATTCCTACCATTTATCGAAATTTGTTAGATTCTAAACTTATATGCATTGATCCCCTTGTAATGACTGTGTACAAAGTCATAAAGAATTGTCAACAAACGTTACAGAGTATTCCAATAGAGATCAATTCCATGGAAACGAAGTCTCAAATTCAAAGTACATTCCTTTGAACATCCTTCTTGCATTAAGTTTTTCTAATCTTACAGATATTTAATGAATATCTTCCTCCTATGGAAACATTTCCACATTCCCATTTTGACTATTACTTCTGAACAAAAATTGCCTTTTTTTTTCAGAATATATCAATATGGTCTTTCCAAAATTAACACTATACTTCTAATTTTCCATGAGCAACCAATCTTTGGTAAGCCTCAGATTGTCCTCGAAAATTTCTTAATAATTTTAGTCATATCCAGTTCTAGTCCCTTTTCCCTCTTAATTCCCTAGGCATTTGGAAAATTTAGAACGAATGAATATTATAGCATATGTAATCGATCCTATACCCGAAGCATATGGGACACGATTCATGATGTCTCACATAAAGACCATTTTCCATGTTTTCATAATTAGACTATGAAGAGGGATGTCGTAATCATAATCGAATTTTGAGAACGCAATATATATAAAATTTCCTTATGTTGAACCATTCCAACATAAGATTCATATATATATATATATATATATATATATATATATATATATATATATATATATATATATATATATATATATATATCCTTGACTAAATATTATTAAAATATCGATCTATGCTTTTAGAACTGGGATGAAGTATAATTTCCTCTGTAACGCCCCGTAGATCCGGGCTAGTCAATTTAGAGATAATAGGGTCGAAAACGACTTTTCAACAAAAGATTATTTAGAATAAATAATCTTAACCAAGTTGTAGAATATGTCTCAAGGGTTCCGTACATATAAAGAACGCCGAAATCCGAGTTATAACGAAGAAGTTATGGCCCATCGAAGTTTCACGACGAAACCGACACGAAACCGGGAAGCGTAAATAGTGAATTTACGATAGAATACTTTTTGACCTTAGTAATCTAAACAAAAGTTGTAGAATATGTTAAACCGAGAACATCCATAAAAATAACGCCCACATCTGACTTCGTATGAGGAAGTTATGATTTTTCTAAGATTCAGCATAGCAGTGCACGACCCGAAACTCGAATTTTAGTTCGAGCGGTTTTTGGCCTACGCGACCTAAATAAGATTTGAATATCTCATTAATAGGGACTCAACGATAAAAAGAGAGACGAAAACGGAGTCCGTATGAAGAAGTTACGAATTTTACGCGGTCATTTAACAGTATAATCTCCTCCTATAGTTAAATTTAAGACCGGTCGAGAATTAGCCGACGGAGTCAAAATGAAAGTTGTAGTTCTTTTTTTTACCTACGTTTGGATATAATGAAAATTGAAAATGGAGCTCGTATGCGAGAGTTATGATATTTCTAAGACGGGAGGGTGCTGTGCGAAATCGGATGATGTGGTGCAATCCTGGCCGTTGCTTCCTCCCCAAGGCTAGCCACCAGATGGTGACACCTGGCCTGGAACTTGATGAGTTGGAGGCCAAATCAACGAGTTTTGGTGATTTCCAACCTATAAATAGAGTGTCGGGGCACCCTCATTTCTCACACCTTCCAACTTCTCTTTGTCTCTCTATACTCTCTCTCTAGCCTCCCTTAAGCCCCCTAAAGCCTAGGTAAACCCCCTAGCACCCGAAGGAAGCCCCGAGGCTCCTGGAGTCCCGAGAAAAAGGGTCTTTCGGTTCGGAAACGCTGTTCCAAGCAAAGCCCGGTTTTTAAGAAAACTCATTGTAAGTGAGCTACGCCTACGCAATTTTTAATATACCTTCTAATTAATTATAGTAACATTATTAGGACCTTAAAATAATTATTTGGGCTATTATTATGAGTTATATAGAGTGTTGTTTAACTCTTATATAATAATAATAATAATAGCTAGAATATTAATTAGTCGCGGTTAATGTCAGACTAAACCCTAGTGATGTTGATACTAGGTTTTGTCGAGGGATAATTGTTTTGAGATAACGAAGCTCTGTTCGAGGGCAGAATCACCACCTTTTCTGGTGAGTGCATAGTTACTTTCATCTTACACATAGATATGAAGTATTTAATATAAACTAAGTGCTACGTGTGCAGATTGTCTGTATACTTGCTGTCTATGCTGATGAAAGATTTTATGCATGTTTTAAATGATTTAAACTGTATAAGTATTTTATATCTACAAAAATGTTGGGGTAAAACATGGGTAGATGTAATAGACGATGTGTGATAAAATGATGAGAGGCCTCGATGTTGTTGTTGTTGAGTGTGTCATCTAGCGGAGTATGGATGACGACCACAGACTCTTCTAGACAGTCTAGTGGAACACTAGTAGGCTCGCAACCTGTAGGTGTTTCTGAACAATGTGTTCACCGGTGTACTCCATCCCCCCTCATGGTTGCCATAAGGACATTTATTGTTGAGGAATCCACTTATCAGTAGTTTCCATCCCGATGATGATCCTTAGGCTAGGTCCCTTATGATAGGTGTTTAGGGACATAAAGTGAGGATAACGGGAACGGGTAATCAGGTTATTGTTGTTTGATGAAATTAAATAGCTTATTTATTGTGGGTTGAAAACCCTATGTGCTCACCAGGCTCCCAAGCCTGACCCACTCAATTTCATGTATTACAGGTAGTGGCGTTCGAGCATAGATGTGATGTTTTGGATGAGGGATTATGGATATAGGCCTGTAGATACGAATAAATGTAGTAAGGCTTATATTCTACTGTTTATGCTTTTGCTCTGTATCGAACATGACATGCCGAGCTTTTTAATGAAATAATTTCTACGGAAATGATTTGATAAATCTTTATCATATTTTATTTTGGGAACAAATTCCGCAACACTTTTATTTAAAATGTTACTCTGATTTTTAAAAAAAGCATAAACAAAATCGGTCTTTTCTGGCCATGGAAATGGGGATGTCACATCCTCTCCCTTAATTATAGCAAAACGAATTTTCAAACCCTGCAACTTTGCAAATTGAAACTTTTGTTTTCTATAATTAACATTGATAACTTGCAAAACTTAACTTAATAATCATCCTCCCACTAACATGACAATTATTAGCATAACACTTATGCTCCCACTAACTTTGACATGTATCCAAAATCATACACCTTTCCTCAGATAGCTCACATGTGTGTCTAAACAATTATGAAGAGGGATGTCGTAATATTATGTTTAGACCTTTTATTCTCACAAGTCCATGTTAGTGTGTCGGGTTAACCACACACGCCCCACTAACGACTTTGAGAATGCAAATATCACAATTGTTATCTACGTAAAATCTACTTAGTGAAAGCGTTTCCTCACCATCATTTTCATGAATCGAAGAGAAACCTTATGACACTTAGATTTTATGGTGTATGTGTTCCTATCCATGTAAATTTGTCAAGAACCATGATCAGAAGACAAGGTTAGTGACAAATCCAAACTCATATGGACCAAACTTGTTCAATCTTAATTTCTAGCCACTTGGTAGCACGAGGGACTACCATTGCTTCCAATTAGCTATGCAAACAACTGAGAACTGATAGAACTCACATGCATAGTCAACTTTATCTGGAATGGGCACAAAAATAGGAATATGTCAACACGATCGGTTACAAAACTCAAGTCGTGTGCTAGTGATAAACAATATATTTTATTCTTGATTAGTTCTTGAAACTTTTGAAGATCTTTAAGACTCTTACTGACCTCTTGACATAAAAGATTCTCTTGTCAAGAACCATTCCTTGAGAACACAAATATTCATGAGTTATTGCGGATTCTTATCAAGACAAACACTTCACACAATTGGCCTCAGTTGGTCTTCATTTTATCCAAAACATCACAACTCACCAATTTCAAATGTACAAGAGTAGAAGACGTTCTACTCTACACTTGATAAGTGTTTTAAACCTTCTCTACATTATGTCACTCAAGTTTCAATCTTGGAGTGTTACTCTAAGATTCAATTTTGGAACGAAGATGATTCATCTTTTTTATTTAACCAATTCAACAATTTACGATTCATCTTCTCAGTCAAACAAATACACTAAGATGTCCATAGAGAATCAATTGTGATATGGTTTCATAATCACTAAGATAATCATAAAATAAGATACTCAAGTACTCTCCCATCTTTTCAGATTGCGGAAACTTTTATCTTTTTGCCTGATTTGATTCTTCTCATTCGTCCTGCCATACATTGAAACTTTTCCAATGTTTCAGAATTATACTTAAACTTGTAAGCATAACCATATTCACTAAAATTTAGTAAATCATGACGAATAGTCTTATTGTTCTCGGTGGTGGACCTGACCAGTGCACACTCAAGTGTACCCGATCCCCTAATCCTTGTCTTGACTCACATATACATGTGATTAAGGAATTAGTATTAATTTCCCAAAGATGAAAATTCTCATTCATCATACAATACAAGTTGCATGATTCTAAGTTTCTATCCAACTGAAACTTAGGTGATGAGAATCTTTCCTTATTTGGTAAATTATGACACTACCACAAACGAAATAATCAAATCCATTTTCCAATACTGCTATCAATGGAATCATATAAACAACAATTTTTCACAAATGACATTGTAAGGATACTTAAAAAAATTAAAATCAAAACTTTTATTTTATTTTAAAATTTTGCAGAAAAACTTATCGTTACAATGCAAATGCATAAGAAAACTATGTTGTTATCTATTCCTAAGTAATCTATCATAACTCTTAAGCAGCATCTCAAAATTCTGATCTTCACGATCAGAGTTAGCTTACTCTTCCTTTAAGATTCCTTTCTTCGATTCTACAAAACATCAAAATGTGACTTAGTCACACCATGTAATAAGAATCTCAAATAGGAACTTAATAGAGTTAGATAGTGGACTTACCTGAAGTAGATTCATACATTCTGACTTTTCCATCCTTATGATCTCTCAGGTAAATAGGGCAGTTTTGCAACCAATGCCCTTCCTCTTGGCAAAAGAAACATAAGGACTCATTCGGAATGGTATACGGGACTATCTCAGACTTAGCCTTTCTCTTTAACATTTGGTCAACCGAAATGACTATGGCCGATCCCTTTCCATTGGGAAGAGAAGACTTGTCTGAACTTCTAATGTTACCATTGTCAATGTCCATGGAGGTTTGGGAAGTCAATCTTCCAATCAAATTTGCTTTACCAGTGCTCCAAATCATTGTTGATTCAGCAACATCAAGCAAATAGGTAAGATCATTAAGGGTCATGTCATGGTCCGTCACATAGTATTCCTTAAAGAACTCACTATGTGACTCAGGAAGTGATTGAAGAACCTAGTCAACAACCAACTTCCTTAAGACTTTGACACCTAATTCTCCCGGTCTGTTTATATATGACTTCATCTCCAAGATGTGAGCACACACAGAAATTGCTTGCCAATAGGGCTTGAGTAACCGTGAACTTTTCAAGAACTTGTGGGTTAGGGGGGATAATTAGAGGAGGTGGAGGAAGTGAAGTATGATTTCCATGATCCAACCATGGGAAAGATTGTTTCAAGAGATTTGGGAAGATCATAGTTGTCTGAACCAGACATCTACAATGGGAGAAATTTAAATTAGTTGATTTAAGTCCTTAATATAACACCCAATATGGAATATTAAGGCTAGGACCCACCACAATACTTTATAACTTAGAAGAGGGATGTCGTAATCCAAGCTACAAAATATTTGAAGGTAGGTAAATGACGATTTACCAATTTCCACCACGAAAAACGAAAAAGAATTTTAGGTCTTAAGTGAATTGAAACTCCTAGATCCTTTGAGATTCATTGAACTTTTCAGTGGAATGTTTAAATCTTGATTGTGCCCTCTCAAGTTTGTGACTGGGATGTCAAGGATCACAAACAAGGTGTGAATAACAATGCAAATTAATTAACTAGGTACCCTTAATTTTTATCAACTGATCGATGTGTCGGTTACCCACATGCGCTCCATCAATCTATGATAAACATTAAGTTACCCTTTGCCACTCTTACTAGTGCATGTTAGTGTGTCGGTTACCCACACACGCTCCACCAACGAGTTGGTAAGGTACAAAGTGTAATTTCATGGGTTAGAAGCAAATTCACATTTTCCTAAAGTAACTAAGATTGGGAATTTAATAAGGTTTAGTTACTTTATATTTATCATTATACTTTTAATTAAAAGAGAATTAATGTCCTTTCAAATCCATTCGGCTAACGACCCTTCACCAGTCAAGGAAGCGGTGGGTGAGAGTGGACACCCATTAAACTGCCATTTTATAGGCAGTAACCTTATACCCCCCCCCCCCTTATAGACCGGCTTCGTGAATGAGACCTACTAACGGTAAGACTGACTTTGTTTTTATACATATATATAACTGTTAACTATTAATATTATAATAGTATAAGGGGTTGAATTTTAACTTTTAAAGTTCTAAGGGTTTAACTTGAAATTAAAGTATTCATGGGGGGAAACTTTACAACTTCCAAAAGTACTTGAGGGCAAGTTCTGAAAAATTCAAAAACTCTTGGTTTCCATAACTTATGAGTATAGAGTAGTTTTAATGAAAAACCTCTTTAAGTTCCATAACTTGACGACAAGTTATGGAAGACTTTTTATGAACAAATTTTAGATCAATTTGGATCGAAAACAAATTATCACATAATTTTTCTATTAATCTAAGCTAACTCATAAGAACAAGATAATTAATATCATCAATCTTCAAGAAATTAGCATAAACATATGAACTAATACAAATCTTGAAATTATGAAAATTATCTTTTAATTGGATAAGAATCATCATTACCAAAACAACAAAATCAAATTTTATGAACAAAAGCATTTTGCGGTAATGATTCTAATCCAAAACAGGCCAAAAAACTCAAAATTTTGTTGTCAGGGGCTCTAACTCGCCGAGTACAAGAACCAAATCGACGAGTTGGATGCGTTTACACATGGAATCATCGAGTCCCTCAATGGACTCGTCGAGTCCCCTGTCCAGACAGCAAAAAATTCGACTTTTTCAGCTTTTTTTTAGCAATTTGCATCAAGTATAATTGAAAACAAGCCTTTGCTCTGATACCACTGATAGGTTTTAGTATACTACAACATCCTATGGTACACATACAACCCTAAATACCTTGGATCTATATTCTCACTAATTATTCATGCAAATGGTTTCCAAGGCATTAACCTATAACTAGCATGCAATTTGACATAAACAATTCAAGATACTAGTTAGAGTAACATACCTTTTATGTGGCTTGAAGTCTTGATGTATTTGGTGTTTCTAGAAAGACTTTGGCATTTAAGAACTTAGTGCCCCAAGTGTTGCACCTCAAATGGAATCACAACTCACCTAGAACAAAGGTAACTCTTGAGAGAGAGTTTCATGCACCAAGACATCTTCATATTTCTCTAAGAAAAGAAGCATGCATTTTTGGTCATGAAGCATCATATTTATATGGTGGATTCCAAGGGTCATGGGTTTAACCCAAATCCATACCCATGGGTTTTATGATCCATGGTTCATGTGACCCAACTCTTTATGTGTCCATACATAAACTTGGTCCAACATGAATCATAAGCCCAACACATATAAATATAACTAATTAACATAATTAGTCCCCATAGATTTAATTAGTCTCTTTCGATCACTAAATTAATTCTCGATCAATACTAATTAAAACATATGATTTCATATTAATATATTAGAACTTATAATATATTAATAAATCATATATAACCTTGTCTTAAGAGTCCATCCTAACAAATTGTCCTGGTGTTGTGCAACCCAAATGGACCATGCTACTCTCGGGTTGAATACATACCAATAATAGTTATGGGCTTAGACATATAATCCAACAGTTAGTTCAATATTTAACCCATTTAAGACATCCAAAAGCATAAAGTTTGCAAATGTATGGCTTAAGACACTCTAATAAGCTTAAATCAAAAGTTGGACGTTAGGTCATAACTGATTAAGACCTTGAAGATAGACTATGGCCAGCTGCAGCGTACGTCGGGCATACCTAGATGTACGCTCGGCATACGCTCATGAAGTCCCGTGGTTGCGAAGGCCGTGAGTACATCGGGCGTACTGGAAGTACACTAAGCATACTCACCAGAGGAGGAACTTGGGCTTTATTTCGGGTCGTTTTGGGATTTAACGACCTTTGTCCCTTGTTGGTCCATGAGTTTTTTTGTGACGGGCTTTTAGACTTGGACCCATTTTTGACTTGGTATATCTTTTAGGTATTAGGCCTAATTGTATGTGGGTCTTGGTGGATTAGGCCCAATAAGGCAGGGATTAAGTAACTTTTTCCACTAAAGCTAGGATTTAGGGTTTAGACTCTCGGGTTAGATTATTGACCTCATTTCTAATTAGAGTTTTATACTTGTGATCTAGTGACTGGATTTCACGAGTCAGCAGCCCGAGTGTGATTTGATATATTCAGTCTAAGGTGAGTTTCCTATACTATATCTGTAGGTCGAAGGTACCAATGCCAACCCACTAGATTATTTTGGTAGTATGAGGATTCTCTTCGTGACAGTTGTTCTGTTATGCCAACCCATAGTCGGAACCAGAACCACTCCTAGAACTGATAGTTCTTAAGTTTTTGGTATTGGAACCGAAACTGCCTACACTGGTTCCTAAAAAATTGCAACCGCTCCCAGAACCACCAGAACCGATTCCGGGTACCCGACTTATTTAGCATTAAAAATTGTTATTTGTTACATGTCATGTAAATTATATAAATTAACCCATGCAAACAATATAAATACAAGATATAAAACAAAAACATTTACAAAAACGATTAAACGCAAGGATATTGTAAAAATCCACTTTGAGTTTCAAATATTAGCTCCATAGAAACACTTTCCTACATACTTCTCAAAATCTAATTATTTTGGCAGTAAAAATCAAAAATAAAATTATAATCAGGTTTATCAAACACTAGAAAACTTATTATTACAACTTCAAATAATCTTAATCAAAATTAAGAAAAAACAAGATCATCTTGATGGGATACCTTTCCTAGATTTCATTTACTAACAAATTACACCAAATAATTAAATCCTACAACAACGAACCAATCCCAATTGCATAAAATCCAATTAATGATTCACTTTTTTGGCAACATTTGTGTAGACGCAAAACTTGAATGCCATTCACAACTTCAGTATAATCATGTTCCAGTGAAATCCATGTTGTAATAAGTAGGATTGCAAGGATAAGAACAATAAATCTATTTTGATACTTTTCTCTCAAAAAACCAATCACCAACTGATTCCGCAATAGTCTATTCAACCATAAACAAACAAAATATTGACTCTTTAGTCACTTATGATAATTTTCATAAGGACGAATTATAATATATTAATATTTCATATACTAACTTATTATTTATTCTGGGAGAATTTGGAGAATGCCATGTCTTAGACATCCATGTTTGGAAGTGAATATAACTAGAATTTATAAACATTCCTCCACCCTTCATTTGCTCGAATTCCAATAATGCCTTCAATGAATGAATTTCTAAAGCCTGCATATGGTGGAACATAAGTTGCAATAGAATGAAGCATTCAGGTCAGTTAAAGGTCTAAAATACCCTTATCGTGACAAAATAGAGAAAAAAGTGTATGAAATCAACAATCTGGAGGTATTTTGTTCAAAAATATGTTTTTGGAAGATACTGTAATACGGGAAGTGGAATAGAATTCAATAATAAAAAATTGAATATTTTGCAACATTTTATCAACTTCAAGTCCAGATATGTAAATCAACAAAGCATTAGGACCTAGATTTTTTTTAATATTATAATAAGTAAATACAATATATAGTTCTAACTCTACAAGTTAATTATATTTAATAAAAAAATTAATTGTAAAAATAAAAATTTACACAGTAAAAGTAGCAAATGAATGAAGTGATTCATACAAACTCCTTAAATGCTTTACAAAGTATATTAGATCGCTAAAGCTTGCTTAATTTTGATCTATTAAAATTTATTACATCACTTTAAAAGAAGTTGTTGTTGATTCAACATCATTTCAGGAATAAAGAATATGCATGTTAACGATGCCCATGAGAGAAGTTTCTTGTACATAGCATAACATAAATTCATTTAGATGCGGGTAATTACAAATTTAAAAGTGAAATTCCACCCAAATTAAATACCATTCAAGATCATGCCATATGGCAACAAATGTGAGGACCCCCCCCCCCCCCCACCCACACACACACACACACATTTAAAAGCTTCCTATAGATCCCCCAAGGGGAATGTACATGTACCTATAAATATAATCATATCATAAAATACCTGACACGCCATTTGTTAAAGGAAGCATGCCAATTTTTTCAAAAGTTTTCCAAGGTGTAGCAGTTGTTTATAAACCGTGACATATTCTCAGGGGCTTCAATCCCACTACCTTCCCATATAACCAATAATTATTAGGTCCAATATATAACCAAAATAAGCTAATAAGATGTTGAAAGGGGTTCGGTTCGTTGAAATATACCCAGTACCGGTTGAAAGAGACCGAAGGGGTTGAAAGCACTCAGATATGCACTCAGAAGGGGTTGAAATATACCCAGTACCGGTTGAAAGAGACCGAAGGGGTTGAAAGCACTCAGATATGCTCAACTGTTATGTATGTATGGTATGGAGTATTTTAGGAGAAATCACTAAGCTTTGTGCTTACTATTTTT
Organism: Lactuca sativa; assembly: GCF_002870075.4. NCBI lineage: Eukaryota > Viridiplantae > Streptophyta > Magnoliopsida > Asterales > Asteraceae > Lactuca > Lactuca sativa. The sequence continues at coordinate 8,631,850 of NC_056628.2, forward strand.
AGTTTATGTTTCAGGTACTTCCAGTTCGAAAGGGAAGGGCCCGACCTGATCACACCGCATCAACCTATGATTTTTCGCATCACATGATTTTGGGATTTTGTACTTAGATAATATGTTATTATGAAATACTCTCGACTATTTTATATGATTACCATATGATTGAAATGAATTTAAAAGTGAAAATTTTATTTGAATTTTTGGGATGTTACACCGAATAGATACATAATTAGAAAGAACAGTGCGAGTGGGAAAGGGAATAGAAAGAGCACTTGATCAGAGAGGTGGTGAAAAATTCCAGAGGAAGAACATTTATCATTAGTCATCTCTAAAAATTAAAAATATCACAGAATAAGTGTTTATTGCTAAAATCTTAAAAATAAAGGTCAACTACTTATGAAATTACCAATATATTGTTCTTGTTGTATGACAAACTAGCTCAAATCAATGATCCATTCCAACATTCTTATTAATGGTATATATGTTTCAAATTATATTTACAAATATATAAGAACCTACTATATATATATATATATATATATATATATATATATATATATATATATATATATATATATATATATATATATATATATATATATATATATATATATATATATATTTGAAAATATAAAGCGGTTAAGAATCTCGAGAACAAATCACAACTATTGGATCAAAGTAATTAACTTTTTTTTTTGAAAAAGTGATACTTAGATATATGGGTCCTACATCACACCAAAACACCCCCTACTTTCACCATCTTCTTACAACACTCATCCAACGAACCCTACCCCTTTCATTTTATTTGACAACACAATCAAGAAATGAAATTGACATGTAAAGGTGAACAAGACAATTGATTAGAACTATATCTGAAACAACCTTAAAGGAAAATCAAACTAGGAACCTTATGTGAAGAAAATTACTAGAGAAACCAAGAAAATCAAACCAAAGAAACCAGTAAATCTCTAAATATTATTTGATGAGTTATTAATTAACTTGATGATCGATTAGATCTTTGTAACAGGTAATGCGATGAATGTAAAAACAGTAAATAACACAAGTATAGATCAGGATGTGTCGAATGATTATATTTCTCAATCCTCAGCAGAGCTCGACTAAGAACTTCCGCTATATATACAAAAACAAGAACGATAAACTTGCTGAATAATAAATCTCTGACCGTCCTCCTTTTCTAAGATGCATGCAAGCACCTATATATACAAAACCCTACTAAACTCACGGATGGACAGGCCCATACCGGAGATACATATTAGACTAACTAACGAGCCCAATAGACGCAACACAAAATACAAAACACGACCCAACAATCTCCCCCTTTTCGTCAAATTGGAGCGAGACTACTTCTTCTTCTTGCTTGGGCCAGCAACGGGAACTTTCTTCGTTGTATCAAACAGACGCGAGATTAGCGATAGGATAGTCTGTCTGAACCGAATGTACCATTGAATCATATGATCAAAGTACTTAACATCACCCGCTGTGTTCTGCTTGCATCGATGGATGATCCCCAACACGTGTTCCAAACAGGCGGTGGTGTAGAGATGTTTTTCTGCCAAGGCGAAAAGACATTTATGTCCTTCGTTCCTGGTAAACATGACCGAGTTTCTCTTTGGGTCAATCTTCCCCATCTGCATCAAGTTGAGATCACTGGCAGAGCCAACAAGAGAAATGGTTGGTTTCTTCTTAAACACGCGCGCAATCTCCTGATCTATCAAAGCAACTTCCATGATGTAGCATACAAGCATCCTCTTAAAATGGTCGACGATTGGACCGTATTCACCTTCGTTAGTGAGAAGGATGTTGTGCAGGATAATCCAATCATGGGGATTAAGGTTGGGAAGATCTGCAAGTGAGATGGCATGTTCGGTCTTGGCAGATCCCCGAAGTACCTTGAAGCGAACATTGGTGAAGTTGCCTTCCCTATACAGCTTCAGGACCCGAACATTGACGATTTTCTAAGCGCTCCAAGTCTGATATTGGGGTTGAGTAGCCTTCAGATAAAAGTCGATTAAGTCCCGATCAACCTGTGGATGAGGATGAGGGAACTCTGAAATGTTTGAAAAGGCATGAAAGATAAACGCCTTTCGGTTCAGTGGCATGTCGAACTGTGAGTCGACAGTATTGGAACGATCTAAAGAGATCACAGGTTCCAGCCACAAGATACTTGGTGTATCAATGGCTTCCTTAATCATCCTCTCAAGAGTCCAGGAAGGGAAAAGAGTTTTCCTGCTCTCAAGAAGGTCGTGGGCTTCCTTCTGTTTACGTTTGGCTTCTTCAGCCTCTCTAGCCACACGAGCATTGATGTCAGCCTCGTTGTTTCGACTTTGCCGCTTCAGAATCTCGGCAATTGTCTCTTTATCGTCATCTTCACTCTCCTCAGCAATCTTTTTGCCTTTGTCTTTCACACCGGAACCTGATGCTTGGCCTACTGGAGAAGGTTCGGTTGTGTGTGTTGCTGTTGAAGTAGGAGGTGGTTGAGACATAGTTTCCTTCTGTCCCCCTTGTTTCGGAATGGACACGAAATCAAGGAGCCCTTCGATTTTGCTGAGTAGAGCGAGGGCAGGGGCGAGCTTCTCTGCAAGGTCACGCCTCACAGTGTAGTTGAGAATTGGATCATGTGCTTCAAGGATGTTTGAGATAGCAGAGTGGACATCCAAAACACGCGATTTTACCACCTCTCTTTCAGATCGAAGAGACTCAATCTCCTATTGAGAGTTGGAGAGTTGAATGCTCTTGACCTTCAGAGCTGTAGTTTTACTTGCAAGAACATCCATTAGAGTGTTCTCGGCAGCCAAGTCTTCTTGAAGCTTGGAGAGACATTCTTCAATTGTTGTTCTGAATGCTGAGTTGTCTTCAGAAATGGATTGTCTGAGGCAAGCGAACGACTTCAGCTCAGAAGCGACTGATGTAGCCAACTGGTTGATAACTGGTTCCAGCGTAGTCTTTGTGGCTTTAGCACTTTCCTGTAAAGACTTCAACAGGGAAGAGGCATCAGTAAATAGTTTATCGACTTTTTTGGTCGCTGCCTAACAGGCTTTGGTGGAGGCATCTATGGCGGTAGTGGCTGAATCAAGGGAAGCTTGCTGAGCTTTGGAGAAAGCGTCAACAATTTTCTGAATTGCAGCTTCAGATATGGATGACTGAGAAGTGGAAGAGTAGGAGATAAGCGAGTCGATTTTGTCATGTAGCTCATTGAGATGCCTTTTGGTGACAAGAGCGCCGTCATCGTCATCACTCTGCACTTGAAACAGACTATAATAGACCGAGTCAAAAGTCATATTCTCCCCGCCAGGGAGTGGTTCTTCTTCCTCTGATGCGTGAGCAGGAGAAGATGGTGGTGGTGAAACTGGTTGTTCGGTAGTATGGGTAGGTTCGGGTTGAGTTGTGTGTTTGGTAGTTGGTGTGGGTTCGGGTGTTGGGGTGGATTTCGGTACATCAGTATGAACCTCCATATCAGATATGTTGGTCCTTACTTGAGTAGTGGTGGTGGTTGTTGTTTCAGTAAAGATTGGTGGTGGTATTGGGATAGATGTAGGTGGTATTTGAGTGGTGGAAGTTATGGGGGGAATAGAAAAAGGTATTGTGACAGGTGGAGAGGAGATAGGAGAAGGAGAAACATGAACTTCAGGGGTTGGAGATCGTGGTGGAGTGTTACCACGTGGAGAGCCTTCAGAATCAGAACTCGCACCCTCAGATTCGCTTGAGGAGGAAGCGATAACCAGCTTTCACCTCGGTTGAGTTTTTCTCCTCTTCAGCTATGGAGACTGAGCAGCCCTGGTGGTTTTCCTTTTCTTGGGAGATGGGACTTTTGCCCTCTTTGCCACCTGTTTTCCCTTATCAGCCTTCTTGCCTCTAGCAGCAGGCTTGTCAGCATCATGGATTGATTTCAGCATCTCCGGAGTAAGATCCCTCGGACCAGAACGTTTGAACTCCTTGTACGTCCTGATAATCCGGCTATCAGCAGGAACATCCCTATACATCGTTTCCGGGATAGACCCGTTGAAGGGAAACTTGGAAGCATCCGACACAATGATCTTTGTGGTATGGAAGGTACCAATCGAAGACATTGGAGCACCAGCGACAATGGGGAGGTGATACTTGTCCATCACCCATTTCGTGACAATGGTCCAGAACCGAGCATACGAGATCTCTGAGTGTCTGGAAGTGGAGGAGAGACTTTGAATGAGTTGTTGCCGACTGATCCGTAGTCCATGTTGATGCCATTGTAGATCCCATACATGATGGAGAGAAATAAACGACTAGCCCCATCAGACCCGACACTTTTTTCAGATAAACCCTTGAAGAGAACAGTGAACATCCCATTCCACTGTGGAGGTAGACACGACTTCTTAAATTTCGTCACCGTAGTAAGCACCTCAGTGTACGCCATGTTGTAGAACATGTTGAACAGATGACCCATGGGAATTATTTCTGGATTAACTCTCGAAAAATCAGCGTCAAACCCTAACAACGAGCAAAGCCTCTGCTTTGAAATCGACGCCTTGTGCTCAAAGACATCGAAAAAAATCCTGTCAACGACCTTGTCGTAGTGTGTTGTAGCAAATATTTGAGACAGGAACTCCATTGGAACAGCTTCAGCCCTAGTAAGAGTAGGAGCGATGGAGGAGTACTTCGGGCATTCGATGATAGGATACATGAATGCATCGTACACCTGAGGAGTGAGATCGATGATCAAACTCTGCTGTGGGCGAATGGGCAAGATGTGAGATGTTGCATGAACTGAGGAAGAATCTGCCATTGCTGTGAAGAAAGTGGGAGAGATGATGAACAGTGAAGGTTGAAGGATTTCTTGCTCTCTGGAAATATAGGCGCAGTAAAGAGGTAAATGGTGGATCACGTTGCCTTTTATACTGTGGGTAAAGGAGAGAGAAAAATCTTCCCAAATCTTCGATTTAAAAACGAAGGGTTTTCGGAGGTGACTGACGCGTGACCGATGATCACGCATGAGAGAGAGTGTCAGACCCTAATTACACGCCTTCCCATCAGGCGCCATTTGGAGATGAAACAGTTCCTATTCACACGCTTTCCCTCTTGCGCCGTTTGAAATCAAATCGATTGGACTCCCGCCTGAGTCATCATGTCGTCATCTTATCTCTTTAGAATAAAACGACATTTTTTTAAAGTAAAATCCCCACGTGGATCAATATTAACCACAACCTTTTAAAACTACCAAACCAATTAAAATTCCTTGAAATTAATGAAACCTGAATTTTGGAAAATCAAAAATATTTTCGTGCTAAGTGTGTAAAAGAAAAGGAAATAAAGCAACACTGTTTGAGGGATTATGTGATGTCAATGAAGACACGAAACAATGGATCCCGGGCACAAATCTCTTGCTTCAAAGTCAAGAGAGACCTTAAAGTGTTTGTGTGGTTTCCCGTTGAATACCGATCAGACACTTATTAAGAAGTGTTGAAAGGCTTCTTTTAATTAGGCTTATGAGGGGGGCTTTCGCTTCGATTCAGAATTCCTAATCTTGATATAAGATAGAAATTGAACGAAGTACTTGTGAGACCAATGTAGTCTGTTGAACAAGTAGGTTGGAGATAATTTAATTGGCAAGGTAAACTAATATATATGTGAAATCTCAAAAAAAATAAAACTGGATCCCAAGGGAAGAAATGTTATTGGACTTAACAATTTCATAGGAATCACTCAAAAGAAAAATAGAGATTTCATGTTGTACCACCATGGATAAGACCGTCAATTCATTAGTGAAAGCTAGAGCAAATTAATTGTTCACCGTCAATGCATAATAGGTATTGAATTTTGGGTTTCACTTAGCACGTAGTGACACGAAGCTAAGATCATGAACACAGAAATTGTGTAACCATAAACCTCAGTGGTAATTTTTGAGAGTCTCAAGGGTTACGTTTGTGAAGCGAATGTCATGGAGAAATGTAATGTAGATGGTGTAAAGAAACCAAAGTACCTCTGCTATAAAATTAGGACCAACCAGAAAACTCTTATCTCATGTGAGAAGAGAGTTAGCTAGCTCATGATTAGAATAAAGATGAGAGCCTAATTTGGAAGACAAGGTTTGTTTATACCAAGTCAGTAAGGCTATTATTCAGAATCATGTGAGGCTTTGGACACATACAGCAGCATGCTTCTAGGGACACTAAGCTAGTGAAATGATTTACCCACAAGTAGACATAAAACAATAAAAGCCAAAACAAATATAAAAAAAATATATTTTTGGAGTTTTTGATTTTACGAAGGAAAAAGAAAAAATATTTTTGGAATTTTTGATAAAAAAAAATAATAAGACAAAAAAAAATGAATACAAAAAAATGTTGGAACCGAACCCGAGCGTTCGGTTTATTTCGGTTGAGAAAACATTAGAACCGAACCCGAGCGTTCGGTCTATTTCGGTTGAGAAAAATTTTGGAACCGAACCCGAACGTTCGGTCCATTTTGGTTTCCCGAAAAAGTAAGTTTAGAAAGGAAAAGAATTTTGACAGTAAGATAAATGACTTTTGGAGAAATAATACAAAAGATTTACAACCAAGAAAACTACCTTTGAGTGATAGGCGAAGATCAGATGATTCAACCGAACCCGAGCGTTTGGTCTATTTCGGTATACCAGATCAAGACCCGAACCCGAGCGTTCGGTCTATTTCGCTTCTTACTTTTGATCTTGAGAGGTAATTTTTGGTACTGACTCCGATTCCATCATTCCAAGTCCTTGTAGAATTTTGTTAAAAGATGTTTCAGGAAGAGCTTTGGTGAAGATGTCAGCCAGTTGATCAGTGGTTCGAACAAAGTGAATTTCGACGTTCCCATCTTCCACATGATCCTTAATGAAGTGATACCTCAGTGCGATGTGCTTAGTCTTGGAATGTTGCACTGGGTTATGACAGATCCTAATTACACTTTTAGAGTTGCAATATAGTGGGATCTTTTTCATATTGAGTCCATAGTCCCGGAGTTGGCTTTGGATCCAAATCACTTAAGATGTACAGGAGGCAGCTGCGATGTATTCTGCTTCAGCGGTAGACAAAGATACACAAGTCTGTTTCTTTGATTGCCAGCTAACCAACTTCCCGTCAAGGAATTGGCAGCCTCCAGTGGTGCTTTTCTGTCACACCCCAAAACCACGAACAGCGGAAACGTTCAGGGGTGGAGGACGTCATGTACAGTATCACAACAGTGTAATATAATAAACAAGCAACAACATCATCCATTGCATTATAAGTAAAGTTTAATACATGTGTGTTCTTTTATGTAATAAGACACCAAAAATATACAATCAAAATAAAAGACGAGACTTGTCTGCTGCGTCTTCTCAAAACCTGGCCTCCGTACATGTCTACTGATGACCTGAGAATACAAGTTATTTTGAAAGCGAGTATCAGCTTTAAAGCTGGTGAATTCATAAGTATAATAGTGTCATTGCCTTGTTTGTGAAAATCTGTTATGAAGGCCATGTAAACCTTTAAATGAAAATGTTGAGGTAAGTATGAAATCCCTAGAAAAACCCTTATTTTTTATAAGTATGAAATGTAGTCTTCTACCAAGACCCGAATGTTCGGTACGTATAAAGTGTAGTCTTCTACCAAGACTCGAATGTTTTGTAAGTATGAAATCCCTAGAAAAACCCTTATTTTCTATAAGTATGAAATGTAGTCTTCTACCAAGACCCGAATGTTCTGTTTGTAAAATGATAGTTTTTCCTTTGTATTGACTAGTACTAAAAGTGCTTAGTCTAACTCATCGTTTATGTGAATGTATCACAAAATAAAGTAAACAGGAAAAGGTACTACTGTAAGTGTTGTCACTGGGTACTAGGACCAACACAGCATCGCATTAAGCGAAATGTATAACCTAATGAACATCCGAAGATTGTCCAATTGTCCTCTGTAGCAGCAGCAGGTGGGTGGAAGGGTTAGTCCCAATCGATCTACCTAATATAATTAGTAACCTTAGACCTCCGAAGATGGTCATTGACCACTGGTGCTAATCAGCGGGGTTCGGAATGGTAAGTCCCGTCTAGCTATCCCATTGAACCAGGATAGGAAAGACAATTTACACAGTATGTACTAATAAATCATCCTCGTAGTCCTAAGTACAAGTATCCAGGTAAGTGAAAACAGGATAATGCACCTATGTAAAAGTGTTCATGTATGGTATTCATGTATGTGTGTCCATGTAACAAGCAAGTATATGTAAACATATTCATGTATCAGGTAATGTACTAGTATAGACTCATGAATGAACTGACTCTTGTGTGATTCCTTGTAATAGAAGTAATGTTTGATGTCTCCAAATTATCCCTATGATAATTTACTGTAATATAACTGATTGATCATGTAGGTTTATACGCTCTTACTACTCAAGGGTGCGGGAAACTAAATGAAAGATGTAAACTATATAATCAATACATATATAATAATATACGTGTATATGCATAGTTTAGTTCAAGAATGTAAAATGGTTTTGTAAAACATCTTATGGGTTTTGAACTATAATTAACAATGACTTGATGTCATTTTAATAAACATTTCAAAGGTAAAACATTTGGTAACAATGTGTTTTTAAGATGTAAAATCATTTCATGCGTCACATTTTGTAGCATGTGAAATCCGTTAAATGACAAACGTAGTTATAAAATACATATCAATGATTCAATAACCTGTTTGTTTCTACTTGTATTCCCCCCCCCCCCCTATTAAAGCATTTAAAACTATTTAAAATATTGATTAGGGGTATGAACTCACTTGAAAGTTTGAAGATAGCGAGATGGAAAACCGGGCAGAGTTTCGTCTTGGGAAACGGATTTTTCTCGGGATTCTTGGGAATCTTGGGAGTAAAATCGACCTTCGGGACTTGAGCAAAAAGACCAGGGCTTCGGGTTTGAACGGGTACGGAAAACGAGGCAAGATCGTGAGAGAAAGGAGAGAAATGAGCAATTTTTCCGGAAACCCTCGCATTCTATTTATAGGGGGTCTGAGAAGGCTCGGTACTCAGGGCGTACGCTCGTACGCAGCGCGTACTCGTACGTCATGCATGACCGAGTCCTCGACTGCCTCGGCTTCGGATGGGACGGATCGGGTGGGGCGGGTCGGACGGGATGGGTCGGTAGCTTCGCATAGGGGCGACGTGGACGGACCGAGACCAAGGCCCTCGGGTACGCGGGGCGTACAGGGTTACGCAGCGCGTAACTCGGATGAGGATGCTGACTCCTTCTTCGGATATTACCGGATTTTTGATATAAATATATATATAAATTATTTAATAAAGTTCAAAAAATCATATCTCCTTCATACGAACTCCGTTTTCGATGGTCTTCATATCCACGCGTAGGTGAGACTACGCTCTACAACTTTCGTTTAGACTCCGTTGGCAAATTCCGAAATTATTTTTATTATTTAATTATAAAATGACGTGATTAAGGAATTTCTTTAAAAATTCATAACTTCTTTATCTGACGTCGGTTTTTGCCAGACTTTTCACCGCTGAAATACCATTGTCGAGACCTTCGATTCTCGTTTAGGTCATTCCGGCCAAAAGTCGCTCGATCTCCGATTCGAGTTTTTAGTTGTCTGTTGCTAAGACGAACTTGGAAAAATCATAACTTCAATATACGAAGTCGGATTTGGGCGTTCTTTTTACGTACGATCATGGTTTAATGATATTAAACATAGTAGGTATTTAAATAGAAACTTTTTGGACATTTTATTATCACAGTTAATTTCTTTAACTTAAAACTGGTTATAATACTTGACTTTTTAGGTCATTACAAATAGTTGAAATATCGGGTTGTCACATCATCCCCCCGTTAGAGGGAATTTCGTCCCAAAATTTAAAGTAGTAAAGATACTAGTGAGCATGAAAAAGATGAGGGTACTTTTGTTTCATCTGATCTTCGCGTTCCCGTGTGAATTCAGGTCCCCGCTTGGCGTTCCAGCGAACCTTCACGATGGGTATGTGACTTTGTTTTGTTTGTTTGACCTCTCGGTCCATGATTTCTACTGGTTCTTCCACAAAGTTGAGGCTCTCGTTGATCTCGATCTCGTCGAGTGGAATAACAAGAGTCTCGTCGAATAGACACTTTTTCAAGTTTGACACGTGGAAGGTAGGATGTACGTTACTGAGTTCTTGCGGTATATTGAGTTTGTAAGCTACAGGACCGATCCTCGCAAGAATCTCGAAAGGCCCTATGTATCTTGGATTGAGCTTCCCACGCTTTCCAAAGCGTATCAAGCCCTTCCAGGGTGAGACCTTCAGTAGGACTCGGTCGCCTACCTGGAACTCCAATGGTTTCCTAAGCGTGTCAGCGTAGCTTTTCTGTCGGTCTCTAGAGGCTTTCAATTGTTCACGAATTTGAACGATCTTCTCTGTCGTTTCCCGAATGATCTCCGGACCGGTGAGAGTGCTTTCGGGAGCTCGTTCCTTAGCTAACTGGGTATCACCCACCTCAGCCCAACACGGAGGGGATCTGCACTTTCGGCCATAGAGGTATCGAATGGAGCTGCCTTCATGCTCGTGTGATAACTGTTGTTGTAGGAAAACTCGACAAGAGGTAAATGAGTATCCCAAGCTTTTCCAAAGTCAATCACACATGCACGCAACATATCTTCTAAGGTTTGGATAGTTCTCTCACTTTGCCCGTCGGTCTGTGGATGGTAGGCTGTACTCATGTCCAGCCTAGTTCCTAGGGAATTTTGTAATGACTGCCAGAACCTCGAAGTGAATCTACTATCTCGGTCTGAGATGATAGATAAAGGAACACCGTGCAGCCTTACAATCTCCCTAATGTAAGTTCTGGTAAGTTTCTCCATATTGTCTGTTTCTTTGATCGGTAGGAAGTGTGCAGACTTGGTCAGTCTATCGACGATGACCCATATGGAATCAAGTCCACCCGTCGTCTTGGGCAACTTGGTTATGAAGTCCATAGTGATCCGCTCCCACTTCCATTCTGGTATCTCCGGTTGTTGTAGAAGACCGGAGGGTTTCTGGTACTCAACCTTGACCTTTGCGCAAGTAAGGCATTTACTCACGAAGGTAGCAATATCTGCTTTCATGTTAGGCCACCAGTATAACCTTTTAAGATCCAGATACATCTTATCTGAACCCGGGTGGACGGAATAACGAGTGTTGTGAGCTTCTGTCATTACAAAGTCTCTGAAGCCACCGTGATTCAGTGTCCAGATCCGATCCATGAGGTATAAGGCTCCACCACCCTTGGCTTCTAGGTTCTTATCCATCCCTCTAAGGGAATCACCAGCCACGTTTTCAGGTTTCAAAGCGTCGAGCTGAGCCTCCTTTATTTGCGTGGACAAGTGTGAATGGATAGTTAGAGTCAAAGATTTGACCCTACGACCAGAATATTCTTTCCGACTTAGGGCGTCGGCTACTACATTGGCTTTACCCGGATGATAACGAATTTCGCATTCGTAATCGCTGAGTAGCTCAACCCACCGTCGTTGTCTCATGTTGAGCTCCTTCTAGTCGAAAATGTGTTGCAGACTCTTATGGTCTGTAAAGATCGTGCTTTTTGTACCGTACAGGTAATGTCGCCAGATCTTCAGAGCGAACACAACTGCTCCTAGTTCAAGATCATGGGTTGTGTAGTTAACCTCATGTGTCTTTAGCTGTCTCGAGGCATAGGCGATGAATTTACCTCGCTGCATCAGAACACATCCGAGTCCTTGATTGGATGCATCGCAATAGACAATGAAGTCTTCTATTCCTTCGGGAAGGGATAGTATCGGGGCGGTGCACAAGGCTCGTTTGAGCGTTTGGAACGCTCTTTCCTGTTTCTCTTCCCAGTCAAAGGCCACGCCTTTATGGGTCAGGGTTGTAAGAGGTTTCGCTATGCTGGAGAAGTTCTGAATGAACCTGCGATAGTAGCCAGCGAGACCTAGAAATTGACGAATTTCGGTAGGTGTCTTTGGTGCTGTCCAGTTCTCAATGGCTTTGATCTTGGAGGGGTCCACGTGTATACCTTCTTCACTAACCACATGGCCCAAAAATTCGACTCGCCGAATCCAAAATTCGCACTTTGAGAACTTCGCGTAGAGCTTTTCCGATCTCAATGTCTCTAAGATTTTACGGAGATGTAGACTATGTTCCTCCTTACTTCGAGAGTAGATGAGTATGTCATCAATGAAGATGATGATGAATTGATCCAAGTAAGGACGACACATCCTATTCATCAGATCCATGAATATTGTGGGCGCATTAGTTAATCCGAATGGCATCACTACAAACTCGTAGTGCCCATAACGAGTTTGGAAGGCTGTCTTGGGAACATCCTCCTCTAACACTCGTAGTTGGTGATATCCGGATCGCAGATCTATCTTCGAGAAGTAGTTGGCTCCTTGAAGTTGATCAAACAAATCGTCAATGCGGGGCAAAGGATATCAATTTTTAATGGTAAGTTTGTTGATTTCCCTATAGTCGATGCACATGCGAAACGATCCATCTTTCTTCTTGACGAACAAGACCGGTGCTCCCCATGGTGAGAAGCTTGGTCGAATGAATCCCTTCTTGAGAAGTTCGTTAAGTTAACTGGAAAGTTCCTGCATTTCAGTCGGTGCCAGACGATACGGGGATTTGGCTACGGGGGTAGCCCCTGGCACTAAGTCGATTCTGAACTCGACTTGGCGTTGTGGTGGTAAACCGGGAAGTTCTTCTGGGAATATGTCGGGAAAGTCGTGTACTTCTGGGATTTTCTGGATGTCTTTCAGTTCTTGACTGGTATCGACGACGTGCGCGAGAAATGCATGGTACTCCTTCCGCAAGCACTTCTGGGCTTGAATGCACGAAATGATGCGAAGGCTCGTACTGGGTTTGTCGCCGTAGATAATTAAAGTTTCGTTGTTAGGAAGGTTAAGACGAACTGCTTTTTCGAAGCACATAATGTCGGCATGAAAAAGACTCAACCAATCCATACCGATGATAACGTCAAAACATTTAATTGTGACTGGCGTGAGATCTATCTTGAAATTATGGCCATCTAAAGTTAAAGTACAACCTATGAATATGCAGTTTGTACTCTCTATTTTCCCGTTATCCATTTCTACCGTGAATGAACTATCTAGTGCACATGGTTTTTGTTTAGGCGGGTGTGCAAATTTGTGACTTACAAAACTTTTCTTGGCTCCACTATCGAAAAGTATGCAAGCATATGAGTTATCGAGGAGGAACGTACCAGTAACTATCGTAGGATCAGCTACTGCTTCCTCGTGGCCCAGGGCCATAACTCTTCCCACTCCTCCAGCCGTCCCCGCTTTAGGGCAGTTTCTCTTGTAGTGGCCCACTTCGCCACAACCGTAGCAAGCTTGGCCCATACCGGCGTTAGGAACCTGGGTAGCTTGAGCTGTTGGAGTTTTGCAGAAACGGACGGTGTGCCCCTTCCTGTTGCAGTTGGTGCATTGCATCTCCTAGCAAGGCCTGTGGTGGTGGAAGTTGCACTTGGTGCACTTCGGGAGAGTCCCAGCATATGTTTTTGCTGGTAAGAGGTTCGCAGGGGCAACAAGAGTCACTATGGCAGCATTGATCGCCACAAGTTATTGCGTATTGGAGGATCCTTGCGGAGCCCCTCTTTTCCTCTTATTCCACCCCTTCTTGTCATAGTCGGGGTTGGATTTTTGTGGTACAGGTGTAGGGATTGTTGTGTTCTGAGGTTTCTGGTGATCGATAAGAGATTGTGCCAGTTCCTTGGCACTATCAAAGGTAATAGGCCTGGAAGCGATCACACTTGACTGGATCTGGGGCGACAGTCCCCAGATACATCTCTCGATCTTTTTGCTCTGGAGAGCAACCATATCAGGGCATAAGTTTGCCAAATCACAGAACCTATTTGTGTAGGAAGTGATGTCGGATCCAACCATTTGTAGACCCCAGAATTCTTGCTCGAGTTTTTGTATTTCACCTCGAGGACAATATTCTTTCATCAACATGTCTTTCAACTTTTCCCAGCCGATGGAATACGCCACCACCAAAGTTAGATAGTTAACATGGCTGTTCCACCATGTTAGTGCTCGGTCAGAGAAGGTACAAGCTGCGAACTTGACCTTGTTGCCTTCTTGGCATCCGCAAATCTCGAAGACAGATTCCATCTTCTCAATCCATTGTCTCAACACCATAACACCCCCAATTCCATTAAAGCTGCGGGGTTTGGCGTTAGTGAAGTCCTTGTAGGTGCACTCCCGAGGGTGTCCATGGCTTTCGCCGTGGTTCGAGGGTGGTGCACCTATTCCTGATCCACTAGGGGCAGGAGCGTTGATTGCTGACACAGCAGCTGCAACTGCTGCTGTGAAAGCTGCCTGGAACATGTTGGCATTGAAAGGGTTAGGTGGTTGAAGAGGTACAGGTGGTGGGGGAGGTGGTGGTATCGGTGCTTCGTTGTTTGGATTGCGTCTTGTACTTCTGCGTGGCGGCATCTTTAACTATACGTTTTAAAAGATGACGACATGGAAACGTTCAGGGGTGGAGGACGTCATGTACAGTATCACAACAGTGTAATATAATAAAAAAGCAACAACATCATCCATTGCATTATAAGTAAAGTTTAATACATGTGTGTTCTTTTATGTAATAAGACACCAAAAATATACAATCAAAATAAAAGACGAGACTTTTCTGTTGCGTCTTCTCAAAACCTGGCCTCCGTACATGTCTACTGATGACCTGAGAATACAAGTTATTTTGAAAGCGAGTATCAGCTTTAAAGCTGGTGAATTCATAAGTATAATAGTGTCATTGCCTTGTTTGTGAAAATCTGTTATGAAGGCCATGTAAACCTTTAAATGAAAATGTTGAGGTATGTATGAAATCCCTAGAAAAACCCTTATTTTTTATAAGTATGAAATGTAGTCTTCTACCAAGACCCGAATGTTCGGTACGTATAAAGTGTAGTCTTCTACCAAGACTCGAATGTTTTGTAAGTATGAAATCCCTAGAAAAACCCTTATTTTCTATAAGTATGAAATGTAGTCTTCTACCAAGACCCGAATGTTCTGTTTGTAAAATGATAGTTTTTCCTTTGTATTGACTAGTACTAAAAGTGCTTAGTCTAACTCATCGTTTATGTGAATGTATCACAAAATAAAGTAAACAGGAAAAGGTACTACTGTAAGTGTTGTCACTGGGTACTAGGACCAACACAGCATCGCATTAAGCGAAATGTATAACCTAATGAACATCCGAAGATTGTCCAATTGTCCTCTGTAGCAGCAGCAGGTGGGTGGAAGGGTTAGTCCCAATCGATCTACCTAATATAATTAGTAACCTTAGACCTCCGAAGATGGTCATTGACCACTGGTGCTAATCAGCGGGGTTCGGAATGGTAAGTCCCGTCTAGCTATCCCATTGAACCAGGATAGGAAAGACAATTTACACAGTATGTACTAATAAATCATCCTCGTAGTCCTAAGTACAAGTATCCAGGTAAGTGAAAACAGGATAATGCACCTATGTAAAAGTGTTCATGTATGGTATTCATGTATGTGTGTCCATGTAACAAGCAAGTATATGTAAACATATTCATGTATCAGGTAATGTACTAGTATAGACTCATGAATGAACTGACTCTTGTGTGATTCCTTGTAATAGAAGTAATGTTTGATGTCTCCAAATTATCCCTATGATAATTTACTGTAATATAACTGATTGATCATGTAGGTTTATACGCTCTTACTACTCAAGGGTGCGGGAAACTAAATGAAAGATGTAAACTATATAATCAATACATATATAATAATATACGTGTATATGCATAGTTTAGTTCAAGAATGTAAAATGGTTTTGTAAAACATCTTATGGGTTTTGAACAATAATTAACAATGACTTGATGTCATTTTAATAAACATTTCAAAGGTAAAACATTTGGTAACAATGTGTTTTTAAGATGTAAAATCATTTCATGCGTCACATTTTGTAGCATGTGAAATCCGTTAAATGACAAACGTAGTTATAAAATACATATCAATGATTCAATAACCTGTTTGTTTCTACTTGTATTCCCCCCCCCCCCCCCCCCTATTAAAGCATTTAAAACTATTTAAAATATTGATTAGGGGTATGAACTCACTTGAAAGTTTGAAGATAGCGAGATGGAAAACCGGGCAGAGTTTCGTCTTGGGAAACGGATTTTTCTCGGGAATCTTGGGAATCTCGGGAGTAAAATTGACCTTCGGGACTTGAGCAAAAAGACCAGGGCTTCGGGTTTGAACGGGTACGGAAAACGAGGCAAGATCGTGAGAGAAAGGAGAGAAATGAGCAATTTTTCCGGAAACCCTCGCATTCTATTTATAGGGGGTCTGAGAAGGCTCGGTACTCGGGGCGTACGCTCGTACGCAGCGCGTACTCGTACGTCATGCATGACCGAGTCCTCGACTGCCTCGGCTTCGGATGGGACGGATCGGATGGGACGGATCGGGTGGGGCGGGTCGGACGGGACGGGTCGGTAGCTTCGCATAGGGGCGACGTGGACGGACCGAGACCAAGGCCCTCGGGTACGCGGGGCGTACAGGGTTACGCAGCGCGTAACTCGGATGAGGATGCTGACTCCTTCTTCGGATATTACCGGATTTTTGATATATATATATATATATATATATATAAATTATTTAATAAAGTTCAAAAAATCATATCTCCTTCATACGAACTCCGTTTTCGATGGTCTTCATATCCACACGTAGGTGAGACTACGCTCTACAACTTTCGTTTAGACTCCGTTGGCAAATTCTGAAATTATTTTTATTATTTAATTATAAAATGACGTGATTAAGGAATTTCTTTAAAAATTCATAACTTCTTTATCTGACATCGGTTTTTGCCAGACTTTTCACCGCTGAAATACCATTGTCGAGACCTTCGATTCTCGTTTAGGTCATTCCGGCCAAAAGTCGCTCGATCTCCGATTCGAGTTTTTAGTTGTCTGTTGCTAAGCCGAACTTGGAAAAATCATAACTTCAATATACGAAGTCGGATTTGGGCATTCTTTTTACGTACGATCATGGTTTAATGATATTAAACATAGTAGGTAGTTAAATAGAAACTTTTTGGACATTTTATTATCAAAGTTAATTTCTTTAACTTAAAAGTGGTTATAATACTTGACTTTTTAGATCATTACAAAGAGTTGAAATACCGGGTTGTCACATTTTCCTGTCTAGTCCACAACCTCCAAGGTCTGCATCTGAGTAGGCTTGAACGAAGAAACCTGAGTTGGATGGATACCATAAACCGAGAGAGGTAGTTCGTTTGAGATACCGGAGTATGTTCTTCACTGCAAGCATATGAGGTTCACGAGGATTCGCCTGAAATCTAGCACAATGACAAACAGAAAACATTATATCAGGCCTGCTAGCAGTAATGTACATTAGAGAACCGATCATCTGGCGATATAGCGTAATATCGACTGCTGGCTTATCCAAGGATGGAGTGAGCTTGGTGTCGAACGCCATTGGAACTTTAACCTTTGAGTCTCCCATCATGCCGAATTTAGCAAGGAGAGTCTTGGTGTAAGCTTCCTGGTTAATAAAGATGCCTTTGGGTCCCTGTCTAATATTTAAACCAAGGAAAAAGTTAATCGGACCCATTGAGCTCATTTCAAATTTAGTCTCCATCAGCTTTCTGAATTCAGCTGTTAAGCTAGGATTCATTGAGCCAAAGATGATATCACCGACATAGATTTGAACAATCATAAGGTGGTTACCTTCCTTCTTACGAAAGAAGGTTGGGTCAACCGAACCTTGTTTGAATTTGGACATCTTTAAAAACTTAGTTAGCGTTTCATACCAGGCCCTAGGTGCTTGTTTCAGTCCATAAACCTCTTTGTCCAGAATATAGCAGTGATTGGGATATTTTTCATTGACAAATCCCGGAGGTTTCTCCACGTACACCGTTTCTTCGAGTTCTCCATTTAGAAATGCGCACTTTACATCCATTTGGTAGACCTCAAAGTTCTTGTGTGCAGCATAGGCAAGAAATATTCGAACAGATTCCAGCCTAGCCACAGGAGAAAAAGTTTCCTCATAGTCAATTCCTTCCTCCTGGCAGTATCCTTTCACCACTAGACGAGCTTTATTTCTTATCACATTGCCTTCCTTGTCCATTTTGTTCCTAAAGACCCATTTGAGACCAACAACCGAGGCATCTTGAGGAGTTGGAATGAGGCGCCAAACTTTATTTCTTTCGAACTCATTAAGTTCGTCTTGCATAGCTTGAACCCAATCAGAGTGATCAAGAGCAGTGTTAACTGTATTTGGTTCAACTTTTAAGACGAAAGAATTAAACATGCAAAACTCTACTTTTGAGAATAGAGAAGTTTGCTTTGCCTTCAGTTGAGATCGGGTCAGGACCTTTTCAGAAACATTACCCACAACCTGTGAAACAGGATGATCTCTAGTCCATTTGACAAGAGGAGGGTAATTTGGATCATATGATGGATCTAATTCAACATTTACCATCTCTTATAATTCAGATTGACTGTCATCGTCGTAAAACATATCGGCATTCTCCCCCTTGACTGATGAGCTTTCAGGTGTATCATGTATTTTCGGTGCTACAGGAGTTTCAGGTGGTGTCAAGCTTTCGGGTGTTGCAGTACCTTCGGGTGCAGTAGCGCTTTTAGGAGCTGCAGTACCTTCGGGTGTAGTAGAGCTTTCGGGTGCATCTGGAGAAGAGTTCTCCCCCTCAATTTGTGAACTTGGCTAATTTGAAGAAGATGGATTCTCCCCCTCAACTGAAGCACCGTGCTGAGAAGGTTCAGTTGGAACTGATTCTCCTTCACCCAGTCGTTTGGCAGCGTCATCGACGATTTGCTTCAGATGATCAACTTTGTTGTCTGCTGCATTAGCTTCTGAGAGAGTAGCCTTTTCCGGTTCATCGAACAACTCCATAAACTGCTCAAACAAATTTGCAATCGAGGCTGTGACTTGGCCTGTTTGAGAGAAGATTTCTCCAACAATTTCTTCCGTGGCCTTCAGCTTCTTGACATAGCTGTCATCGAAAGTCACATAATACGTTTCTTCAATCTTCCTCGAACGCTTGTTTAAAACCCTGTATGCTTTCGAAGTGAGAGAATATCCCAGAAAGATCCCTTCATCGGCTTTTACGTCGAACTTGTTATGATGTTCTTTAGAATTGAAGATGAAGCACTGTGAGCCGAATACATGGAAGAATTTGACGTTTGGCTTCCTGTTGTTGATGATCTCATAAGGAGTGAGAGTAAAGCGCTTATTGAGATAGGATCTGTTCTGCGTAAAACATGCTGCAGCAATAGCATCAACCCAAAAATATAAAGGTAAAGAAGCAAAACTTAGCATGGTTCGGGCCGCCTCACACAAAGATCGGTTTCGTCTTTCGACAATCCCGTTTTGTTGAGGAGTGTAGGGAGCTGAGAAGTTGTGACTGGTTCCTTTTTCTGCCAAGAAGTCTTTGAATTCTTTATTTTTGAACTCCAGCCCATTGTCGCTTCGGATGTTGCGAACGACTTTCCTCAGCTGCACTTCAACCTGCTTGATGAACATCTTTAGCTTGAGAGTTGCTTCAGATTTGTGCTTCAGAAAGAACACCCATGTAAAACGTGAAAAGTCATCAACAATAACAAGAATATACTTGCTACCACCAATGCTTTCGATAGACGATGGACCACACAAGTCAATGTGAATCAACTCAAGTGGTTCAACGACTTTAGTGTTTATGATGGATGGGTGACTTTGACGACTCTGCTTCCCCATTTCACACGCAGCACACAAATGTTCTCGATCAAACTTGAGCAATGGAAGACCCTGAACATGACCACCGGTGACAAGTTTGTTGATATCCTTAAAGTTGAGATGGGAGAGCCTTCGGTGCCACAGCCATCTTTCGTCAGAGTGTGCTTTGGATAACAGACAGATAGCTGGATTTCCTTTGATAGGTTTGAGATTAAGTGGAAACATTTTGCCTTTGCGCTCCGATTTGAGAATCACTCTTTTGTTTTCTTCTCTATTATTTCCGAACCCTCATCATCAAACGAAACTTTAAGACCGGTACCTCCAACAAGCTGAGATACACTGATGAGGTTATGTTGTAGTCCTTCAACATATGCAACCTTTCTAATCGTGAAGTCTCCATTTGTAATCATCCCATAACCTTTTATTGTGCCGAATGAGTTGTTCCCGAATTTAACATTCCCGCCGTTTGGAAGAGATCGAAATTCCCTCAACTTTTCTTTCCTCCCTGTCATGTGACGTGAGCAGCCACTGTCAATATAACATTCTTCGTCTAACTGCTCGTCACTGATAACCTACAAAAATCAAGCAGATTTAGGAACCCAAAGTTTCTTGGGTCCACGTGAGCCTTTCACAGGAACAGGAATAGTAAGAGAGATGTCAACAAGATATGTTCTTTTTATTAAAGTTGTTTCATCTTTCTTTTTAATGGTGAAAACTTTAATTTTGTTGGGATTCGTTACAGACGGTTTGGGTTCAGTTTTTGACGTTTGGACCTTGGAATGCTTTTGATCATTCTTGACTGAGAAAACCTTCGATTTTCCTTTCAACTCCGTTGAAGATTTTGGATTTTGAGATCGAACAGAATTGGATTTAGAGAGGGGTTGAGAAGAATTAGAAGAATTAGAACGAGAGAAGTTAGACTGAGAAGTTTTCTTGACTTGAGGTTCTAGGTGCCCCTTTTGTTTTTGGTCAATAGTGGGACCGAACCTTGAACCTTGATTGCTTTTGCTCTCGGAACCGAACCTATGCTTTCGGTTGCTGGTGTTCTCTGAACCGAACCTTTCCCTTCGGTTGTTATTCCTTTCAGAACCGAACCTGTCCTTTCGGTTGTAACTACTTTCTTGCATCCTCATAGTACTCTTCGCCGACTTGGAAGTTTTGTCATGATAAGAGAAATTGGTGTTTTGAGACCGCCAAAACTATTTTCGTTCTGAGAGATTCTTCTTGTATCCCAGATTCCTTTGCTGCTTCTGATCCTTTACTTGCTTCGGCTGTCGGTGGATGTTGGCTTTTTGCTTTTGCTTTTTGTCAGCCGATTCACTTTGAACTGATGATGTTTCGCTCGAAGGAGTGACTTCTTCTACAGGAACTTCTTTTGTACCACTAGTACTTGGCACGTCGAAGTTGGCAGGCTTGTTTAGCAGCTCCGACACATATCTACCTTTGGTTTTCCAAGAAGTCCTTTCTGACAGACCAACAGTTTCATCTTCATTGTCTATAGGAGCAGACCAGAAGAACTCATCATAGCCATCAACATTATCTTCGTTTACAATGGCTGTGAGTTCGGCTGTCTGATGTTTGGTAACTCCTGTGACCTTATACACCTGATTTGGTGTTGTTCTCACCTTTTGATACACAACAACCTTTTCTTCTAGAATCGGGGACTTATTTTGGGACAAACGAGCAAATTCCACAGAATTTTCAGAAATAAGATTTTTGTGGTTTTCAGGTTCGCTCTTGACAAACTCAGAATAGTCAACTTCATCCTCTACAGAAATTTCACTCATATCATCATCCTCATTAAGCTCAGACGCGTTTTCAACATCTATTTTATTTTCTGAGCTCAAGTTGGCATTCAATGAGTCAAATTTTCGTATGGTTTCGGTCCTTAGTTTCAGTTTATCATTTTCATCCAAAAGGTTTTTCAGCATGTCCTTATGGTCCTTGGATTTTATGAAAGATTCAATTTTGTCTAGACCATACATGTAAGTTGGATTCACATCATCAGACGAAACTACACTTTCGCAATTATATGCTTCAGCGTCGATTTCATCCTCCTTAAATTCAAGGAAGGGCAAAATCATGCGATGAATTTTCTGTCCTATTTCACAGTTAAGATGAAGCTGAGTGATGTTAGAATAAAGACGCTTAGCAATCAAACAAAACACATTTCTTTGTTTCAAAAGTTTTAAATTGTCTCTTTGTAAATAAATGTTTTTGTCTTTGGATTTGATCAGCTCCGACTCCTTCAGCTCTATCCACATCCTCCGTTCCTTACTTTTTGATGACACCCTGCTTATTTGGTCAGTTAGGTTAGAATTGGTGACCCTTGTTTGAGTTAAACTACTATCTAGACTTGAGATTCTTGAGTTTAAGCTTTTTAATTCTTTTTCATATGAATTTTGTGGGACTTTGAATTAAACAAAAACGGATTGTACCTTCTTGATTAATTCATCAAGCTCATTGAATTGCACGTTGAGAGGTTTTGCTGTGAAGCATAAGTCCTCTCGCTCCTTCGTTTCTTCATTCCCACCGTCTGTATTGTATCCCCTCATTTGAGATACATCCGTCACCATCAAGCACTTCCCACTTCTTTCTTCACCTCTAGCAACGTATGCCTTACCATGAGATGGCTTTCTGACCTCATCATCCTCTGAGTTGGTTGACCATACCTGCACGCCACCGAACTCGTCATCTGCTGCCGAACCCTGCACAATTAAAGCATTCATTGAAGGCTTAGCAGTAGCTTTCTTTCTCTTGATATCTTCAAGCTTTTTCATCAACACAGCCTCTTCATCATTTTCCTCATCCTTCTCTGCCATTTTCTTCAAGAAACAGTCTTTGGCATAGTGGCTCTTTCCTCCACAGTAGTAGCAGTTCACACCAAAATCTCCTTCAGCTTTTAGCTCTTTCTTTGGTTCTTCTGCCTTCGGTTCCTCCCTCACTTTTTCAGAACTATAGCTTCCCTGCCAATTCCGGTTTTTATTTGTAGGGAACCTTTTCTTAATGAACCTCTTTGGATTTGACACCATCATTGCATAATCATCAGATGTAAGATCATAATCTTCTAAGTTGAGATCTTCATCCTCTACCACACTTTTGCTTTTAGACAGAAGGGCCAAGGAACCTAATCTTGAAACCACATTTTTCTCTTGCAAGACAATCTTTTCTTGAGATTTCAGAATCCCTACTAGCTTTGACTAAGAATAAGATTTAAATTGCTCATGAGCTTTAACAGTGGACACAACTGCTCTCCACTCACATCTAAGGCCATTCAAAAAGGTAACCTTTTGTTCAATCAGCTTCCTTTCTATATCGTGTTTGATCATCTTACTAAGAAGATGATTGAAGCGATCGAACGTCTGAGTAACAGTTTCATCGGGATTCTGCTTAAATTCACCAAACTCTGATAAGAGTAAAGTCTGAATGGAATGCTCCAGATCTTCATCTGTGGAATATAACTCTCGCAGCCTATCCCAGATCTCTTTAGCAGTACTGCATGAACTCACTAGCCTGAACGTATCGGATTGAAGAGCGAATCGAATCAGTCTCAATGCTTTAATGTTGCACCGAAACTTTTCCTTTTCGTCTTGAGCAACATCCTTTACGTCTTTTAACAGATCATTGTACTCTTTCTGAGTTTTAATGATTTTTGACGTTGCAGAATGAGCAAATGGTCCAGAAACTATTGCTTCCCAAATAAGGTATCCATTGTCTTCCGATCCAATGACATAATCTTCAAAGTGATGTGCCCAGACTTCATAATCCTGGGTGTAAAGAATAGGAATCTTCGTCGTTGATCCGATGCTGTTTGAGATATTGATGGGATTTGATTGTGACTCGTCCATGCTTGATCGTTTAACCTGTTTGAAAGATCAGACTTGTAATGAATAATATTAGGGCAAAACAAATAAATGCTGAGTTACGTAAATTATGGGATGACGGCTCAATAAATATTAGTTAATGCGGAATAACCCTAATCGCAACCTCTTTCACAGAAAAGATGTGTATGAATTACACAGCCTCCTACTCTGATACCAATTGATGAGTTATTAATTAACTTGATGATCGATTAGATCTTTGTAACAAGTAATGCGATGAATGTAAAAACAGTAAATAACACAAGTATAGATCAGGATGTGTCGAATGATTATATTTTTCAATCCTCAGCAGAGCTCGACTAAGAACTTCCGCTGTAGAGGATTCTAGGGTTACAAAAACAAGAACGCTAAACTTGCTGAATAATAAATCTCTGATCGTCCTCCTTTTCTAAGATGCATGCAAGCACCTATATATACAAAACCCTACTAAACTCACAGATTGACAGGCCCATACCGGAGATACATATTAGACTAACTAACGAGCCCAATTGACGCAACACAAAATACAAAACACGGCCCAACATTATTAAAAGAGAAACCTTATGACATCATCTAAAACAATCTGGACCGTTGATTGTGTTTTCTTTATAGGTTTTACACCCTTAGATCAATTTGCTTACGTCACCTTGATCAAACAAGAAGTCAACCCGTTATATTAGGAAATTAAATGTAGGAATTGAATAAAAATGATACCTGATTTCTTTCTAAACTTACAACTATAAAATTGGTTCCTTATTAATGTAAACCTTAAATTTAGGCTCTATTTCCATTCAAAATTGCTTTCCAAATTATATTATATGTTGAAATCTCGGAAACTATTAATTTCAAATTTCAAAAGTTTCGGATATTTTTATGAACCAATACACTTTCAAGCATGATATCTTCTATCTTAAGTTTAAATGAGATTTCAATTGATTACCTGCTAATTTTCATCATATTGACTTATATATATATATATATATATATATATATATATATATATATATATATATATATATATATATATATATATATTTCAAACATTTTTAATAATCGATTTACACAAACATTATGTCATAATTCTCATGTAGAAAACAGATGCAAAAAAACTTCAATCTTCCCATCAGTCTGATTAGTCGAATAAATGTATGTATTTCTTCCTTAAATCATTTTAATCTGTAAGTTTGATATTGTTTTCGAAATTATATGTTTTTACTCATTCGTATGGTTCTTTGTTGAATACTTATAATTTGGATATATAATGTTGTTTTTGAATTTTTTTTGATGTTGTGTTCGGTTCTTGGTTCCATCTTTTTAATCGGTAACTATGATCATATTTTCGAAAAGAGTAAACTCAATGTTAAAATTGGATGTTATATATAATGAAATTATGATGTTACATGTGTGTATACCTTTGTAAAAAATCAATAGACAAGACAAGAGATGACATGACATAATATAACAGACGAGTTGTACAAAACACATGAACGCCCTCATTAGAAAGTTTTTTTTATGTCTCCGGTAGTTACAGAATAAGAATAAGAAATATACCTTCTCAACAATTGATGTGAGCTTTAAAATTAAATATAAGCATGTTGTGAAATATGAAAATAGGCTCCCGTATTCTTTTTTCAAAAAGAATCGGTACCATACATGGGCAGGTATGAATGCACGGTATAATAGAAGTGTGCACTCAACTAGAGTCAGCATTTGACCCTGAAATACCAAAAACGCCCCTCAGAACCTTCTGGAAAAAAAAATCAAGTATACTCAAGGACCAAAAATGTAATCTACTCTAAACTTAAGGAATATATATATATATATATATATATATATATATATATATAAATTTTGTTGTTATGCTATATGTTTTTTAGTTTTGGTTCAAAGGAAAAATGGTGATTTAAAAAAAACTAATAGTTAGGCTGTTAACTTAGGCAATCATAAAAGTTTTATGAAACAGTGAAATAAGGTCCAAAAACTACAACCTAATTCTTTTAGGGACCAAAACCAAAAAAATCAACTAAACACAGGGACCAAATATGTAAATCACTAAAAATAAATGAAAAAACTTTTGTTTATACTGATCCCCCCCCCCCCCCCCCCCGGTTCCGAGGTTATGGTGGTAGATTGAGCTTCATCACTTCTGCCCCTAATTTGCTCTTTGCTTTTATAGTAAGGAATGTTCTTTACTACCACTAGATCATTTATTGCACGTTCAGGATCCATTGATATAATCCATGTTGTATTTCAAATTCAATAACAAAATTGTAATTAATTAGTTTTTCATTGAAGTTAATAAATTATAAATTTATCTCACTTCCTGCTCATCTAAGTTTTCTCCATTGCTATAGCATCACGAAGTTGATCATATTGCATATTTTTCTAAATAAGAAACACTAATATCAACAAAAGAAGCTATTTAATTTCGTAATAAAGTTGAATTAAAAAATAAGTAAATAAATAAGTAATAAATAAAAGAACCTTGTATTACCACCATATTTTATGTTTAACCTCATCACCATATTTAAATCCTCCCATAATTTGAGGCATTGTGATTAACCAAAATGCAACAATGCTTGGATCTTTCATGCTATCAATAATATGCTGAAACACAAAAGTAGATGTTTTGATGATAGATAATTGTTACAAGAGGAAAAGGGGTAGAATCGTAATTGGCATTTACCTCATAAGGGTTTTTTGTTTTTTTCATTATGTTGTAAGCTTTGCATGGAGGCTCGATAATTTGCAAAGTAAATAAAACTAAAGGGGTGTTTCTTTTTTCCTTCATTAAACTCTATAGTGAATGACTATATGGATAAAGTGTTCTATACATAAAGATTGTAGATAAAGATGGAAAATAAAACGCAATGGATTATGAGAAATCACAAAAAATAAGAACCAAACCTAGGAACCAACATCGAACAAAAACCCTACTTTCTTTACTTCAAAAAAAAATCAAAATACCTACACATACTCAAAACCGTAGAAAGAATTTCACAAAAAAATGTTATTTCATAAAAAAGGAGCCTGAAAAAAAAATGGTGGTAAACCGAAAAAGACATATCAAAATCAACAAAAAAAACAAAGATATAAACATAAATGATTTCTGTCATATTATCCCTAAAATAAAAAAGAAATCATCAATGAATCTTAACATTGTCGATGATAGTGACAATAACTCAGATTAAGGAAAAAAAGATCTAATATTAGAGATGAATGGAGGGAGATGATTAGCTTCGTTGTAGATTTATTGGTTATAGTTTCTTTATATTTAATATTGTGGGGGGTTTTATGTGGTTCATTTTGAAGAAACATAAATAAGTTGCTATTTTTTTGAAATAAACAGTTATATTTCGCAATATAGCCATAAAATAACAATGTATTTTGAAAGTACATTGTTAAATGTTGGATTATACTTGTGTAGACCCATTTTCACGCATGGTTGGCTATATATAGTTGTTTTCCGTGTCACAAGTAAAAAATGTTTGAAGGTACTTATATGTGACAAACAAGGTCATTGAACTAATAAAACAAAAAATGTTGTCTATAAAGAGGTCCTTCAACGCTATATATATTTACCTATTTTAGTGCAATTTCCACACGTTTCAATAATACCAATAACCCTACTTTTTTATAATTATTTTGTAATATCTATATAAATTTGCATTTTATTTATGTGTTCCCCGCGTTTAACGCGAGTCATAATCTAGTACAAAGAAAACCAGAAAAGTCAAACCTGAAGGAAAGCATCAACGAAACCGGATCAGGAAAACCATTTGTAGAAACTAATCACTACAAATACCTAAGGGTATGATGGTTTGGCTTTCTATTTCAGCTTCGGTGGAGAAACCAGATTATGAGGTGACCATAGCTTTTCGTTGAAGAAGGCAACGAGAGCTAGGCCTTTCTCATGAGAAAGCAATAGTTCCAGTGGAGGAACGTGGTTCAGAGTGACAATGTAAGTGGTTTAAGGTGGCGCATATGCCAAGAGAGAAGAAGGATGATGACGACAATGATGTTAGCTTCGACTAATCTCTCAATGTTGGTTTGCTGATGACAATTATATTAGCAACGTAGATTGTTGAAAGTGATAAGGTGGTGACATATACGAGATCACTAGCAAATCTTTCATATGTTGATGAGATCACTGACCATAGCGACAAAGAGGAATGAGGAAGGTGGAAAACCAGTTTCAGTGGAAGGAATAAATAAATATATGGTTGATGGTTTGGCCTTTTACTTTAGTTTCGTCGGAGAAACCAAAAGTGATCATAACTTTTCGTCGAAGAAGGCAATTGGGGACATTGTTCAGAGCGACAATTTAAGTGGTTTAAGGTAGCATAAATGTCAAGAGAGAAAAAGGATGACGATGACAGTGATGTTAGCTTCAACTAATCTTTCACATGTCGATTGCTGACGACAATGATATTAGCAACGATGATGGTTGAAAGCAATGAGGTGGTGGCATAAACGAGACCACTAACAAATCTTTCATATGTTGCCGAGATCACTGACTCCAGCGACGAAGAAGGAGGAAGGTGGAAAACCAGTTTGAAGGAATAAATGAATCTAGGGTTGAATAGGAATTTGAGATTAGGAGATAAAAAGGTCACTTGGGACATAAATTTTTTATTATAATAAAAATAATTAAAAATTATTATTTAAACTGATTTAAAATATTAAAAAATATAGCGAGGACAATATAGTATTTTTTAAGTTTAGCATGGACGAAAGGCATAACAAAATTATAACATAGAAACCATGATTGTCAAAATCGCGATCCTGATCATATGATCGTACGATCCTACGATCTTACGTATGAAAAAGGAGTCGAATCGTAAACGGATCGTAGGTAGGATCATAGATCGGGATCCGATCCGTTTATCATTTTATTATTTTGTGTTGTGACTTATAACTAATATTTTAAAGTTTTTATAACTTTTGAAAGAAAATTGGATGTTTGAAATATTTTTCATGTTTTAAAAGTATGTTTTATTTTGTGGGATCTTTGAATCATGATCCCGATCTTAGAAACGATCCTACATAAGATCCCGATCTTGACAACTTGATAGAAACGTTTAAATTTAGGAAAAAAAAATTGGAAACCTTGTCACAAACAACAAAAACAATTCATGTAATTTATTCTATATTATAATATAAAATAACGTTGTATTTCACATATATTAAGACTTTTTTTTTTTTCAAATATATGATCAATTTAAAATAAAAAATTAAAATATACATGATATAATTACAAAACATAATTTTAATATCAATAATTTTTTCCTACAACTAAAAATCCGTTAAAAGTATAATTATATATTCAATAAATATGGGCTGAAAATGTTAATACTATATCGGGCTGAACAAGCACTTGAGATTAAAATGGATTGGTCCAGTGAATTTGAATTTTGTAGAAGCTCCTGGGACCTGGGGGTTGGGGCATCCAACATAACGGGCTGAACAATCACCAGATATTTGAAATTATAGAGTTCCATGTTTTTCCAACCTAATGTACGTATCAACATGTCAAAAAGATGTTAAAATTTCAACATATTTTACTTATCAACACGTCAAATTGCTACAAGTATGCATGATCTAAAATCATCTAGCATATAATTATAGCAAAAGTTTAAATTGATTTAATCGAGCAATCATTACTATTGTAAACGTATTGTTTTTAATCATTTCAAGCGCACATAATTTTTTTATATATATTTATAAAAATAAATTGGACAAAAGTTGTTTTATATCGATTTATATACATTCAATAGAATCAAAATCGAGAATTTACTTAAGTGTATAAATCCCAAATCTTGGCTGCATGTGATGTCAAAAAGTCCTGTGGGGGCCTCGTCCCGTATGGGAGCATTTGTTGAAAAAATAGGGGATGGGGGCGGAGGTTGGTAGTCCCATCCCGAAACCCCCGTGGGGGCCCCATTAATAAATTATATAAATTGAGATATATTAATTATATAAATATAATAAACAATAAAATGATTTTTACGTACAAAAATTCTACAAAAAACATGTTTTTAAGTTGTTTGTAACATGTCAAATTATGTTATAAATATCTATTTGTTACCCAAAAAATAGTTTCTTTTAGCCCAAACAAGAACTTCTTTTAGCCCAAATAAGGTAGCCCAAAATCAATCGGGGGCGGGGAAACGGGGGCGGGGGCAAGGGTCAGAAGGGGAATTCAGGGGCAGAGGCGGGGAACATAAATTTTTTGGAGGCGGGGGCGGGAGATGCAATCCCCGTCCCGTTTGCCCCCATTGACATCCCTAATATTAAATGTCATTATAATCATAAGTTTATAAACCCCAAATCATATTACAGTGGATTATGATAAGGGGCTGTCATATAGTGGGATAGCTGCTCCCACAAAAAAAAATTAAAAAATAGGTTTTATTTATTTTTATTTATTTATTTTTTCTCAAAAAGTATTATATTTTAAAGCTTCAAAATTATATATTTTGACTCTTTAAAAAACATCTGCCCTTCCATAATGAGTTATAATTTTCCCCCCTCTATTTTTGGTCCGTCCCTGATTATGATCATGCTCGAAACTCGATTTAAAGAGGACCTAAGAATTTTCCAAATTAATACATTTCTAAGTTGATACCTTTAACTTAAACGAAATATTTTGACTTATCTGCCCTATCTTTGTGCGACTAATATGAGGCTCATAAATCAAAATGTCACATTCTCCTATGACGCACAAAGATGTACATAGACTTATAGCCATTTTATTCGTGGTTAACTATGAAAATAGATATTGTAACTTATATAAAGAATTGTCTGGCTTGTTTAATTGTGAAATCAAACATTAATGAACTTATTGTGATTTAGAGCCACTTAAGGAACCGTAATGGAAATGGGACAAACTTACAACTTTTTTTTTTTTTTTTTTTTTTTTTTTTTTTTTTTTTTTTTTTGTACAAAATTGCAAAAAACAAAGTGAAACATGACATGATTTGGCTTAATGTTGATCGAATAACCAAGAGTGTACTTTTTCATTGAGGCATGATAGTCTTTGGTGAATGGAGAAGTGTTTGGAGCTTTATGTCAAAGAGGTGATTAGAAGACATGAGATGTCATTGTCAATTAAATCGGATCATGATAGTTGGTTCACGTTTATGTTTTGGAGGAGCTTAAAAATGAATTATGGAATAAATTGGGCTTGAGTACTACTTACCACCCACAAAACGATGTACCAAGTGAAAGCATAATTCAAACCTTGTAAGCCATGATTTAGGAGTGTATTTTGGAATTTGTAGGGAATGAGGATTGACATCTTTCATTTTTGAGTTCTCTTATAGTAATATTTACCACTCAAACAATTAAAATGATCCTATATGATGCTTTTATGGGAGAAAATTTTGATAACGATTGCGTTAGCTACAAGAGAGAGATAAATATTTTAATAGACCAAATTTGATTCATGAAAAAACAAAAAGAATGGAAATGATTCATGAAAGGATGTTGGTGCCCTAAAACTAACAAAATAGTTATGCAAATTTGATGAACCATCCTAAAACCTTTAAAGTAGGAGAACAAGTCTTGTTAGAGGTATCAACTTAGAGAGAACTCTTTCATTTTTGTAAAAGAGGAAAATATCCAACGTATATTGGGATGTACAATACTTTAGAAAGATTCAGAAGACAAGTGTATATACTTGAGTTGCCATTCGTGCTTGATGGCATTTCTTAAGGTCCAGATCCTCAACCCTATTCAAGATCCCAGATCTTCTAGTTCTTTCAAGATCCCGAACACGTCTCAGAATACTGACCATTATTATTATTATTATTATTATTATTTCCTAACATTTTTAACGGATATATTTCTAGTCTTTTTCTCACATGTACAAAATTATTCAACATGAGAATCATTCTCACCGAAGAAATACTTCAATCAGACAAAAGACCCGGGAATACCAAGTCAAACCAACATGTTCATGTTTATTCGAGATGATCCCAGGAATATTAGAGTTATTGTTACTTAGACTAGACTATAAATACACATGTATTTTGCACAGAACACACACTTAGACTGACTGCAACTATTGTACTCGTATATTCATCATTTCATCAGTAAGTCATCTTTTTGAATTAATAAAAACTAACAAGGCATGTGAAGAACCCTCTTGGAGACTGGAGTTTTCAAGCCTGAAGGACCTATCGGCTGCAGATAAAGAAATGAATTTCGTAACCTTAGCGGCAAGAGAGATCTCTTCAAATTTGAACCCTACATCACAATAAACAAAATAAGAAAGTGAATCCCAAGATCCTTGCAACTAAAGAGTAAATCCTACCCTTTTGACCCATAACGTTGGCTGAAGATCCCCAGCGTGAATAGTCTCTCACCTCACAAAAAAATATTTCTCTTTCCAAGCTCTGTGTGTTTTGATTTCAGAATAAATGGAGATTTGTTAGGTTTGAGCTTTAGAAAGAAATGAGAGTTACCAAAGGTAGAGAGATCGTAAACATAAGCCAGTTAAGCGACGCCTATGCCTAGGTCATTGGATTGACTCAACTTATTGATCCGTAATAGGATCCTCCATATGCCCAACATGGCTTGGATATAAGAGATGTGTGTAATTATGACAAACTCAGAAACAGGAAAGTGATACTTTAAAACCAAAGAGAAGGGGTATTGAGGAAAGCAAACCCATTAAGAATAAGTGAAATCTGGTTGAATCAAATAATCGAAGGGCCTAAAGATCATGTCTATAGGAAAAACCTCATTGGATTTTAGGAACCCAATATCCTCATCATCGAACGAGCAAGTCTCGTTGTAAGTGAGGAGGTTTTGATTGGTAAAGTCATCCTCGGAAAGGGTAAGAATGCTAGCTCGAGAGCTAGCCATCTTTTTACCCATGATCGAGATAGGAGAAGGAAAAAGAGAAAGGAATAAGAAGTTACCTTTGAAGTTAGCCGAAGATTATCAAAGGGAAGTGAGAACAAGTAAAGAAAAATTTACACCGTTTACCTCTATTTATCTTGATGTCAGGTAAGAGAGAGAATGGTGATTTGACCGCAATATCATGAGTATTAAACGGATAAGTTATATCCATTACAGTTTAAAATTTGAAACCTTATCTCAATCTACATAAAATTATACCTTTAAATATTTGAAATTAACATTGATATTTCGTAGGTATAATTTGGGGGAAATTGTTAGGGTCAAGATCCTCAACCCTATTTAGGATCCCAGATCTTCAAGATCTTTTAGGATCCCAAACAGTGCTTTGGATCCTGACCATTATTATTATTATTTCCTAACATTTCTAATGGATATATTTCTAGTATTTTTCTCACATATACAAAATTAGTCAACATGAGACTCATTCTCACTGAAGAAGTACTCCAATCAAGCAAAAGACACGGGAATACCAAGTCAAAACAACGTGTTCATTTTTATTCGAGAGGATCCCGGGAATATCAAGCTTATTATTGCTTTGACCAGACTATAGATACACATGTATTTTGCACAACACACACCTAGACTTACTACAACCATTGTACTCGTATGCTCATCATTTCATATGTAACTCATCTTTTCAATTAATAAAAATTAACAAGGCAGGTGATCATTATCACCTCCCAAGGTTTGTGTCAAAGATTCTAGCAAGGATCAAGGGATTTCCTTGTAAACCACTTGTGTCACCAACTCTTGATTTTCTCATTTGTTTCGATTACAATATCACAACCTCTCATACAAATTGATTGATTTACACTTGATTAATTTTTGACCAAAACAACATTCATAATGTTTTTCACAAATTCTATTTGAGGAAATGGATTAGAGTAATGGTGGATTTAGTACCATCAAGTGAGATTCAAGTGGATGCAAATAAGCGAGTAATTAAATAACCGGAATAAATTGTTTGACGAAATACTAAGAAGATGAGGAGGAAAACGATTGAATTGGTTCTTGTTAAATGGAAGCACTTGATATGACTACATGTTAGTTGAAAGACAGAAGAGTAGATGAAGAATCGTTATCCATACCTTTTTGTGGAGTCCATAAGGAGAAAATCTTTCAAAGAGGGTAGTAATTCTAACACCCGCATTTTGAAGGTAGTTTTAATTTTTTATAAAAATAACAAAAATAAAAAGAATACTTATAATAAAAGTAAAATTTAGAGAAAACAATAAATTATATATATAATTAAAGTGAAAATGGGAGAAACTATAATGATGAATTTGTTATTTTAGGAAAGTTTCATACTTTTTTTAGAACGGTCGGAAAGTTTCGTATTTGACCAAGTTATTTAAGTTAACTAACCTTGTGGGACTATGTTAGTTAGTAAAATTATTAGTTATTGTTAACTTAGTTAATATGGAACTCGGTCAAGAGTGAGAAACATTTGGTAGTTAATTAATGAGAAAAATGAGAAATACAGGTTACAAATGTGACAGATGGTCAAACTTTAGAAATCTTCATTTCTCTCCTCTCTTCCATTTGAATGATTTTGAGAGATTTTGTGGAAGTGTAGTGATTGTGAAGACATCAATAGATTTGGAAATCATTGGAAGTGTAATTGAGAGTTTGGAAGCTTAAATCCTTGTCTAACTTGGAAATCGGTAACTAAGTTTCTAATCCACTTAAAATCTTATCTCTAGCCCCACTAACTAAATCTCCCAATATCCCATAAATTCTCATCTATACATCCATAAAACTTTACAAGATTTGTATTAAAAAAGGAGGTGTAGATTATGATTCTAGGTTTAAAAATCAATTTATAACAACAAAATCTAATATAATCTTAAACTATTACTAATTTCACACTTGTCCCTGACGAGACTTGACCCTAACCTCAAGGAGGGAGGGCAAAACTTGATATCGCTTGCCTACAAGCACTTTGGTGTTTAGAAATCAATTATAACTTTAATTCCTCCATTGAAACCTAGATTTGGAATGAACTCATGATTAGAAGCTCTAAACCCTAGAAATAGTAAATCTCAAATGTGCGATTCCTTAGATGAATTGAATTTGATACATTATTTAGCTTGGAATAGATTTTAGACAATTCATATTGACCTAATTAATATAATATTTATGGATATTATCATTAATTGATCTAATTGAGGTTTTAAAATTTTCATGAAACTTCAATGTAGTTTTAAACTTTGTTCATGACTTAAACTAGTTCTAGATTTATTAGAACATCAAGTCTAGTCATAAACCAACCTTAAAAAGTAAATTCAAATCATAATCAGTGGTAATTTAGTGTCAATATAATCTTATGTCTCGATTTAGAGTTTATGTGACTTCTAGTAATTATAATCAAGCTTTTGGACCACTAAATCATCACATTAAAATCAAAGATCATAGTGTTAATAATGTATTTAAGAGATTTATGATATGTAATAGAATGTTTATATACATCCAAGATCATTATAAGATATTTGCAAAGGATTTGAACGATTTTAGATAAGTTTGGACAACTTGGGGAAATAACTACATGCTTAGGATGGTGACATGATGGTCCACTTAGTCGGGTAGATTTCCTTTGTAAAATCTACTCAGTTGAGTAACATTATGTATTATATGAAGTATGATGATAAAGGTTGGAAATATTTTGTAGGATGGGT
Source organism: Lactuca sativa (assembly GCF_002870075.4). NCBI lineage: Eukaryota > Viridiplantae > Streptophyta > Magnoliopsida > Asterales > Asteraceae > Lactuca > Lactuca sativa. Next base: position 8,667,028 of record NC_056628.2, read on the forward strand.
TCAATGAAAGATTACATGAAATATTGCTAATTTTATGAGACTACTAAACGTCCAAATCACTTGGGGAATGAAGTTAAAGTGTTACAACTAGTTAATGTTAGTTATTAGGAAGAATATATGTTAATATCTTATTTTTTATTCATTGATGAGTTTTACTGCATTTTATGAGCTCCTATCTATTTTATGTGCATATTATAAGTATGATGGTGTGCATTCACAAAATTGATTTTTTAAACGAGTGTTCTTATAAATCGAACAACTATATTTTGCACTTGATTCTTCATGAAGTTTTACATTCACTTAAGATGTGATGATGACCTGTGTGACCAATTATGCAATCTGAACACGCCATTATGGATTTGTGGTAATGTATGATATTTTAGACATGTCTCGCTTGCATGTGAGGCTAACTATCACTCGTGTGGATATTGATGATGGACAATTTATCCTAGCATTGGTGTCCATAAGTGTATTGTTTTGCTACGTGTCAAATGAATTTTTCTGATCAAATGACCAATGATTTGCCTCCATTTAAAAGGACGTTGTAGCGCTACATAATTGTCGTCTTCTACATAACAAAAGAAGACTTGAGTGTTGCAAAATAATGGGACACATAAAAGCACTTCTTCTCTCTGCGTATTTGTCTCTCAAGAACAAAATAGCACAACAATGTCTTATGTGTTTGGGATTCTGATTAAGCCTATAATCATAATCGTTTTCTTGGATTAGCTCACGATCAGAATTCGTGTAACCCCACTGAATATACACGATCCAAGAAAATATCCAAATTGAAATACCTAATTCTAAGACAAAATGGTATTACACTATTACATTAATTCGATTTCAATTTAGAGTAGTTGATCACAATATTGAGAAAAACTTCATGACTTAAACAATAACTAAAATGTGAAATGGTCAAACAGTCTGTTTTAAAAAGTTTGTTTCTATGTGATAAATTGTTTTGTTTATGTAATATTGCTTACGTTCAAACAAAATCACATTGTAATATATTTTTTGAAAATATGATATCAAAATTTCATTTATGTCACATTCAAAGTTAAAAATCAACTTTTCACTAAAACTAAAAAAGTGGAGTAATACTTATTTTTTGAGCAATTCAATCATAATGAGGACTGAGGTACCCTTCACTTGATGACAATGAAATATAAAAAGTAGGGATAGACATATTAACCGAAAAATCGAACCATTGCCAAATTAATCAATACAACCTAAGCATTTTAACCGAACCATTACTAAAACATATGATGCGGTTTCTAATTTTGATTAACCAAATACATATGGTTCGGTTACGGTTTTCATCCAAAACCGAACCACTATTAACTGAAACGAATCATTAATATTAATAAATATTTTTAATATAATATAATATTAAATACTCCTTTATCTCATATTTATTATCTACTTTTGATTATTAACGTATTTATTCTTTAATTTTGACTTTAAATATTTTTGTTTTTGATATATAATATTTGAGGCAGAATATTGTGTTTTAACCGTTTTTTCATTGTTATAAGTTTTATTAAGTAACTTATATTAAGGTCAAAGTTAAATAATAAATATTTTAAAAGTAAAAAATGGACAATACATATGGATAGATGGATTATAATGTATGTAATATATTGAGAATTGAAATTTTAAAGGGAAATTACTTGGAGTTGGATATGATAATTAATCTTCTATCAATATAGTTATATATACACAATCATTCATTTTTTTTATAACAATGGATTTATTTATTTTCAATTATTATAGAAAAATATTTTTATTTTTATGTCATTTTTGATCATTATGGTTAACCGATATTAACCGTTAACCATAACCATTAACAAACTAAAACCGCTATCCAAAACCAATATTAACCGTTAACCAACGATTATTAAAATACATTAACCAATTGTAATGGTTATGGTTCGGTTTTGATCAATAACTGAAACCGCTCTATACACACCCCTAATAAAAAGTCAATTGTTTAAATGAGGGTAGACTTTGTTAATACACAAAAACATGAAGGGTGTTGTTTAGAAAAATAAACTATATTTATAGTGGACGTGCACTAGTCTCTAATTATTTTCATGTTGCAAGAGGCTGAGTTTTTTAATCGACCTCTTCTCATCTTTCATAGAGAAAGAACTTTTGGGGCAGACAGACTGTGGAATAGTGTTCTAAAGTGACGGTTATCGGTTCAGGTATCATTTTATTCATCATTCTCGAAAAAGTAGAAACAATTAAAAGGTTTCTTTCGGTCACAATCAAGAGTTCTTCAATGTCAATGTCTTCTGAAATCTATGAGTTTGATGGATGTATCTTCAATGATCCATTTTCACCATTCAATGATTCATCAACCATTGACATCCTCCAAGCTTTCCAAGAACACAATTACAGCTATACCCCTTTACTACCATCATCACCACCATCACCACCTTTGACCACCCAAGAAAATCTTGACACCCCATTCGAGGAAATTGACCAAATTGCCCCCACCATCTTCTCTTCCTCCCCACCAAGCCACCAGCTTCAAAACCTCTCTCTTTACCAAATGGGTATTTCTGTAACTTCTTCAAACGAGGCTCTTGACTCTTGCCATTTGGATGTCAAAACAGAAGAAAGTCAACTACCCTTGTATGATAATTACTACTATGGTGGGTCTGACCATGCATTGAAGATGATGCAGAGGAGTTATAGCAGCAATTCTTTCCAACAACAGAAACCAAATGGTGTTCTTTATGAACCAAAAATTAACGGCTTGATTGAATCTCAACATCTTCAAGCCCAAACCCTGACCTCACCTGATCAAAACTTCTCATATTCCCATATGAGAAGGGTTTGCAGTACTGGTGATTTACAAGTTAGTCCTCTATTCATTAATTTACTTCGACATCCTTCTCCAATTTTGAGATGTTCCTTGAAAACTACACTTTAAACTTTATTCCTTTTAGGTCACAAGATTCTCATACGTATTTTTCTATCGAAGGGAATTTTAATAATTTACGTAATTATCAAATGGTGACTCACTAAAAGAATTCTTATATTACGTACATGTAATTTGTGAACAAGGATATAATATAAATAAATCATTGAATATTAAATTTTGTGACACTTATCACGTATATTCTTTCTAAGTTATAGGCTCGTCTATCAAAGATAAACATTCTAATATGCTTGAGATTCTAAACCACTATATGATAAAAAAAAAATGTCAAATAATTGACGTTGAATAATGCCAACTTAAATTTTATGTCTTTTGAAGCTCATTAATTTGAAGCTAACTTATTTGGTGCCAATAATGTTCGACCTTGTAAAAGTATAGATTTCTAGAGCTAATAAAGAGAGTGACATGTTTTCTTTTGTACTTATGTTATTAAATATGTTTTTGACATTCTTACCCTTCATTTTAGAGTCCAAAGATCAACCAAACAAGTCAAAGGCTGTCTTCTAGTCCATTGGCCACAGAAAGTTCATTCATGGAGGATGCAAATTTTAAGGTCGGGCGTTACAATGCAGAGGAAAGGAAAGAGAAGATCTTGAGGTATAGAGCAAAGAGGACACAACGGAATTTCAATAAGACAATTAAGGTAAATTGTGTATACAAGGGATAGTTTAGTTATTTCGTTAATAATCAAACATTTATATATATAGAATATTATTTTTGTTCAGACGAAGAAAATAAAATGTTTATTGGCTTATATTGAAAATAGTATGCATGCCGGAAGACCCTTGCGGACAACCGACCACGAATACGTGGTAGATTTGCACGCAATGACGAGCCTGGAGAGATTCAAAGGACTACAATTTTTCATCGATATGGAGATGAAGAGGAATTTTGGGTAATATATATATATATATATATATATATATATATATATATATATATATATATATATATATATATATATATATATATATATATATATATATATATATATATATATATATATATATATATATATATATATATATATATATATTACTTTTTCTCTTTTAACTTCACTAAAATCAAAGAACAGATAAAAAATAGTCAAAAAGTTTATAGTCATGGAGATACTATTAATGGGACTAATAGTGGTTTATTTAACTAATATTAACTTCATTTATAGTTAAAAATTTGCTTTTCTTCATGATATGGTTATAAATCGTAATAGTTGTATTTTACATGTCAAATTTGTAGATGGATGGATTTCATGAAGACGACGATGAAAGAATGATTGGTCGAGGACAATTTTTCAATACTTATTCATCCACTAGTCAGTTTCAACATCAAAGATTCAACTTTATTCATAATTGAATACAAATTTACTCCTCGTTATTCATCTTTTTATTTTGAAATTTGTACGATGGTTAAACTTAACCATTTAAAGTGATCAATATATGTAATAGGTTTTATTTAAGTTAATAAGCAAAAAATGATCACGCTCTTCGGTTTAGGGATAAACGCTTGCAGTTAGAATATGATGCAACTGTTTACTGTTGTATCATGTTATTTTGTTTCCGTGGTATTATACTTACTGATTTTCAATGTATAGCAGATAATAGTCTTACAGACAACAAAAATATAATACAACTATTTATCAATGACATTTTTCTTGATTGGTTGTTTTTTGAAAAAAAAAAATATAGCTTGTAAAGGTAACATTCTTATTGAGAACTTTTTCAAAGGCAACTTTTGTTTTTTAGTTGATACTTTGTAATTCGCTTGCTTTAAATCTTCCATAGCAACAATGACATCTCCAATAAATGCTAAATGCACGAGTGCACATGAGAGACTTGGTGTTCCTATATATTTATTTAGAGCATGTATCAAAGGGGTTTTAGCCCAGTGGTACGGAGTGTTGTCTTTCTTTCTAGAGGTTGATGTTTCAAGTCTTATATATATATATATATATATATATATATATATATATATATATATATATATATATATATATATAATTGAATGTGACCGACAATGCTAATTGTTATCCGTTTCTATATATTTATTTAAAGAACAAAACCAAGAAAAATAACATTAACGGAATCATGATCAATAACATTAATGGAATCATGATCAATGGCAACTGGAATACGAACCCAAATCAGATTAAAGAGGAGGCTTTCAAATTCTTTCAGAACAAATTCATAGAAAAGTGGTCTTCCAGACCAAAGTTCTACAAACCCTTGTGTAGGAATGTGGAAGCGAAAACGCCTTCAGATCAGATGGATTCACCTTCAAATTCATCAAATCCAACTGGCATATTCTTTTTGGAGATATAGCTCTTTTTTGTAAAATATTGTAACGTCCCAAAAGTAAGACCCGATTTTTTTTTCATTTTTAGATTAATTTAAACAACAACCCAAAACATTGTTATAAAACCAAGATTATCAAATGTGTCAATACATCATCAATATCAGAGTAAATCACAAAGATGCAGAAACGAGTGGTGTGTGCTCTGCAATCATCCCGAGCTCTTCCCTTTGGAACCAGAAGTACCCGAAATATAAATTGAAAACCGTAAGCACAAAGCTTACTGAGTTCCCCAAAATACCACATACCATACATAAATAAACACATAACGGGCCCCGACCAATGAATGTATAAGGCCTCGCCTATACTCGTATAATGGTCCCTGCCTATTGAGTATAATGGGTCCCGCCCAAACTCACATATCGGGCCCCGCCCCAACTTGCATAATGGGCCCCGCCCAATATACAAATCATATAAGCACATACACATACAAAAGTCATACAAACATCTAGTATCCTAGCATCACCGATCATGGGCCGACATTGGTGTCTTATACCCGTTAAACATGGTGAGGAAACTCACCTCACACTGCTGATTCTCCTAGAAAGAATCTCTAGCTGCTGGCCCGTTAAAATCCTCGTGCTATCAATCAAAAAATAATCATCCAATCAATTATTGGATCCCGAATCACACAAAGAATCTAAACTAGGGTAAAATACCTTTTTACCCTTTACCTATCTTGGCCCAAATTCCAAAATAATCACCTAAGGCCCAATCATGGCCCAATTTTCCAAATTGGGCCCAAATCCCTTTGTGGGCCTTTTTCAAGCGAATCAAAACAAGCATCAACCCAAAAAGCTGATCGCCAAACAAGGCCCTAAACATCTATGTCCAAACATAGCCCAAACCGAAAACCCAAGAGTCCGAAGCCCAACCTGCTGAGTACGCGGGGAGTACTCAGGACTTACATGCAACATACTCGCTTTAGGGCTTGTACGCTAAGTGTACCTGCCTGTACGCTCAGTGTACTCCCCCATTTGGCCAACTTCCATTTTCTAGTTCTTAATCCATTAAGACCTCAATCCAAACTCATATCTGACTTCCTTAAGATGGTTTATCACGTAATGTTGCAAACTTTACGTGCATGGATGGCTTAATGAGGCTCTTAGAGCTCAAAAGAGCTTAATAAATGAATTAATGCATGCATGAGATCATATACACCATAAAATTTTCACCTTTAAGCTTAAGGAACCATCCAAACATCTAGATCTATAATATTTAGCTTCTAAAACGGTATTAACTCATCAAGACCAACAAAAAGGGACTAAAATGGCCATAAACAAGTCCAAAAGAAAATCCATAAGAGAACTTGTCAAGATAAGATCTTTATACCTCAAATGACTTGTAAAAGGCGTGATAATTCTGGATCTCTAAGCTTCACACTAATCAATGAACCTTCAACCTTCTTCTATCCCTTCAAGATGAGCAAATAAGCACCAATTTTTCTTCTCAAGATCTCATAGACACAAAATGATGGCTAAGGGTCAAAATTTAGGCTTTAGGAGGTATGGAGGCTGGTAAAGAGGCAAACCCTAGGGACTTTAGGAGTTTATATAAGGTGCAACACCCTAAAATTAGGGATTCATTAAACTCATGTACATCTACCGTAACCTTTGTACGCCCAACATATGAGGCTCGTCTCCGTGATCAGACTTCCTCCTTAGTACACTAAGCATACCATGTGGTATGTCGCACGTACTAGATCCTTAGCTAGTACGCTAAGCGTACCCAATGGTACGCCCATGTGCTAATCCCAAGGACCAAATTGTAATAATTTAAATAAAAAAGAATAAAAGGAAACATACCTAAATCAGGTGTTACAAATATTTTGAACGCTTTGGAGGACTTGACCCATCATGTAGCTCCTTGTTTATATCCTTAATACCCAAAGTTAATAACCCGATCAGTTTCAGTGACTTTAGACTGATCAACTTGATTAGCTGCTTGTATAAACCATATCCAAAATCCTAGCCTCTCGACTCAAAAGGGTTATGGGAGATTGTATTGATTAAGTCCAGTCCGTGTACGTTGAAGGTAGGTATATGCTGGATGGCCCTATGATTATGAATGAAGTATGCTCATGGGCGAAAAAGGACAAAATGAAGGTACTACTATTCAAAGTTCATTTCGTCAAAGCATTCGACTAAGTGAACTAGGAATATTTAGAATTAAATCTCAACCAAATAGGATTTGGGGATAAATGGAGGATGTAGATCAAAGGGTTCATGAAATCTGCTACAGCCTCAGTGCTAGTCAATGAAGTCCCAACTAAAGATTTTACAATGGAAAGAGGCGTCCGACAAGGAGATCCTTTATCACCTTTTCTCTTCTTCATCGACATGGAGGAAATCAGTGTGGCACTAAAGACTGCATGTAATAAAGGAATCTTTAATGGCATGTAACTCCCTAATAATGGGCCATTAATTTCACATATACTGTATGCAGATGATGCATTATTTATCGGGAATGGTTAGAAAGGAACATCATGAATTTAGCCAGGATTTTGTGTTGGATCAGTGTCTAAGGCTATAACTATATTTGGTAAGTATTTGACCCGGTTATGCATGGTCCTTTTGGGTTGCCTTCACTATAGCAACTTGGCAGGATGATTTGTTAAGAGAGAAGAGATATTATTGTTAATATATTATGAGAATAATATATTAAAATAATAATATTGTTATTTGATTAATATAAGTCATATATTAATTAAGAATTAATTTGGTGACTTAAAGAGGTTAATTGAATGAAGGGGCATAAACTGTCAAGTGTGTGATAGTTGTGTTTTGGGCTATGTATCCTTATGGATATGAGGGTGGACGAAATTTATGGTATAGGAACCTTAAAATCGTCTAAGCCTAGTATCTAGGAGGATCTTGGATTGCTTAGGGCCTAAGTTATTCAATTAGGGTTTAAGGTGAAACCCTAGTGGCTCATAGTATAAATAGATCCCTAGGGTGAGGGAAATCGACACTCATGCAAGGCAAGGAACCCTAGGGCCGATTTCTCACCCTCCTCCTTCTCTCTTAATATCATCCTCTTGCTAGTTGGTGTTTGTAAGACATTAGAGGAGTGGCAATTGTGACTCTAAGCTCCAAGAAGAAGAAGAAGTATCAAGCAAGTAATACAAGGTATTGTTGTAGATCCAATTTCATATGATTAGATTCAATTGTTTACATTAGATCTAGTATTGTAAGTCTTGGATTCAATGCATGTTCAATTAGAGAAACCTAGATCCAAGCATTAGGGTTTGCATATGCCCATAGGAAAGTTCTTATGGCTCAAACCCATCAGTGGTATCAGAGCCTTGATTGATTTCTATTGAATTGATGCATTGATTAATTGCTTGTTGCTTGGAAAATTTGATTTTTGTGCTTCTGCCTGATGAACTCGGCGAGTTCTGCTGTGGAATCGGCGAGTAGCTACAACTCGGCAAGTCCATAGTGGGAACTCGACGAGTTCGAGCATCAGAAAGAGGTAGTTTTGGGATTTCTTGCTGTTTTACTTGAGGAAACTTGCCTTAACTGTTTTGGGTCATTAAAATCCGATTTTAACCATATCTATGAATATATTCTTGACCAAACAAAAGATAATTACCAATTAGTTGAATAGTAATTTCCTTATATGATAATAATTGATTATTTGAATTGAATTGGTGAATTGTCTTGCAAGTAATATTGAATAAGATCAAATTGAGATAATTTAATTCTTGATTTACATTATTTTCTATTTGATCCTTATGTTTTAAAAAGTTAAAAACTTGTCCTCAAGTTTTGAAATTTATGTTTTGTGATTAAAAGTTTAATTTGAGTAATTTAAATTTCAAACCCTAGAATTTTACAAGTTTAAAATTCAAGACTATAATAATATGTTATTACAAGCTTAATATATATATGTATGAGTTAAAATATGTTAGTCTTACCGTTAGTAGGCCTCATTCACGAAGCCAGTCTATAAGGTGGGTATAAGGTTACTGCCTATAAAATGGCGCTTAATGGGTGTACACTCACACCAACCGCTTGCTTGACTGGTGGAAGGTCGTTAGCCGAACGGGTAGGATAGAGCAAGCCTCTCCTCATTAATAAGTATAATGAAACAATATAAAGTAACTAAACGTGTTTTATAAAATTCCCAATCTTAGTTACTTTAGGAAAAGTGAATTGATGCAATCCCATGAAATTACACTTTGCACCCTTGTTAAGAAGTTAGTGGAGCGTGTGTGGTTAACCGTAACACTAATTGGTTCTAAGCAAAGGTGGCAAAGGGTGATTCATTTTTTGTCATAGTTCGGTGGAGCATGTGTGGTTTACCGGCACATCGAATAGGTTATTGTAACAATGAAGGCACCATGTAGATTTGCATGGTTATTCACACCCACTTTGTGATCCTCGGTATCCCAATCACAAACTAGAGGGGCATATCGAGATTTAAACATGCCATTGAAACGTTTTAATGAATCTCAAAGAAATATAGGAATTCTCAATACATTTAAAACTTAAAGCTTATGTTTTTCATGGTGAAGAATTAGTGAATCGTCATTCACTTACCTCCAAATTATTTGCATATTGGATTACGGTATCCCTTTTCTAATGTGTAGATAATGTTGTTGGGTCCTAGACCTAAATTTTCATTTGGGTGTTAATTAGGGACTTAATTCTAATCAACTGTGTTCCTTTTTATTTGTAGATGTCTAACGCTAATAATGCTGCTACTAGCTCATTCACGCTAATGAGCCTTTGTCAAAAAGTGACTTTCGATGGATCGAACTTTAGCGAATGGATAAGATACATTCGTACAAGTTACGAGGAAAAAGTGTATGTTCTCGATGAGAAGCTCGAGAAGATCAATCCAGAAACTGCTACTCCCGAAGAAATGGCTGTCTTTGAGACACATGAACGTGATGCAACGAAAGTCCATTGCATCATGATAGCCACAATGAACTCCGAATTCCAAAAGTCCTATGAGGACATGTATCCTTATGAGATGCATCTAGACTTGATGGAGAGATACCACCAAAGCGTGAGGCAAGAGTGCTATGAGATCATAACGAATACGATCACTGCTAAAATGGGAAGTGGAGAGTCACTAACCGTGCACTTGCGAAAGATGCAAACGTATGTCGATCGTCTTCGCAAGTTGAATGTCAACTTTGGGGAAGATTTGGCTATCGACATTGTTCTCCACTCCTTGCCCTCATGATACAACCAATTTAGGATGACCTACCACATAAACAAGGAAGAAGTCACCCTAAGCAAACTCCAAGGGCTCCTAAGGACTACTGAGAGGAACCTTAAGGACAAGTCTGTTGCACCATCTCCCAATCCGACCGCTACTCCTGTTTTGGCTATTGGGCAGGGAAGGGGCAAGAAGAGGAAGGCTTCTTCGAAGAACCACCGCAAGGGAAAGTCCCAAGATGGTTCCTCTTCTAGTGGGACCAAGGTTGATCCTGCTTAGCCCAACCCTAACCCAAAAGAGGCAGAGTGCCATCATTGCCACAAAATAGGGCATTGGAAGAGAAGCTGCCTGTAATATCTACAAGCCATCAAGGATGGAAAGATCAAGCCATCTTTCGCAGGTATTTACACAATTAAATCTAATGATTCATTTCATGCTATTTCTTGGGTTCTTGACACAGGGTGTGGTTACCACATTTGTTTTGATTTGCAGGGACTAGGAAGAAATAGGGATGTGGAGCTTGGAAGAATAAATCTAATCATGGGAAACAGAAGATCGTCGCCTGTGACCAAGATTGGAGTGTATTCTTTAGTGCTTAGTAATGGATTAAATTTAGATTTAAATAATTGTTGCTATTCGCCAGATATGGCAAGAAACATCATTTCTTTTCATGGTTTATTTAGACAAGGATTTAGATATTCGTTTAATAATGAGAATGGTTCGATTTATGCTTATATAAATGGTGTTTTATGTTTTGAAGCAATGCCTTGTAATGGAATTTATGAAACTGTTATGGTTGTAGATAACCTAGGAAATGATGTATTGTGTATGGATTCTTCCAATAGTATGGATAACACATCTTTGTGGCATTGTCGTCTTGGACATGTCAACAAAAAGCGCATAGCCCAAATCAAAAAGGATGGAGTGTTGGAGTCATTTGACCTTAGGGAAGATGACACGTATGAATCTTGTTTACTTGGAAAGATGACCAAGTCACCCTTCACTGGAACTTGTGAGAGGGGTGAGGGTTTATTGGATCTCATACATACCGATGTATGTGGGCCCTTTAGATCCACCACAAAGGATGGGAACCGCTTCTACGTGACTTTCACCGATGATTATAGTAGATATGCGTATATTTACTTAATCAAGCAAAAGTCAGAAACGTTTGAAAAGTTCAAAGAGTTCAAAAATGAAGTGGAGAATCAATTGGGCAGGAAAATCAAGATGCTTCGATCCGATCGAGGAGGAGACTACCTAAGTCTTGAATTCCACGACTATCTCAAGGAATGCAGAATAGTTTCGCAATTAACGCCACCTAGGACACCACAGTTGAATGGTGTGGCAGAAAGGCGTAATCGAACCCTGTTGGACATGGTTCTTTCTATGATGAGTCGTGCTTCACTACCTATCTCTTTCTGGGGGTATGCCTTAGAGACTGCCGCCCATATCCTTAACCGAGTCCCCATAAAGAAGGTTGCCAAAACACCTCACGAGATGTGGACGGTGAAAGCTCCCTCGTTGGCATATATCAAGGTTTGGGGCTATGAAGTTTTCATAAGACGAGAGACTCACGAAAAGCTTGAACCTCGTAGTGAGCGGTGTATTTTCATCGGCTACCCGCAGAGATCCTTTGGATATCACTTCTATAGACCGAGTGACAATGTTGTCTTCGTTGCGAGGAGAGGGGTTTTCCAAGAACGAGAACTCATATGCCAAGGAGACAGTGGGAGGCAAATCGACCTTGAAGAGATTCAAGAATCGAGCGATGAAGGAACCTCTACCGCTGGCGCTCAACCCGAGGAGGAAACTCCGGTTGAACCAATTGACGAGTCTTTACCTCTTAGACGTTCCGAAAGAGTTAGAGTTCAACCCCAGTTTTATGGTTTTCATATTACTACCAAAAGGGACACGTATATTAGTGATGGTACACTAATAAATCTTGATGAACCTAATAGCTATAAGGAAGCCATGGAAGGCCCAGAGTCTGCAAAATGGAAAGAGGCGATGGACAGCGAGATTCAGTCCATGTATGACAACCAAGTTTGGAATTTGGTTGACAATGTGCCCGGACGTAAGACGGTTGGGTGCAAATGGATCTTCAAGAAGAAGACCAACGTAGATGGGAATGTGCACACGTATAAAGCACGATTGGTGGTGAAGGGCTTTACTCAAACTCCCGGAGTTGACTATGATGAGACCTTCTCACCAGTTGCTAAGATAAAATCTATTAGGGTGATGCTAGCCATTGCTGCATTTCATGATTATGAGATATGGCAGATGGATGCCAAGACCGCTTTCCTTAATGGGAAGTTGGCTGAGGATGTTTACATGGCTCAGCCAGAGGGTTTTGTCGATCCGAAGAATCTCAATAGAGCGTGCAAGCTTGAGAAGTCCATTTATGGACTTAAACAAGCGTCTCGCAGATGGAATCTTTGCTTCGATGAGAAAGTCAAAGAGTTTGGATTTGTATGAAGTGAAGATGAATCATGTGTATATGTCAAGGCCAGTGGGAGTATAGTTAGCTTTCTCGTTCTGTATGTCGATGACATACTGCTCATGGGAAACGACTTCTCGACTTTACAGGAAGTCAAGTCTTGGCTCGGGAAGTATTTTGCTATGAAGGACCTCGGAGAGGCTTCCTATATTTTGGGAATAAGGATAGTGAGAAAAAGAAGTAAGAGACTAATAGGACTTAGTCAGAATACTTACTTGGATAAGGTACTAAAACGTTTTAGTATGGAGAACTCGAAGAAGGGAGAAGAACTGATATAGAGTAATGCCAAATTGAGTAAGACTCAAAGCCCGAGTACCGAAGCTGAGATAGCTGAGATGAGCCAAGTACCCTACGCTTCCGCAGTTGGCTCAATCATGTACGCTATGACTTGTACTCGTCCTGATGTGGCCTTTGCTTTGAGCATGGTCAGTAGATATCAAGGGAACCCTGGCATAGCTCATTGGATTGCGGTCAAGAATATACTTAAGTACCTTTGGAGGACCAAAGAATGGTTCTTAGTCCTCAGAGGGAGTGATGAATTAAAGGTGCGAGGGTATATTGACGCCAGCTTCCAGACCAACAGGGACAACTACCGTTCGCAGTTGGGCTGGGTCTTTACCCTTAATGGAGGAGCGGTGACTTGGAAAAGTTCCAAACAAGAAACCGTAGCTGATTCAACATGCGAATCAGAGTACATTGCAGCGAGCGAAGTGTCAAAGGAGGCGATGTGGTTGAAGAACTTCATTGGTGATCTTGGAGTTGTGCCTGCCATAAAGGAGCCTATGGAAATTTTCTGTGATAATGAGTGAGCGGTTGCCTTGACCAAGGAACCGAGGGATCATGGTAGATCTCGGCATATTGACAGAAAATATCACTTTATTAGACATCGAGTAGAAGAAGGACACCTCGTAGTAAAGAGGGTATCATCATAGGATAACCCAGCAGATCCGCTTACGAAGGGACTGAGTAGGGTTAAGCATTTGCAACACGCTATGAGCATTGGGATGAAAGATGATATTAGTTTAGATTAGATAGTTTGGAAACATGTAATAGATTAATGTAATTGACATTTGATGATTAAATAAAAGAGTATTATTTATGAGTAAAGCTACTGTCTTATGTTAATTGTTTAACTATTGTTTCACTTTGCATGTTTTTACTTCCTGAATAATTGAGTTATTAATAATAATTGAATTATTCGAATGGTCCACAATCGTTCATATGTTGGAAGTAGGTATGAATGAAGATTGTCATGAATTGGTGTGTAGATTGTCTAAAAGGGTATTAGACATAGCAAAGGTTTGCTACAACGTTCATGAGTGCTTATGAACAAGTTTTGAGCATTGGAATAAACCCGCACTTGCTGGAATCACTTTATGGAATGTGACACGAGTGATCGCAAGAAGATAATATCATATGGTGTTAAAACCAAGATATATGGTTTATTGTTTATTAATTGGTTGTGCATTGATAATGCGAAACCGCATCAGTAAATTGATGTTATAAAACGCATTGTTGTGTATAGTTGATTAGTAGACAGTAAATGCATATAAGTTGAAGTTTATCTGTTACTTTTATCCTAAGAGAATAAAAGCGATATCATGGCCGCTCGATGATTTGATTTGACTTATGTGGCGGGCCCGGTCAGGACTGAATTGATGTGTTCAATAAAGTTCTATGTCAAATAAATCTGAGATCGAGAAACAAATTGATGGACAATAAGTTCCATGAGATTGTCCGCATAATATCTAAACAGAGGACTGTACGATCCCTTATCTAAAGGATAGGAGACTGATAAGATCAGAGTTGACAGCGTCTTTGAAAGCTAAGATTGCTAATCGGTTTGTGTTTGCATATATATAGTTACTAGACTTATCCTAGTGGGAGACTGTTGGATTAGTGTCTAAGGCTATAAATATATTTGGTAAGTACTTGACCTGGTTATGCATGATCCTTTTGGGTTGCCTTCACTATAGCAACTTGACATGATGATTTGTTAAGAGAGAAGAGATATTATTGTTAATATATTATGAGAATAATATATTAAAAGAATAATATTGTTATTTGATTAATATACGTCATATATTAATAAAGAATTAATTTGGTGACTTAAAGAGGTTAATTGAATAAAGGGGCATAAACTGTCAAATGTGTGATAGTTGTGTTTTGGGCTGTGTATCCTTATGGATACGAGGGTGGACGAAATTTTGGGTTTGGGAACCTTAAAATCATCTAAGCCTATTATCTAGGAGGATCTTGGATTGACTAGGGCCTAAGTTATTCAATTAGGGTTTAAGGTGAAACCCTAGTGGCTCATAGTATAAATAGATCCCTAGGGTGAGGGAAATCGGCACTCATGCAAGGCAAGGAACCCTAGGGCCGATTTCTCACCCTCCTCCCTCTCTCTCAATATCATCCTCTTGCTAGTTGGTGTTTGTAAGCCATTAGAGAAGTGACAATTGTGACTCTAAGCTCCAAGAAGAAGAAGTATCAAGCAAGTAATCCAAGGTATTGTTCTAGATCCAATTTCATATGATTAGATTCAATTGTTTACATTAGATCTAGTATTTTAAGTCTTGGATTCAATACATGTTCAATTAGAGAAACCTAGATCCAAGCATTAGGGTTTGCATGTGCCCATAGGAAAGCTCTTATGGCTCAAACCCATCATTTTGCACTATTTTCATATTTCATCGGGACTCAAAGTAAACTTTAACAAGTCCAAAGTCTTCAGAATAGGCTACATTGGAAGAAATTTCATGTCGAGCCAGATCCATTGGGTGTTAACCTTTTTGCCTCCCTTTCACCTACCCGGGGGTAACTGTGAGAGCAAACATGAACTTGAAGAAGAATTGGAAACCCATCATAGATAAATTCATTGCGAAACTTACATCTTGGAAGTCGAAAACATTATCGTTTGGAGGAAGAGTTACTCTTATCACGATTGTTCTTGGTAATCTTCCCAATTATTTTCCTTCTCTATTCATTGCACTTTCCTAGGTAATAGAACAATTGGAAAGAATTAGAAGACACCATCTTTGGGGGGGGGGGGGGGGGGGGGAGGGATCTGATGGCATCTCAAAGATTAACTGGATCTCATTGGATAAAATCACAGATACTGAAGATGACAGAGGAATTAGGGTAGGGTCGATCAAAGCACTCAACATCGCCTTAAATGTTAAGTGGTGGTGGCGGTTATGGTATGGTCCATCTTTACTATGGAGTCGGGTCATTACTTTTATTCATAACCTTCGTTCTAATCCAATGCATTACTATGAATCATATCACTGGTCTTTGGAAAAACATTATTGGAGTAAAAAATGAGTTGTTGAAACTTCGAATACCCGTGTTCGATGTCCTTGAGAAAAAGGTAGTGTAGAAAATGCAGGCTAGAAATGTAATATATCTTCTGATGGGATATTCTTGGTTCATAAACCGAGAAAGATAATTGAATAATATATTCCTGTAAACTCGGAAAAAACTGTAACGCCCGCGTTTCTAGGCTAGGCATTTTCGTTGATGTAATAGTATAGGTTAACCCTTGTAACTCTTTTGAAGTATTAATGATGAGATATTTGAGTATTATGTGAATGATGTGAATTATGTGTTTATTTACTTAATTATTATAATTTAATGAATTAAGAATAAATTAAGCGTCAAAATTAAAGTATGAGATAAGCCCGATATCTTTGCATAAAGTTGTAGTGGCCGAAACGAGGTTTCCGAATATATATAGAACGCCCAAATCTGACTTCGTATGAGGAAGTTATGAATTTCTGAAGTTTCGACTTAGCGGTATGCAGTCCGAAAAACTCGATTTGAGATCGAGCGGTTTATAGCCGAAACAATCTAAATGAGAATCGAAGATCTTGTTGTTAGTAGCGAAACGATGAAAAGTTAGGCGAAAACGGACGTCGGACGAAGAAGTTATGAATTTATAACGAAGATTTCCTGTCCGGGCCTACTAAAAATAATTAATAAAAAAATAAAGTCAAAATTAGCCGACGGAGTCTAAATGAAAGTTGTAGAGCATAGTCTCACCTACGCGTGGATATAAAGAACGTCAAAAACAGAGTTCGTATGACGAAGATATGAATTTTTAAAGTTTATTAAATAATTAATATTTAAATTTATTTATTATGTCCGATATTATCCGAAGAGGAGTCACCGGACTTATCCGAAGTACGGCCAGCGTACTGGCGTACGCCCAGCGGACAGCGAAGCATGACACGCCTCGCACTCGAGTTCTTCGGATGACACATGCAGTGACGATTTCGGAGGCGTATGCCCCGCGTAAGGCTGTACACCCAGCGTACTGCGAGGCCTCAGCCTCCTATAAATAGGATGCGAGGGTTCCAGGCATTCTTGCTCATTTCTTCTCTTTTTCGTGCCGAAGCTCTGCGTGTAAACCCCCGAAGCCATCCCGACACCCCGGATCTCATATCCAAGTTAAGAAGGAAGTTTTACGCTCCCGAGATCCCGAGAAGTGCGATTCCCAAGCCGAAGCTCTGCCCGCGAGGAGTTCGATTTTTGTGGAGATCTTCCAGATCCGCCGAAGAATACTACTTCTACAAGCTGTAGTGCTGTCTGATCATCTTCTGATCAAGTGAGTGTGTAGTTATTTTCTTCTAACGCATAATTATGAAGTATTTTATATAAAATATGTGTTATGTGTATATTTTGTTGTTATATGTGTAAATGTATATTCACTTTCTTCTATCTCGTAGATCTGATTTATTCTTTATGAAATACGTGTTATGTGGGTGTGCCTCATCTGTTATGTGGAATATGTATTGAATGAGAATGCTATATAGGTTTTAAACTATGTATAAAAATATATATTTTTATCTACTAATATGTTGGGTAGAACATGGGTAGATAGTTGACGTGTGATAAACAGATGAGAGGCCTCGATGTTGTTTTTGATTCAGTCATCTAGCGGAGTTTAGATGATGACCACAGACTTTTCTAGACAGTCCTGTGGAATGCTAGCAGGCTCGCCACCTGTAGTTGTTAATGAACTTGGGTGTTCATTCGCTGTACTCCATCCCCATCATGGTTGCCTTATTTGACTTATATTGCTGAGGAACCCCCGAAGCATGTGTTGTCGCCCCGATGAAATATTCTTAGACTAGGTCCCTTATGTTAGTTGTCTTAGGGACGTAAAGTGAGAATAACGAGAATGGGTAATTGGGGTTTTGTTGGTTGGTGGAAATTAAATATAATTATTTATACTGGGTTGAAAACCCTATATGCTCACCAGTCTCCCAAGCCTGACCCACTTAGTTTATTTGTATTACAGGTAGTGGCGCAAGGGCATAGGTTGGAGGAACCATCAAGTTATTTTGTTTACAAGTCTGTATATGTATATATATTTGTTGAATGACTTGTAATGTTATCGTTTATGCTTTATGGTCTGTATCGGAACATGACATCCCGAGTTTTGATTATATAATGAAAATACATTTCTTTTTGAAATGCTTTGGTAAATATTATTTTATCATATTTTGTTTTTGGGAACAAAATCCGCAACTCTTTCAAATCAAAAGGATTTACTCTGAAAATGTTTAAAAAGCATAAATGAAACTGGTCTTTTCTGGCCGAGATTTTGGGGATGTCACAGTTGGTATCAGAGCATTAGTTTAAGCGAACTAGGAATTTGTAGGATTTCTAGACTTAAACTTAGAATGCTAAGTGAAATTTTGAGATGTGTGTCTGTTATATTTTAGACACAAGCACTAGTTTATTTTAGGAAAATTGCCTAAAATGCTTTTATGTGCTAAATGTTATATGTTGCCATATATGATATTATTTGTTCGGATCTATGGTCTGTTGCCGACCGGATCTGGAAACCTTATGTGTGTAGGATTCTAAGCGTACGTCTACGGTATTAGAACTAGAATGTAAACGTTTCGGAGTGATAAGGATGATTTGAATATCTATCATGATTGAGGATCTAATTTTCACCTTATTCGGTGTGTAGATCAAAATGGTGAGAACAAGAAGTGGAGTTGGAAATGCTGATGAAAACAGGAATCAACCACCAGTGATTGAACAAATACCTATCGTAGCAGCAGCACCTGAGCCAATAACCATGGCTGGTGTGCAAATGATGATTCAAACAATGTTGGATCGTCAAATGGAGGAGACTAGGCGGTTGCTTCAATAGAATCGTGAAGAACTGTCAATTTGTGTGGAAGAGACCGAATTAAATGAAGGGCACTCGGAAGGTGGAAACTTCAGTGGGTCTGTTGGTCAAGCCAACCCACCGATAGTTAGGCAAAACAATCAGGATGGAAGAAATGATGGAATGGGATACAAGTACAAGGAATTTCTAACTTGCAAACCATCGACCTTCAATGGAAAGGAGGATCCGATTGGAGTTATGGATTGGATCTCAGAAATGGAGTTAGCCTTCATGACTTGTGGCTGCGGAGGCAAGTTACAGACTATCTATGTAGTGCGTCAGTTCCGAGGTGGAGTCGTTCGATGGTGGAACACTCTAGGAAAGACTTTAAGCCCTAATGAGCCACTGCAATTGTCATGGGCAGAGTTCTTGGCACAGTTCAAGCGCAAGTTCTGCTCGGCTCAAAATCTGTTGGAATTAGAGAACAAGTTTCTGACATTGACGAAAGGCAGCATGTCAGTTGATGAATACACTAATAACTTTACCGATAAGATGGAGTTTGCTTTGCGCATCATGCCAGATGAGTTGACAAAGGTTGACCGATACACAAAAGGACTCCCATGGGAGTACGAGGTGCTGGTACGTCAGGCACATACTCTAGAGGCAGCTATCTGGGCTGCCATGTTTGTTGAGAACATGATTAAGGGGAGATCCACCGACAAGGTTGAGGTTAGTGAGAAGAGAAAGTTTGAGTGAACATCTGGTTCTGGTAAGAAAAGCAAATTTTCGAAATCTGATTCGAAAAAGTTTGGTGGAGGAAAAAGGAGGCGAAGCGAAGTGGTGTGATAAGTGTAAGAAAAAGCACTTTGGAAAATGTAGTGAGGATGTAACCTGCTACAAGTGCAGAAAAATTGGGCATTTTGCCAATGAGTGTCCGAACAACAAAAGGATGTGTTTTGGTTGTAATGAAGAGGGGCACATTTTGAAAGACTGTCCGAAGAAGAAGGAGGTAGCTAAGCCCAACATTCCACCAAAGCCGAAGGCGAGATCTTTCTAGATGACACTTGAGGCTGCGAAAGATGAAGCTGATGTCGCTTTAGGTACCTTTCTCGTAATCGAATTACCTGCTCAAATTTTGTTTGATTCTGGAGCCAACTACTCCTTTATTTCGCATGAGTTTGGTAGAAAACTAGCTTTGCCTATTGATAGACTAGATGATGCTTTAGTAGTCGAAGTTGCTAGTGGCAAGTTTGTACCTGTTAGCCATCGTATGAAAAACATCTTAATCGACCTTAATGGGAATAAGTTTCATGAGGAATTATTGCCTATCGAACTTAATGGTTTCGACATCGTTCTGGGAATGGATTGGCTTAGCGCCAATGATGCCGAAATTTTATGCAAGAAGAAGATAGTTAAAATAAACCCGCCAGGGAAAGATTCGTTTATGGTGTATGGGGACAAACGCAAAGTAAATTCTGGAATCATTTCTCTAATGAAAGCCAGAAAGTGTTTGACCAAGGGATGTACATCATATTTAGCATTCGTGATTGATGCTAAGAAGGAAAAGAAGGTGATGCAAAGTATTCCAGTGGTGTGTGATTATCCGGAAGTATTTCCCAAAGATCTTCCTGGATTACCGCCTGATCGACAAGTGGAATCCCGTATTGACTTGTTACCAGGAACCACGCCAATTGCAAAAGCACCGTACCGATTAGCACCGACGGAGATGAAGGAGATGATGATGCAACTTAAGGAGTTATTGGACAAAGGTTTCATTAGACCTAGTTCATCACCGTGGGGAGCTCCGGTGTTATTCGTGAAGAAGAAAGATGGAAGTATGAGAATGTGCTTCGATTACAGAGAGCTGAATAAGGCAACAATAAAGAATAGATACCCGTTGCCGAGGATTGATGACTTATTTGATCAATTGCAAGGTTCGAGCTATTTCTCGAAGATCGATCTAAGGTCAAGATATCATCAGCTAAAAGTAAGAGAGCAAGATATCGAGAAGACTACATTTAGAACTAGATATGGACACTACGAGTTCTTGGTTATGTCGTTTGGACTAACCAATACTCCAGCAGCGTTCATGGATTTGATGAATAGGGTTTGTAATCCGTTCCTTGATAAATCTGTGATAGTGTTCATAGATGACATTCTGATTTACTCGAAAAGCCAAGAGGAGCATGGCAGACACTTGCGAGAAGTGTTAGAAGTCTTGAAGAAGGAGAAGTTGTATGAAAAGTTCTCCAAATGTGATTTTTGGATTCGTGAAGTCCAATTATTGGGTCACGTGGTCAACCAGGAAGGGATAATGGTTGATCTAGCAAAGATTGAAGCTGTAATGAAGTGGGAACAACCGAAAAGTCCTACGGAGATCCGAAGCTTTTTAGGATTAGCCGGATATTACCGAAGGTTTATCCAAGGCTTTTCTTCGATCGCTAGTCCATTAACAACTTTGACCCACAAAAGAGCTACTTATGCTTGGAGTGATAAGCATAAAGAAGCATTCGAGAAGCTAAAGAAGAGGCTATGTGAGGCACCAATACTTTCTCTACCCGATGGAGTTGAAGACTTCGTTGTTTATAGCGATGCGTCTGGGGTTGGATTGGGTTGTGTTTTGACCCAAAGAGAAAAGGTGATAGCATATGCGTCTCGACAACTGAAGGAGCATGAAAAGAATTAGCCGACTCATGATTTGGAGTTGGCAGCGGTAGTTATGGAGGCATTACCTCTATGGCACGAAGTGCAAACTTTTCACTGATCATAAGAGTCTTAAATATCTCTTTAGTCAGAAAGAATTGAATATGAGGCAACGACGCTGGCTAGAATTACTTAAGGACTATGACTGTGAGATACTTTACCACCCCGGTAAAGCTAATGTTGTTGCTGATGCTCTCAGTCGGAAAGTCAATCTTGAAGGAAAAAGGCCAAGAGCGTTGAGAATAAAAGTTGTCTCGACAATTGTGGAAAGTATAAAGAAAACTCAAGAGGAAGCTTCTGAGAAGAATGACCGAAAGGAGGAACGTTTGGGCAAAACGTTGGTGTTTGGTACAAACGGTCATGGACTGAAGGTATTCCAAGATCGTATTTGGGTAACTAAGTCAGGAGGAATAAGAGATCTTCTAATGGAAGAAGCTCACAAAACCATGTACTCAATTCATCCTGGTAGCACTAAAATGTATAGGGACCTGAAACCCTACTACTGGTGGCCGACGATGAAGCTTGATGTTGCAAAGTATGTGGCCGAGTGTGTGACTTGTGCAAGAGTTAAGACACAACATCAGAAACCATATGGGAGTTTAGAACCTTTACCTGTGCCTATGGGTAAATGGGAAGACATTGCGATGGATTTTGTCACTAAACTACCCAGAACAAAAATGTGGTCACGACATGATTTGAGTGGTCGTTGATCGATTCACTAAGAGTGCGCATTTTATAGAAGCCAATGAGAAATGGTCTATGGAAAAGCTTGCGAATTCTTATGTAAAGGAAATTGTGATGCTTCACGGTGTTCCGTTAACGATTGTATCAGATCGTGACACCCGTTTCACCTCAAGGTTTTGGAAAAGTCTACAAGAGGAAATGGGTACCAAGTTATGTTTAAGTACAACTTACCATCCACAGACTGATGGTCAGAGTGAAAGAACGATACAAACACTTGAAGATATGCTGAGAGCATGTACCCTGGAATTCCTAGGTAACTGGGATGAACATTTACCTTTGGTAGAATTTTCCTACAATAATAGTTTCCACTCGAGCATAAAGATGGCACCTTATCATGCTTTGTACGGACAAAAGTGTCGTATGCCGTCTTGTTGGCTTGAGGCTAGCGAAAAGCAGTTTATGGGACCCGAGATGGTCCATCAGACTTCTGAGAAGTTGAAAGTGATCAGGGAAAGAATGTTAGCAGCTTAGGATCGTCAAAAGAGCTATGCTGACAAGAAGCGAAGGCCGATGACTTTTGAAGTTGGAGATTCGATTTTGCTTAAAGTCTCGCCGTGGAAGGGACTTATAAGATTTAGTAAAATAGGAAAGTTAAGTCCAAGGTTTATTGGACCGTTTAAAGTTCTTCAGAGGATTGGAAACCAAGCTTACAAGCTCGAATTACCCGAAGAACTGAATGGAATTCATAACACTTTTCATGTGTGCTATTTGAGGAAGTTCACGGGAGAAGTTCCTGACATAATTCCAATTTCTGAATTGAGAATTGATGAAAACAAGAGGTTAATTGAAGAACTGGAGGCAATTGTTGACCGAAAGACTAAGAAGCTTCGACGCAAGATGGTCGAATTAGTGCTTGTTCGTTGGAAACATTCGAATGGGCCAAATCTCACCTGGGAAACGGAGAGTGACATGTTGAGTCGCTATCCGCATTTGTTTGTTGATGTGTGATTCCGGGGACGAAATCATCCTAAGGGGGAGAGAATTGTAACGCCCGCGTTTCTAGGCTAGGCATTTTCGTTGATGTAATAGTATAGGTTAACCCTTGTAACTCTTTTGAAGTATTAATGATGAGATATTTGAGTATTATGTGAATGATGTGAATTATGTGTTTATTTACTTAATTATTATAATTTAATGAATTAAGAATAAATTAAGCGTCAAAATTAAAGTATGAAATAAGCCCGATATCTTTGCATAAAGTTGTAGTGGCCGAAACGAGGTTTCCGAATATATATAGAACGCCCAAATCTGACTTCGTATGAGAAAGTTATGAATTTCTGAAGTTTCGACTTAGCGGTATGCAGTCCGAAAAACTCGATTTGAGATCGAGCGGTGTATAGCCGAAACAATCTAAATGAGAATCGAAGATCTTGTTGTTAGTAGCGAAACGATGAAAAGTTAGGCGAGAACGGACGTCGGACGAAGAAGTTATGAATTTATAACGAAGATTTCCTGTCCGGGCCTACTAAAAATAATTAATAAAAAAATAAAGTCAAAATTAGCCAACGGAGTCTAAACGAAAGTTGTAGAGCATAGTCTCACCTACGCGTGGATATAAAGAACATAAAAAACGGAGTTCGTATGATGAAGATATGAATTTTTAAAGTTTATTAAATAATTAATATTTAAATTTATTTATTATGTCCGATATTATTCGAAGAGGAGTCACCGGACTTATCCGAAGTACAGCCAGCGTACTGGCGTACGCCCAACGGATAGCGAAGCATGACACGCCTCGCACTCGAGTTCTTCGGATGACACATGCAGTGACGATTTCGGAGGCGTACGCCCCGCCTAAGGCTGTACACCCAGCGTACTGCGAGACCTCAGCCTCCTATAAATAGGATGCGAGGGTTCCGGGCATTCTTGCTCATTTCTTCTCTTTTTCGTTCCGAAGCTCTGCGTGTAAACCCCCGAAGCCATCCCGACACCCCGGATCTCATATCCAAGTTAAGAAGGAAGTTTTACGCTCCTGAGATCCCGAGAAGTGCGATTCCCGAGCCGAAGCTCTGCCCGCGAGGAGTTCGATTTTTGTGGAGATCTTCTAGATCTGCCGAAGAATACTACTTCTACAAGCTGTAGTGCTGTTTGATCATCTTCTGATCAAGTGAGTGTGTAGTTACTTTCTTCTAACGCATAATTATGAAGTATTTTATATAAAATATGTGTTATGTGTATATTTTGTTGTTATATGTGTGAATGTATATTCACTTTCTTCTATCTCATAGATCTGATTTATTCTTTATGAAATACGTGTTATGTGGGTGTGCCTCATCTGTTATGTGGAATATGTATTGAATGAGATTGCTATATAGGTTTTGAACATGGGTAGATAGTTGACGTGTGATAAACAGATGAGAGGCATCGATGTTGTTTTTGATTCAGTCATCTAGCGGAGTTTAGATGATGACCATAGACTTTTCTAGACAGTCCTGTGGAACGCTAGCAGGCTCGCCACCTGTAGTTGTTAATGAACTTGGGTGTTCATTCGCTGTACGCCATCCCCTTCATGGTTGCCTTATTTGACTTATATTGCTGAGGAACCCCCGAAGCATGTGTTGTCGCCCCGATGAAATATTCTTAGACTAGGTCCCTTATGTTAGTTGTCTTAGGGACGTAAAGTGAGAATAACGGGAATGGGTAATTGGGTTATTGTTGGTTGGTGGAAATTAAATATAATTATTTATACTGGGTTGAAAACCCTATATGCTCACCAGGCTCCCAAGCCTGACCCACTCAGTTTATTTGTATTACAGGTAGTGGCGCAAGGGCATAGGATGGACGAACCATCAAGTTATTTTGTTTACAAGTCTTTATATGTATATTTTTGTTGAATGACTTGTAATGTTATCGTTTATGCTTTATGGTCTGTATCGGAACATGACATCCCGAGTTTTGATTATATAATGAAAATACATTTCTTTTTTAAATGCTTTGGTAAATATTATTTTATCATATTTTGTTTTTGGGAACAAAATCCGCAACTCTTTCAAATCAAAAGGATTTACTCTGAAAATGTTTAAAAAGCATAAATGAAACCGGTCTTTTTTGGCCTAGATTTTGGGGATGTCACAAAAACTGAATGGGAAAAGGAAGCTCTAAACCAAATTTTATGTTTTATTTGGAGAGCTAGAATGGGAAGAATCCCATTTGCAATAGCATCAAAAAAGGGGTATGCAACTAGTATCTATTACTTACGGATATTGTAAACACGATGAGGAATGTGGAGACCATATATTAGTTAAATGTTATTTTGTGAAGATCATGATGGAATAGATTTTCAAGTATTGTGGCATAAATGCAACTTGTTTCAATAACGTGGTGAAAGTCCTAGATTTCGCAGCAGGTTGGGGGGGGGGGGGGGGGACTGCCCAAAAAACAGAAGACTTTTTCTAGTCATCTGATATGTTGCTATGTGGTATATTTGGAAGGCTAGAAATGATAGAATATTTCAAAACTACCGAATATCACCTTCTAAGGTAGCATGCATGGTAAAATCAATGGTGTTCATATGGATCAAGTACAGAAGAAAGACATGAGGGAATGTGAATTTGAATAAATGGTGTATTGATCCTTTTCTCTGTATTTGAACTTTTGGTGATGTCCATGTACTTTGTTATGCTCCTCTTTTAGCTTCTAGCTAGATTGGAGCTTTTTTTTAAATATATTTTTTCGGTTCCAAAAATATATATTTATTTAAAGCATTTATAGTGGAGAGTTTAATAAGCAAGTTGAATGAGATGGTAAATTTAGTTGTTATTAAATATATGGAACTCTATAATAAAAAAATTAAATATCCACCTATATTTTATTCCTAATTTTCTTCCTATTCATATAAAATAATGACATGTGGACTCCAGTAATTATCTTTCTTAATTAATTCCTCTGATTTTGACACTTTTCTTCATTTAGCGAGTATGAAAATTAGTAGAAAAAAGTATAAGGATATTTGATTTCTCTTTTGAAATACCACATTAACATTTAATGGATTTAGAGTTCAATGTCCATTGAATCGTTCAATGGAGAAATTGAAGTTTTCTAATACATATATAATTGTTTAAATATGTTTCATGGAACTTTGTTGAGTTCAACACATTGTAGGAACATTTGATACTATTGTATGAAATATACTATGATGATGTTATACACTAATGGAATCTATAGAGTTTAATATTGTAACGTACAATTTTTAAAACCAAAACTTTCATTTTTAAATTAGTATAAACACCCATTTCATAAAAGTTATAATCAAGAAAAAACAATTTGTTCATAAACCATAATCCAAAATCAAAGTTAAAAAGAAAAGCATCACGAAATGTCAAATCATAAATAACAGTAACAACCTATTTCAGCTAACGACCTACTTCAACCAATGACTTATTTCAGCCAACGGCCTATTTCAGCCAACAAAGCATGCAAACATACAAGGAATGAGCAAGACCCTACTAGTCTAGCATGTAGTCATTACATAACCACTATGACATAGGTAATATTGTAAGAAAACTCACTTGAACAAAACAATAAAAGCTCAACAACAACCTTTGCAACTGAAACAACTAACAAAACCCGCCTAATATAAAAAATTCAATGGTAACCACACCTTATAATGATTCCTTATGGATCCTCTACACATAATCCCTCATAGATTACAATGATCCTTTACGGATCCTCTACATATAATCCCTCACGGATTATAATGATCCCTTACAGATCCTCTACAGATAATCCCTTTGCGGATTACAATGATCCATTACGGATCCTATACATATAATCGCTCATGTATTAAAATAATCCCTTATGGATCCATTACATATAATCTCTCGTGGATTACAATCATCCCTTATGGATCCCCTACATATACTCCCTCGCAGATTATAATGATCCCTTATAGATCCTTTACTTATTATCCCTCGCGGACTACAATGATGTCTTGCGAATCCACTACTTTTAATCCCACATGGATTGATTTAATTGGCTAGCTTTTACTTTCACTTTCTACTCCTTTACTCAATGTATTTTCTCTCTCTTTATTTCCATCTCTTCTTATTCTATCTAGATCTCTATCTCTTCTAATTATCTCTCTATCACTAACTCTTCGTATTCTCTCTATCTTTGTCTCTTCTCATTTTCTCTCTATCTCTAACTCCTCTAATTCTCGTTTTCTCTATATCTTCTTGTTATTTCTCCATTTCCAACTGTTCTCATTCTCTCTATATCTATTTTTTCATATTCTCTTTATCTCTAATCCGTCTCCTTCTCTAATCTTCTCTAAGTGTGCACCTTCTCTTTATCTCTATCTCGTTCATTTCTTTATATCTCTAACTCTTCTACTTCTCTCTGTCTCTAAATCTTCACATTCTCTCTATCTCTATCTATTCCCATACTTTCTATCTCTAATTCTTCTCATTCTCCATGTCTCTAACTTTTCATATAGTTTTCCATACTATTTGGCACATAAACATTCTATCATATCGTTTCATTTAGAAATCTTCTACTATCAATCAAGCCCTTAATCCACTAAGTACTTAAACAAAACATTCATTTAATAACTTATAGGTATTTAACACAATACCACTAACATCTAACAATGCATTCATACTCTTACATTAGATCACAATTCATATAATCATAATATATCTTCATCTAATAACCTGAAGGTATTTAACATAATACCACTAAGATATAACCATTTACACATACTAATTTAAAAGATTATAACGCATATAATCATACTCTAATGGCAATTATAACTCACCTGATAGTTTTGAAAACTAACAACCGTCAATCCCATATCTCCAGTTGATGCATTTGATCTATCTTCTTTGCCAAAGCCTATTCAAACAACATATCAATTTCCTTAAACCTTGTCTTAGGCCATTAAGAGCTAAATTACTATCTATATCAATAATGATCACTTATTTGATCATAATCTAACATCTCACTTTCTATCTCAAAATATTATACTTCAATAATAAAGCTTTTGGACTAATTAATTCATTCAGCTCTAACCTTAATTTCATCGTTTCATCTCATTTCACTTGTTAGGGTTTGAAACCCTAACTATCTATAAATGGATTTCACCATAGAAATCACATACAAAGCTTGCATAAAGCTTCTAAGCACTCCCAATAGCATCATAATCAAGTTAATTTTTTGCTATTTCAAGTTTTAAACTCGGATTGAACATTTACCCTAAAAGCCTAAAAGTTCAATCGGGAAGAAAACGATACCTTTACGTGTTTCTAGAGAATACAACTTGTTTCCCATGGTACTAGCCTTATCAATGGTTGTCATTGCACATCTATTATCATATCTATTCTTATGCAAGCAAAGTGCATACATGAAAATATTATTCAACTTTTTTCCCAATTTATACAACCATAAACATATACTTTTAAATACATTAAAGTGAACCTTTAGCAATCCAAGCCAAACCAGAACCAAAGTCCAGTGCTATCAAAGATGTGAAGAGTTCCAAAGTCAGTCTTCTTCGGAGATGAAGAAATTTCCAAGACATTCGAAGTTTTTGATGTAATAGAGTATGTACAAGCATTAAATGCTCCTTGTCGTTTTTATTGATTGAATTGTTCATAGGAAAAAATCGAGTAAATCACGTGTGTCATCTTTTCTGACTTGTCAGATTTACATTCTCTATGTAAGTCTTGTATTTTGTCTTATTGGCTCTCCTTTACTATTTAAGGAGATGATTTGTCATGCATTGTAACCTTGAAGTAGCAATATTCTCTTCACATCAAATATTCAATATCTTGCAAGTTAAATCTCTTTTACCAAAATTCTTCTTGTTCTTAAGTTATCTTTACTTTTCTCATACTCACTTTACTTTACTTAACTATTTTGTTGAATAGTTTGTTAATCTTCATATTTCAAGACAAGACTGGTTTAGCAGACTTGACTAGACCAAAATATTAGCAACACACATTGATCTTAAATTAATTCAAGGTTTGAGTTTTCAAATCTTATCCACTCACTAAGTCTTGTGCTTTCAGTTGATATCAGAGCTTGAGTGGTTGTCCTTTGAATCCATAAGTACATATTAAAGTTGATATGAGATTACCTTGGTATCTCAATCATTTCAATGTTGAGGATAAAAGTTCTTCTATATACCAATTCTACTCCAATACTTTAACTTCAACGGCTGCTCCTAATCACACTCAACAAATGTATTCAATGCAAATAGAAAATAACATGGGTTACCCTTCTTGTGTCCGATTGCTAGTTGTTGAAGAGTATGATCGTTGGAAAGTTAGGATGGAAAGATTTTACTTGGTAAGGAAAAAGGTGAAGAAATATGGAGATCTGTGAAAGAGGGTCCTCATGTTCCAGTGAGACAAATAGTGAAAGATGTTGCTGCTACTCTCATGGGCCAAGAAGAACAACGTCCAACACCTCTTACTGCTTCATACCTCGAGAATCTTCATGCTGAATATATTTCATTTTTAGAGATGGTGTTTGGTGTTCATTCATCTCTCTTTGAGCACATTAAGTTGTGCAAATATGAAGGATAAGCATTTGACTTCAATTGTCAATGATTTTGATACCTTCACCACAACTCTCGGTGAGTCCATAGCTTCTGCTTCAAATAGGTACATAATTATTGTGAACAATATGACTGCACATGGTATAGTCAAAACTCCTCTTGAGTACAATCTGAAGTTCATCAGTAGCCTCAGAAAAGGCTGGGGGAAAGTCAAGTCATGTCTTCATAGTAAAGGATCTCTGAAGAAACTGAAGCTTTATTAACTATTTGACAAACTACAAGGCCACAAATTTAACGTTGCTTAGACGTTAAGAGAATTGGCAGTAGGTCCTCTTGCCTTGGTTAGTAGTGTTAACCCACTAATTCCGAGCCTATCCATGTCAGATCCTTCCGGAACTATCCCAGTTATTTCTCCTGTTCAACTAACAATTCCTACCCCATCTACTCCACCTATTCCGAACCATTCTTTTGAAGAAAATATTGATCTCGATCCAGCTGAGTCTGAACTTCGTTTTCAAAAACAATTTACACTACTGTCCATGAAATACAAACGTCCCTAGAATACCAGTCATAAAATTTATTAGAATCGATTTCAAGCCCCTCATCAAAGTAATCCTTAACCATTTCCCAAACCTTTAGAAAACCCACATACATACCAATCCGACATCCCAAGTCACTCCTCGGAATCCCAAGAAATTCTGAAATCATTCAAACCCAAGATAGTTTGTCATAAATGTGGTCTTAGTAACCATTTTTCTAAAGATTGTTTGGCTTAAACCACTTAGAAACTGAAGGTAAAAGATTCTTCATACTATGCTCGTAGAGCCCAAGAGATGGAATAAAGTGAGAAAGCTTTAGTTACCATAGTGTCAAGAAATGTTGATGGATACTAGTCATCTTGAGGTGATGATGAAGTGAGAACGGGAATGAACATGTGTCTTATGGCAACACAATCGATTGAGTGTGATAAAGGCTACTGGTGTAACACTCTAAATTTAAAAAAAAAAATTTGAATCACATAAATTAGTATCACATTTTCTCAAAAACACAATGTATTAAATGTCAAAAACACGATTTAACAAAACAACTGATAATATCCCAAAATCCTCAACATAGTCTCAAACATGTGTCTACAGTCAAGTCGGTGCCTTCCCGCGATCTTGAGAAGTACCTGAAACACATAACACACTACACGGTAAGCATGAATCTTGGTGAGCTCCTAAAATACCACATAAACATATAATAAGCCTTTCATGGCTATAACTTGGCATCGACCCTACGGTCTCATGCGTCTCGATGAGCACCCTCCGGTCTCACGGATCGGTGTGGACCCTCCGGTCATGTGTCTTAATAAAGACCCTCCAGTCTCACAACTCGAGTTGGAACCTCCAGTCCTATGTCTCGGTGAAGACCCTCCAGTCTCACAACTCGGTTTTGACCCTCCGACCCTAACTCAGTAAGGCACAAAATAATATAACATATATCACAAAGACAAAATGCATAATATCACATAATTCAATATAAGCACATATGACCCTCCAGTCGATAACACAAATAAGACCCTCTAGACACTCAGTGTTACCACTCAAGTAAGTATAGTGAGAAGACTCACCTCGCGGAGTAACGCAATACATCCCACACTCGATTGTTGGTCTAGACTCCGCCTACACATATCACAATCATCTCTACTTAACAATTATATAAAACGTTAAGCTAACTCCTCTACTGAATCTCTGAAAAGGGTGAAAGACCATTTTACCCCTCCATGCTCTCCAAAGTCCACAACTTGACCCAACCCTAAAAGTAAACGGAAGTCATCAGTCCATGTTGACTCAACTCATCGAGTGCAACTCATGAACTCGTTGAGTCCTCAGTACTCAGAAATCACGAAAAACCCGAGTCAACTTGCCGAGTTGCTAGCAAACTTGTTGAGTCCATGCAGAGTCTAGAAGACCGGGGAAAAACGCTAACCACTCGTCGAGTTGTCTCATCAACTCGTTGAGTCCTGTAAGTCCTCAAACCTTTTCAAGGAATGCTCTAGAAACACACTTTTGGCCTCACACACACACACACACTTAGCTTGCTAGGGTTATAGTTTGGACATGAAAGGTGGTAAGGGAGGCAGGGTAAAGGACTTAAGGTCCTTTAAATAGGTTGTACATCTGAGAAATTAGGGTTTCATCTCACAGCCTCAACTCATCGAGTCCATCCTTCCAACTCGACGAGTAGGCTTCCTCACCCACGTGTCCGGATGTAACACCGTGAATTTCAAAATAATTTTTCGCAAAATATAAAAACATTTTTCATTTAATTTTTATAAAAACACCAAGTTTAAATCTCCAATTCACATCATACAAAATCCCAAGATCACATATAAAAATCCCATGCGTGTGTACAGATCAAACCGGCGCCTTCCCACGGTCATCACTAGTACCTGAAACAAACAACACTAACACTGTAAGCACAAAGCTTAGTGAGTTTCCCCAAAATACCACATATAACACATATTAGCCACTCGAGGCTATAACTCTGTGGGTCCGTGCACCCAAACTCTGTGAACCCTCAGGTTCTAACTTTGGGAACCTTCCGGTTCCAACTCTATAAGCATGCACAACATAAATCACATAGACATCATGCAGTACAACATATATGATACACATAACATACACATACTCTGTCACATAACTATGATACCTACTCAAGGTAAAGTATAGTGAGAAGACTCACCTCGTATATCTCGATAACTCGCGAATCCTGGAAATCACTCGTGCTCGATCCTCCGAGCTATAATCCTCCTATAACATCATATATCTCTAATTAACACTTTTACCACTAAGGTTGACTACCCCTAACAAGTCAACACTGGTCAACTATGGTCAACGGTCAACGGTCAACTTTGACCGGACTCGGCGAGTGCACTAGAGCGACTCGGCGAGTCTAAACGTTTTCACCAACTCTCTAGGATTCTCTTTTGACACATCGAGTACTCCCCCGACTCGACGAGTTCCACCTGGCATGAATCGTGGGGCCACCACGACTCAACTCGCCGAGTCTCATGAACAACTCGGCGAGTTCCAGCTCGACTCAGTCCATTTGACAACCCTCTCTAACTCTCCCTGACTCACTGAGTCAACCCATAACTCGGCAGGACCACTCGCTGAGTGGTTAAGGACAATCTTCATGCTACTCGCCGAGTCTACTCTTCAGACTCGGCGAGTCCATGCCATGCATCAACTCAAACTAGCTTCTGAGGTCAGATCCGCTCCATCCACTCATAGATCTGGCCCTCCTAAGCTCATTCATCACGTAAAGTTCATGTCTTGGTTACCATGTAACACCTACAAGGCTCTTTTTGGAGAAATGACCTCTAAGATGGCAACCCTAGTCCCCAACCCAAAAGGAAGGACATAAAGCATGACATTAGGGACTCTCTGGACCTACTAAGGTCCAGATCTAAGCACCATATCCCCATGGGACCTCTCACACTTCAAATACAAAGCAAATAAGGCATGAAGAAACCCTAGATTTGACCATATCAACAAAAATACGGAAATAAGCTCTGAATGATACCTCAAGAAGCCTCCTCTGATGAAATGAAAGTAGATCCAAGCTCCCCAACTCTTCTAGCTTGAGTTTCCTCTTCCTTTCTTGCAAATACACACAAATTTGGTGAACAATGACCTCTTATCTCACTCACAAGAACCCTCAGCTGCTTTGGTGCTCTCAAGATCAAGGTAGCCGCAATGAAGGGCCATAAGGTCCTTTAAATAGGGCTTAGGACCAGGAAATTAGGGGTTCATTAAACAGCGAGGACTCGCCGAATCCATTCCTTGGACTCGGCGAGTCCAGGCGCGAACCCGCGTCCTGGAACGCGATCCTACTCGGCGAGTTTGAGCTGCAACTCGCCGAGTCCCCTCACAAAACTCCAAAAATATAAGCATAAAAGATACCTGGAAATCCGGGCTGTTACAATTAGTGGGTTAGATCTGATCCCACATCAGCTGGGAAGGAGAACTAAGCATTCCTTATAAGGGGTGTGGATACCTTCCCTATCACAACGCGTTTTAAAGCCGTAAGGGCAGCAGATCCCATAAGAACTCTGCAGTTAAGCGTGCTCGGGCGGAAGTAGTACCAGGATGGGTGACCCCCTAGGAAGTCCTCGTGCCGAGTGGCCCAAAGCGGACAATATTGTGATACGTGCTAGAGGGGGATGTTACAAATGGTATCAGAGCCAGGGCACGGGTCGATGTGTTCGACGAGGACGTCGAACCCTATAATGGGGGGTGAAAGTGGGTTAGATCTGATCCCACATCAGCTGGGAAGGAGAACTAAGCATTCCTTATAAGGGGTGTGGATACCTTCCCTATCACAACGCGTTTTAAAGCCGTGAGGGCAGCAGATCCCATAAGAACTCTACAGTTAAGCGTGCTCGGGCGGAAGTAGTACCAGGATGGGTGACCCCCTGGGAAGTCCTCGTGCCGAGTGGCCCAAAGCAGACAATATTGTGATACGTGCTAGAGGGGGATGTTACACCTGATTAACTCCTACACGAGAAACTCATCGAGTAAGCCCTTCAACTTGCACTACATCCTCAAGTTTCCACATCCAGGAAATCAGGGTGTTACAATTCTCCCACACTTGAATTCGATTTCGCCCTCTAAATTACTCTTTATCAACACATCGATCGAAACAAATAAACCGAGAAGCATCACCGGAAAATCTCATATGCAACGATCTCCTTCCCAAGACATCCAAAACTAACAGGAACTCCCAGCCCGAAAAGGATGGACCTCGTTGTCGATGCAGCATCGAATTTGATTCTCCAAAACTCAGAAACTATAGTGGTCTATCTACCCGAAAGACCACCCTTGCAGAATATCACCATACCAATCGCCCATCGAATCTCGGACCGATAACACTCCCAACTCTGATTTTCTCATCACGATTGATGGGGACAAGTCTTTGACCATAATTCGCTGTTGGTCACTCATGTCAGACATACTAGTCGATCCTGATCATAACTCAAAAGGAACGGAGGGGTCACACCTCACCAAGGACCAACCACCGGTACTACTATCAGAACCAATCTGAAAAATAAATTTCAATACTTTGCACTCAGACACTAGAAGAATGACCATGCCCTATCGGAACTATCCTCTGATCTCTACAATCATAAGCCCCAACTTCCTATCAATGTTCCTCCCAACAACGAGTACCAGGTCAGCTCCCGACCCAAGAGTTGAATCTCCAAGGCTACCATAGCCCATCCGGCAATACGACTTCACCGTCGTCCTATCCAACCGAACTGAATCATCCAATCGCGCTGAACTCCACAATCATAAAGTTCACTTTACCCTAAGTGATTACTACAACCGATTTGAAATCGCACCACACATACGACCTCGTTCGTCTACTACTTGATACTTCATGCACGTCGTAGTCCTCCTTAAACCAGCAAACCGATTCACCCAAGTCTAAAACATCAAATGGGAAACACATCCCATTCAAAAAGAAATACTTCTAAAAACTCTGAAATCCCTAACTTGCTCGTCCTCCATACAGATAGAGCCAAAATCACTCACAAGCGTTTGGTCCAACACAAAATTAGAAATACTCGTCCCAACCTAGTACTCAACTCATGACCCATGTTCCACGAATCTACGCATGCATTACACCTCGATCCTTCCGATTTGCGACAACCCCTCTCTAACTCAAAACACAATAGTTTCCGACCATTGTTGAGACCCAAGTCTCACCCCTGGTTCGGCCACCAGGTTCCCACAGACTCAATTGGCACGGCTACTTAGGCCTAAAACCCGTCTACATCACACTTTGACTAGTGAATGTCACGGCTCCCCGCAGTCTTACATCGCTCTCCCTTTGACTTCTGGGTGCTATGATTCCACGTAGTCTTACGATACTCCCTCTCATTGACTCGTGAATGCTACGGCTCCCCGCAGTCTTACGATACTCTCTTACTGACTCGTGAATGCTACAATTCCCTATAGTATTATGATACTCTCTCGTTGTAAGTCCCATGTTTTGCTTGATGTATCAATCAGATACAATTGATGGTGCAGAATCCCAATCAATTGGATGATGCAAGATCAAAATGAATCAGAAGGAGAAAAAGAAGACGATGAATCTATGATATATTGATGATAAGATTGATGCTCCAACACAAGATTCACATACACACACATACACTCTTCTTCTCTCTAACTTTCTCTCTCTCTACAATACGATTACGAATGAATGCTCCCTTGACTCCTCACCCTTACATCCATATATATATATACATATATATATATATATATATATATATATATATATATATATATATATATATATATATATATATATATATATATATATAGACCGCAAACTCAAGGCCCAAAACCAAAGCTAGACCGAAAACACATGAGTTTTCGGTCAAAGTTTCAAATAAACTATATATTTTTTTAGCCCAAGACTAAAATTAATAAATGCTTTGAAAAGCAACGTATAAACCATATTTTTGACCCAATAGTTTCCCCCTTGGTTTATAGCTTCCTTTTCTTTTGACCCAACAAACTCCCCCTAAAAATGTAGCTGAATTTTCTTGTAAATCTTCATTTGCAGCTTGGCTTCAACATTAATCATCAATTTCTTCACAACTTCAAGTTGAACAACTGAATCTTCTAGCCGAATGACTTGATCTTGAATGGATGGGCATTTCTTCAGAATTTGCCTTTGAACGAACGTTGGGTGAGGAGGCTTCATGTAGAGATTCTTGAGATGGTGCTTTCAGCTTGAGAATTTTTAGAGAGAATATCAGAGAGAACAAATCTTTTGGATCACTTCAGCAGGTACATAGATAGCAAAAAATTGATTAAGCAGGCTTCAATGCAATCCGTCACATAATCTTCAAGTACAGCTTCACCTTGCTTTTGGGGTTAAAAGATTGAATGTTGAAAGAATAATCTTCATTTCTTGTTCCTTCGAATGAGAATTCTTCAATGATCACGGATGAAGCTTTGGCTCTGAAATTTTCGATACAGCCTCCATGAGTCTCATCTACATCTGAATTCACTATTCAAGACAAAGAAAAATTTGAGATAAAACCAAAACTAAAAGAAAACTTAGCACACAATATTTTTGGATTTTTCATATTTTCTAAAAAAATAAAACAGAAACAAAAATATTTTTGGAATTTTGATTTTT
Source organism: Lactuca sativa (assembly GCF_002870075.4). Lineage (NCBI taxonomy): Eukaryota > Viridiplantae > Streptophyta > Magnoliopsida > Asterales > Asteraceae > Lactuca > Lactuca sativa. Next base: position 8,704,271 of record NC_056628.2, read on the forward strand.
CTGAAGAAAGAAATAAAACAGAAATAACAATATTTTGGGATTTTTTTTGGTTTTATGATTTTTGTTTGATTTTTTTTAAATTTTTAATTCTCCCCCAAAATTTGTGCATAGAGGAAAACTATGAACAAATATAATAAAAACAAAAACAATAGCTAAATTTAAGACTATTTTGGGATCGAAGTTGTCAGACAATCCAATATAGTTTATCAGCACATGCCTGTATGTTTGGATCTAGTCAATCACTGGTATTGTGGTGCACTTAAGCACAAATGATGTTGAAAATTGGACATAAATAAGTGACAAGATAGTTGAACCTATATACTTAAATGGACATTTAGCTGACGACGACCAAGGATATTGTTGTCCACTTAAATTCAGCAGCGAGATCTACAGACAACCTTGTAAATTGTTCAATTTTAGATGCACTAGAACGTGTTTCCCACTTCCCGATATACCCCGATAATCAATAACATCCAAAGAACTCCTTACTTTAGGTGAGTATTCAATCATTTAGAGAGAATTCAGATATAGAAACGCATATATTGTATCCCAGGTCGGATGTCTTCAAATCACGCAGAGGGAACAACATATGACTAACATAGATAAGGAGGTTGAGAGGTAGAATGTTGCAAATGATGTGTCCCAGGTGGGATCATCTGATCACGCAGAGGGGACAAAATATGACTAACAGATAGAAAGAATTTCATAGATATGGATACGCATAGAGATAGAGTTGCATATGTTGCATTCCAGGTCGGATGTGTTCTAATCACGCAGAGGAGGCAACATATGACTAACAGATAGAAAGCAAGAAAATGATTTCCTACAGACCTACTTTATCCGAACTCCCAATCGCCCTATCAATACCGTAATTAAGGAAATGAGTCCATACATCCAGGAAATGTTGAGCCACAATTTTTAGTGTACGCTTTAGGTTCCCATGTTTATCTTACAGCTCAATCTACCCGAGCGTCGTATTGTCAGTCCAAATGAAACTATCTAAGTCCATACTGTCAAGTCCTTTCTTTTGTCAATCTAAGTCTAGTCCTTTTGAATCCTTCATGCCTACCAACACATTGAACAAAGAGTCTAAACAATTTGGCTTTAGTGCATTACATGAATTTCATATTGCTCTTTAGCACTAGACTTCATATCACTTTCCAATTAGCAAAACTTTCGAACAAAAAACTATAAGAACATAAAAGATTGTCTTCAAAAGTAATTAGTTTAACAT